>NC_058386.1:14997500-15305625 GCF_018350175.1 Felis catus
CAGGTCAGTGCCATTCTTGTCTGCACTGCCGCCTTCCAACACTTCTCTCTGCTTTGTGTCCCACTGTCTTAGTTCAGGCCCTCATGGCTTCTGAGTTAGGTTCTTTGTGTAGCCTCCCACCTGATCTCCCTGTCTCCCAGGGTTGCCATCAAACCAGTCCTTGGAATGATCCACTTGAAGCTGTGTTCTGACCATACCACTCATTCATTCAATTAAGTCATATTTATTGATGTCACCTGTGTACCTGGTACTGTTCTAATTTAGAACATGTCAATGAACAAGACAGCCAAAGGTCTCCACCTTCACGGAGCTTACGTGAGAATGAGGGGAGAACCACACTAAATGTAATAATTATGTAGAAAGTAAAGGGTAATAAATGCTACAGGGGGAAAAATAGAGCAAGGCAACTCATTGCCTGCCCCCACCGCCCGCCCTGCCCCCAGGCCTCTACCTCTTACCTGCTAAGAGTCCTCTGGTGGTTTCCCATTGACATCAGAACAAAATGTGAATTCCCTAAGATGACTTTCCAGACATGCCATGCCCTGGCCCTTGCCATCCTCTCCAGCTGCTGCTCCTCCATCTTGAAACACACTCCTCCCCGTGCTGGGATCGCTTGTTCCTGTCCCTTTAAAGGTCCTCCTTTGAAGTCCTCTGTTGTATGATGTCTTCCCTTTCCACCCAAAGTCCAGTGTGTTCTTCTCTGTTCTACCCATGGTTCCTTGTCTAGGCCTCTAACATGACACAGACTACATGGTACTGATTCTTTGTCTACATTTCTCTCTCACAAGGTTGCAAGCCCCTTTATCATATTTTCCTCTTATACCCTCATTGACTAGCACACTGCCTAGCAGTTTCCAAGTATTTGTTGTTGTTGTTGTTGTTGTTGTTAATAAATTAAAAAAATGTTTTCAACATTTATTTACTTTTAAGAGACAGAGTATGAGTGGGGGAGGTGCAGAGAGAGAGGGAGACACAGAATCTGAAGCAGGCTCCAGGTTCTGAGCTATTAGCACAGAGCCTGATGTGGGGCTCAAACCCACTTAACCATAAGATCATGACCTGAGCTGAAGTGGATGCTTAACCGACTGAGCCACCCAGATGCCCCTCATAAATATTTGTTGATTGAATGAAAGAAAATCTTCAAGTGCATTTGCACAGCCTTAAAAAGTATACTTCGAGGGGAGCCTGGGTGGCTTAGTCAGCTGAGCATTCCTGCTCATGCATTTCTGAGCATTTCTGCTCAGGTCATGATCTCGCGGTCATGAGATCAAGCCCCAAGACAGGCTCTGTGCTGAGTGTGGAGCCTGCTTGGGATTCTCTCTCTCTGCTCCTCCCGCACTTGCTTGTGCGTTCTCAAAATAAATATTAAAAAAAAATGCACTTTAGGGGTGCCTCAGTGGCTAGTCGGTTAAGCATCCACCTCTTGATTTCAGCTGAGGTCATGATCTCATGGTTCATGGGTTCCAGCCCTGTGTCGAGCTGACACTGACAGCGGAAGTCTGCTTGGGATTCTCTCCTCGCTCTCTGCCCTCCACCTCAAAATAAATAAATAAAAACTAAAAAAAAGTTTTTTAAATATACTTTGATGGTTAACTGGCAACTAAAACAGATGCTTTGGAGGCTGTATGGATTTAGGAGATGTTGACAGAGAAAGGGATCCTCTTTGAAGAGCTATGCAGTAATAGAATGAGAGCCCTTGCAGAGCCCTAGCCCCTAGTGGGGAGACTTAACAGCAAGCCCACCAGGGAAGGGGCAAGGTCCTGGGTGTTCCAGAGGCTCAGCTTCTTAAAGCCTCCAAGAGTCATCATGACCTTCTACAGTCGCCCCCACCCACATCTTTTGGCTTCTCACTATGCTGTTGATTTGGGAGGACAGCTGGAAAGGGGCAGGAATTGGGGGAGAACACAGACAGCTGCTTGGTCATTTTAACTCAAAACCTGAGCTAAATAAATGTATAGAAGTGTTATTTAGGACTAAATGTATGTTGATTAGGCTACTTGTTCCCTCCCACCTCCGTATTTGAAAAGAGCATAGGGCAATAAATATACCTTTAATGCACTCTGTTTTTTCTCATGCTATGGTTACTTTAGAATCTTAAGGGATTAAAATTTTAATTCAGGTTAAAGTGAGTTAAAATATTCTAGTGTATATGAGCAAATGCCTTTTCTTCTTTCACTGTAAGTTTTACTTCCAAAATGGACCATACCTTTGTTATTTCTATAGGTGTCTAGGGTATATACTTTAATATAAAATGTTCACAAAGGTTAATATAAAATGTTCACAAAGATTAATTAGGAAAGACAGTTTTAGTTTGATTGCAAGTAAATTAAATTGGTTCGTATCAGCAAAGCCCCTCATTTGTCTTCCTCATAATCTACTTCAGGGTTTGGCAGGTAGAACTTTTTTTTTATTTTATAAAGTCCAGAAATAAAAGGAAAAGATTTAACTAGGTGAAACATCTGGAGAGATCTGTCATTTCAATGATTCTACTAAATTTAACTGGATGAAGATTTAGTGGTATCATTGAAATGACCGATGTTTCCAGAATACTTCCTGTTTTCAGTCCTGCTGGTCAAAAGTCAAGTGAAATGGTGTCATTTATCTTGATATTCAGCCTGTATATTTCTTTTGTGATGAAATTTGCAATATATTTTGATTTATGACCAAGCTTAGAAATTGACGGAAAAAGATGCTAATGCCCCCACCCCCACTGCAAAGGGCAGGAAAGTATTTACTCATGTATGTTATGGTTTGTCTTTCTGTTCATTCCTGGATTAAGAACTTAGAGGAAAATAGTATTTTTTGCAAATAACCGAATTTCTTTGGAATTTAGTTTTAAACAATACAAAATTGACTCTGCCTCCCAAGTGTAAGGCTTAAAGCACAGTTAGTATATTCCAGCACACATATTGTTAAGAGTCACTTCAGACTAAGAATAGATTTTGCATAGTTGAGTCTTGATGTAAGAAAGCCTCCACTTCAAAGAATGTCAAAACAGTGAAGCGGTGGGGGGGCTGTCCTATTCATACTTTTAAATATCCTATGATGTTCCTCAGTTAATCAGCTGACAGGTCAGTTTCTGTTTTGAATGTATATTGCCTGACGTTATCTGACCCATGTGGGTTAATGTGATAATTACCAGGGGGGTGGGGGTGGGGTGGGGAGGGGAATGTTCCCTAGAATGCCTCCACCCTCAGAAAACACAAAAGTTATATAAAGGGCAGAGAAGGATTTTGACTTATTTATTTATTTATTTATTTTATTTGTGTGAGAGACAATGCAATCGAATCAATCAAGAACTGCTTTGGCCAAAAAAGTACCTCAGTGACTGATGTTTTCTTTATTCAGTGCCATCTCCTCGTCCAGACAATTCTTTCCATGAAAATAATGTATCAACCAGAGTGTCTTCCCTACCATCAGAGAGTAGTTCTGGAACTAACCACTCAAAAAGACAACCAGCATTCGATCCATGGTGAGTATTCTGGTTTGTTTTTACTCTTTTTTCCAATTGTAGATTGGAGATTTCAAAGAAATCTGGAATACACTTTTTAGCTTGCTTTCTTTCTCAAGAGAGAGTGTTTGTTAAGGAGATGATGATTTGCCATTATTTGTAATGATTTATTTCAAGTTCAGCGTTTATATTAAATGTCATGTAAAAGAAAAATCTGCCAGGTCAATAAATGCCTCACATCTTCCATTGCATTCTTCTGATAGGAATGATGTCCTTCACTGTCTCTTTCGTTGCTGTTGAATCACATAGCGGACACTTTGCTTAGCACTTTGTGTGCACCATCTCGCTTGGTTCTTACAGTTAGCCCTTGAGACAGGGGCGGCTCACAGTCTGTAAGTGAGGAAGCTGCAGCTTAGAAAAAGGAAAGCACTTGCCTGGCGCTGGACGGCCCATTGCAGGGAGAGGGGAGCCAGGATCTAGACCTAGATGAGGTCTGACTCCAAAGCTTGTACCTTTCACCTCGATGCCACCTGTCTTTCATTCAGGGTGAAAAGATAGAAATAGGGCAACACCTTTTATGCCACCACAAAAGCATAATGGTAGTCAAAGGTTAAAATGATGTGCCAGCTTTGCTTATCCTTTTATGTCCTTTGCGTCATATGTAGTAAAAAGGTAGGGAGAGAATTATTTTGTGTATTAAGTCTCATCAGCAGATGTGTTTGGGGAATAAGGACATTTTGTTTTATTTTATAAGCTTTTTTTTTTTTTAAATGTTTATCTTTGAGAGAGAGCTGAGCCGGTGAGCAAGCAGGGGAGGGGCAGAGAGAGAGAGAGAGAGGGAGATAAAGAAGCCGAAGCTGACTCCACACGGTCAGCACAGCACCATATGCGGGTCAAAATCAAGAGTTGAGCCAAAATCAAGAGTTGGATTCTTAACCAACTGAGCCACCTGGGCACCCCAAGGACCTTTAAAAAAAAAATAATAGGGGCGCCTGGGTGGCGCAGTCGGTTGAGCGTCCGACTTCAGCCAGGTCACGATCTCGCGGTCCGTGAGTTCGAGCCCCGGGTCAGGCTCTGGGCTGATGGCTCGGAGCCTGGAGCCTGTTTCCGATTCTGTGTCTCCCTCTCTCTCTGCCCCTCCCCCGTTCATGCTCTGTCTCTCTCTGTCCCAAAAATAAATAAACGTTGAAAAAAAAAATTAAAAAAAAAATAATAATGTAGACGATCCTGTCAGATTTCAACTCTGGTGTTTGTTGCTAGAAGCCATAGAAGGGTCTGAGGTCCTTCAGTACTCCTGACCCTAGGTGGTTGCGTAATTTTCACACTGCTGGCAGGGTTGTATTGAAGTCTTAGTGTTACTGTGCCCTATGGTGAAAACAATTTAATTATTTTTAAGATAATAATAAAAATGATGGTTTTAAAGCTGTAAATACTTTTATTTTTTTTTTTTAATTTTTTTTCAATGTTTTTTATTTATTTTTGGGACAGAGAGAGACAGAGCATGAACGGGGGAGGGGCAGAGAGAGAGGGAGACACAGAATCGGAAACAGGCTCCAGGCTCCGAGCCATCAGCCCAGAGCCGGACGCGGTGCTCGAACTCACGGAGCGCGAGATCGTGACCTGGCTGAAGTCGGACGCTTAACCGACTGCGCCACCCAGGCGCCCCAAGCTGTAAATACTTTTATAAGCACAGTTTACGTCCATTGCCTTATTTATTAAATGAAAGTCTTTACATTAATGGCTAAGAGGTTGGACTCTTGTCTGTGTGACTTGAACCTCTGTCCCTCAGTCTCCTCATCTGTAAAATAGGGCTAAGAATACTACTTCCCTCAGAGGATTAATGTGATCATCAAATGAAGGAGAACATCAAAAGCACCTAAAGCAGTGCGTGGCACAACGTGACTTGTTACCGTTAGCTGCAGTAGTTTATATCCTTAATGTCTTCTGACTTCAGTATGACTTGTCAGGTGTCTCCCCTCCACTTCCTTTGCTGATAAACTTTGGTACGTTTTCTATGTGACTGTAGACCAGCTCTTCTGTACTACAACTTCTTCTAGTTACCAGCTTTGACAAGCCATGAGTGTAGTGTCTCTCATTAGTGAGAATACGGAAGTAGAGAAGAAATGGTTTTTCCTCTTGGTTATTGCATGATGGAGTGGTGATGGTTTAAAAGAGCATCAATTAAGGATTAACATGGTTCTGTCAACCTTAGGTAGGTCAGATCAAAACAAAACCAAACATGGCATAGGCAGTATGAACAACATACTGTTTCTGTCTTTTTTTTTTTTAAGTTTATTTTTGTACGTTTTTTATTTATTTTTGGGACAGAGTGAGACAGAGCATGAACGGGGGAGGGGCAGAGAGAGAGGGAGACACAGAATCGGAAACAGGCTCCAGGCTCCGAGCCATCAGCCCAGAGCCTGACGCGGGGCTCGAACTCACGGACCGCAAGATCGTGACCTGGCTGAAGTCGGACGCTTAACCGACTGCGCCACCCAGGCGCCCCAAGTTTATTTATTTTTGACAGAGAGAGAGAGAGACACACACACACAGAGCATGAGTGGGGGAGGGGCAGAGAGAGGGAGACACAGAATCCGAAGCAGGCTCCAGGCTCTGAGCGGTCAGCACAGAGCCTGATGTGGGGCTCAAACTCACAGATCGCAAGATCATGACCTGAGCCAAAGTCAGACACTCAACCAACTGAGCCACCCAGGCGCCCCTGTTTCTGTCTTTTTGATAGTCCATTTGAGTAGAGCTTGGTTAGACAAGGGTATATGTAGAAACCTGGAAACAGATTTAAAAAAAAAAAAAAAAAAAATTAGAGACATAATTGGGATGTTGAACTTTAGACTTTAGACACGTCTTCAACGAGTCACCCCTACTCTGATTCTGCTGTTATGAGGCTTCAGAGAATTTCAGAATTAGCAGCTTGAATTGCAGTATTCTCTTGTTTCCACTGCCCCTCATGTTAAGACTGCTATGTACTTGTCCTTCGGGAGACTTACCTTAACTTTTTTGTCTTTGAACAAGATATCTCATTGGTTCACCATACTGTGTATATTTGAGAGAAACGCAGCTTGATAACTTACAAAAACGTGAACGAGCCTTGTTATGGTAACATAGTGACTCGCTGTTCCTAAATTATCACTTGCTTAAGGGCAGTCTGTTTCTCCTTGATAGTGGTACTTCACATTTCTTTTGGGAAGAGAATATTTGTACAGTGGACATGCTTCGTGCAATGGAAGAATCGAGTTACTAGATCATATTTTAGAGTGATAGATATTGTTGGGGTGTCTGACTCTTGATTTCAGCTCGGGTCATGATCTTGTGGTTCATGGGTTCGAGCCCCACGTCAGGCTCCAAGCTCACAATGCAGGGCCTGCCTGAGAGTCAGTCTCTTTCTCTCTCTGTCTCTCTCTGTCTCTCTCTCTCTCAATATGTCAATCTCTCTCTGTCCCTCCCCTGCTTGTGTGCCCATGCACATGCTCTCTCTCTCAAATAAAGAAATTTTTAAAAAATAATCATGAAATAATAGATGTCATAGTATACTATCCAGGGTAGTTATTTTGGCCATCTCAGCTATCCAGAATCCAGTTACAAACTGGGAGATAAGCCACAATATCTCAGAACAAGAAAAACAGGGTTAATGCAGTCAGATTCATCCTTACTAATGAGAAAACACCTTCACTCTCCCTGTAAGCCTGTTTACTCTTATGCACAGTTTTAGCAGTTGGCCCTGGAGGTTGTCAGGCAAGGTATATGTCAGGCAAATATGTCAGGCAAATATGTCAGGCAAATAATGCCAGGTAACAAGACAGTGTGAAGAGGGAGAAAGATTCCAAATAATAGCCAGGGAGAGGTGAGGGGTATTTTTGCCTTTTCTCGGGCTCCCAGTGGCAGTATCATTTTTAGCCCTTCTGGTTTCACGTGTAGAATAGATAATGCATATAGCATATATATATTTATAAAATAGGCTGCTCTTACTTTGCTTAAGAAAGACAAAGTGTATAAATACATTTGGAAAGACTGCTGTCAAAATTGGGTTTAAAAGTAATGTTTATACGGTAAACCAAATTAATTTGAAGACCCAGTGATTAAGGTAAGCGAAGGATTGCTGTCACTTGCTTGCACAGTCCCAAGCTTTTTCTTCTGGTTAAGTTAGGAATATGTTGGCATCCATTATTGCTTGCTACCATAACTCAGAAAATTGTTCACTGATTATTTTCTTCTCAGACATCACCTTAGTCCCATGGCCAGGGGAGGGGAGGTAGCAGGGAATATCATGCTGCTCCCAGAGGGATTCTACTGACGCCCCAGGATTCTGACCCTCTATCCAACCTGCCAGTGTCCTGCCTTGAGTCTGTGAGCAGCTTGAGGTCACACTCCTTGTTTTCTTTTTCTCTCTGGCCCCAACACCTGACACCAGACCTACCACCTACACAGTGCTTCGTAAATGTTGGTTGACTTTGATTCAGTCAGCTTTCATTCCTTCCTTTCTTAGGAGAGTCTCTTGAATTTTCTCTTTCTTCTTCACCCCCTGTAAAACAACTGTTGTGTTAAATGATGTCAGAGCAGGGGGAGGTTGCTGCCCCCCACCAACTGTGTAATCAGCCCTGGATAACGGGCCAGGTGACTAGCTGGGTGATCCTTCTCAAAGGTCCTGCCCCTGATATGGATGTGACCACCCACCTACCCTTCCCTTGTACTGCTCTTCTTGGACCTGTCTGTTGCCTGTACCAACAGAATCATATCATAGGATCTAGAATTCACAAGTGAGATAATTATGGGGACACACTCTTACTCATTTGTAGTAGTGCTGGTTGTAAATGATGAAGTCTCTGTCTTCATTCTTTCGTACAACACACAGCTTTTCAGGTGCCTATGTTCCAGGCAGCTTTTCTCCATGTCCACCCTTCTCTGAGTCTGTCTCCCAGGCTTTCTCCCTTGTTTCTCTAATTCTCTGCCATGTGTGTCTTTCCATGTAGCTTCTCCCTTTCTCTGTCCTTTCTCTCTGTCTCCCCCCAACACACTTGTGCTCTTTTTCTTTCTCTCTGACTTCCTTTTTGTGACTTTTGTGATGCATGCACACTCATGCTTCACTCCTAGCTTTCATCTTCTAGTCCAAGAGTAATTTATTTCCTTTTCTGTTTTGGTCTCTGGAATCTTTCTCTGCGTAAATCTTGGCCCCACCATCTCTGCTCAGTTTCAGTCTGAAGATGTTTTCCTCATCATTCCCCCTTCCCCTGGGCTCTAGTTTATCCAGTGTCTCTGGACAGACCCTGCAGAGGGTCTCTGATTCATCTTCCCTGCCTTTTGTGGTCACAAGGAACTGCAAACCCTGGGCTTTTTGTCCTGCTCCTTCTTTTCTTTCATTACCCTTACGAGGCCCTTTCACTTTCATCTTACTGGATAGAGACTCTTCTTCCCCTCCCAAATCTGCTCCTCCCGGGCCTAGTGTCTCAAGCCTTCTCTTGCTCTCATGCCAGCATTAACATTCTCACCGTAACGCCCATTCCTGTCCTGAGCTTGCAGTCATGATGAACATGTCCCCCTTAAAGATTTCCTGGATTGGCAGAAAGCACTTTTACTACCCGGCATACCTTTGAGGTTTTGTTAGATTTACATTCTGATTGGTAAAAAATTCTGCCTGTTAATCCGAATACTTGGCTGTGCTTCTAGGTTAGGTGCAGACCCCATTATGGAAGGATATAAGCTATATCATAAGCAAATAGTTCTTTGACTTCTGGAAGTTATAGGACAGTAAAAATATTTGTATTGCTGGTTGGTTTAGATGCTCTCTGAGGTTCCTTTCAATCCTGAGAGTTGTACTTTTGTGATTCCAGCAAACTACACTGTTTTACTGTGTTACTTAGAATCAAACTTTTCATTATTCCATCCTTACCCATTCCATCGTGTGAGGTTTTGAAGTTTTCTAGCTTTCAAATTGTAAATGTATTATTCTGAATTCCGGTGCTAGTTATTTTTATCGGTTGTGTTGTATTATGAAAGTTTTACTTCAGAACTTGGAACTCTCTCATTGATGTTTAAAATTGCAGGTCCTAATGAGTTTCAGGAACACTTGGGCGTACAGTACGGGTTTTTACTTCCTCGGTATTCCCATTAACTTTTAAGCTAAACAAGAAGAGATGATCGTTGCTCTTTCAGTCATGTTTTCCTGTTTTGTTTTGTTTTTTTATCTGTTTCTCTTTTTAAATCTCTTCCCTTATTGTCTTAGATCTTGAGTTTTTGATTTTTCAAATAAATTTTCTGTGGTTTGTCCAACCTTTTTATTATATCTGTAGTACATGTTTGATGTTGAAACTAAAAAGAAGAGTAATAAATCACCAATAATCTTATTACCCAGAGATGATAGCTATTAAGATTTTATTTTATTCCTGCCTTAAAAAAAAATGTGTGTATAGACACATATATGCCCCCCTTTTAAAATACAGTTGAGCTCACACTATGTAGGAAGTTTTGAATCTTGTGGTTTTCACCTAGCATTATAGTTTAAATATTTCTTTAGATGACTGAAAATTCTTTGAAGATGTGATTTATTTTTGATAGCTTCATGGTATTTTTTATCATGTGGCTCTGTAATAGTTTGTATAGATGTTTTCTGCCTTCACACAGATTTAATCAAGTAAAGGATGCTGCTTTGCTCATACTGTCTTAGAAGTTTTAGTAACTTCTTCACCGTTAGGTGTTCTAAAACCATAAATATGAATGCACTCTCACCTTTAATGCTTTACTCTTGATTTTAGGGAACAGCTAATAGAAGGAATTCAATCATTTTAGAAAATGGCTTTCCACAGTCATATATTAACATTTTAAGTAGAGCCCATGGAATGTGTCTTTTTGAACAACACCAGTTGGGTTGCTTTTTAAAGACTGTAAATTAAATAATACAGGGCCTATTAACATACAAGTCACCAACTTATTAGGGCCAAGATGTCCCGAATGCTGTCTATTCATACCTTCTATTTGTATTAAAATACCTGGTGGTGTCAGTGCTATGAAGCTTCATGTTGTCAGTATTTTCAGTTAGAAGCTTTTTTTTCCAAGAGTGCTTTGTATTAAAGCATTCATCTTGTCTATATTTTTTTCTTACCTGATCTATTTTTCAATTTAGTTTCAATAAATAAATACAACATTTTTATAAGGGAATTTTCCAGTTCAAGGCAATTTTTGCTTTTATTTACAATGCTTTTGTACCACGTTTTTTTTTTTTTTTTTTTGCTTTGTTTTTTATGTTTAATATCTTGGCAAGCCACTAATAATGAACTTGTTGAGTTGGTTTTTAAAAGGTAAATAGAAAAATGAAGATATTGAAAATGTTTCAGTTATTTCCCTTGGAGGGTTATGGAAAAGGCATCCTTTAAACTGTGTGCTTTTGAGACTCTCACATTCAGAGGTTTTCAACAGCATGAAAATGGTCCTGCAGCACAGTTACCAGATCATTTGTAATAATAGCTCAAAGTGAGCCTGTGCTAAAGGCTAATCATTAACCATGGTTGATTAGATTCAGTTCCTCCTGTGCTTTTTAGAGGCTCTTCACCTACGTGCTTGATTTTTCATGGCTGTTTGAATCTGGTTTCATGCATTTTTTAGTCTTCATTATATTTGTCATATAATGGCAGGAGAACGATTGAAAGATCAATATGATAAAAATGTCTTCCCATTTAGGAAAAGTCCTGAAAACATTAGTCATTCTGAACAACTCAAGGAAAAGGAAAAACAAGGTTTTTTCAGGTCAATGAAAAAGAAAAAGAAGAAATCTCAAACAGTAAGTAGATGGGTACTTTCGATATACAGTGACATACGAGTCTGCATTAGTCTGTGGGTACTTTACATTTTGTATGTGGCAATCAAAGTGAATTATTTTCTTATTGAGATTTGACATACATACATTGTATATGTGTCTTTCTAAATTCTATACAACTATTTTCCTCTCAAAGAGCCTTTTCCAGATTCCACAGAATCTCTAAGAATACAAGAAATTTAATTTGGATTACAGAGAACACTTTAAACCTCTCTCAGTAAACACCTTATCCATGTAAAAAAAAAAAAAAAACTATGAAGCTGCAGGATTTAGTTTTCTTTGGGGAGTAAAGATATGTGAAAACTTAGGAAATGGTTTTGGTTTATGCTTAAATCCTGGAAGTTTATAACTACCCATCATTCATTATTCTTCCCTGGCTGGTTTTCCAGTTCCCCTGTTGACAAATGCATTTCTGGGCTGCCTAATCACAGAGAGGAGAATAGTATTTGACATTTCAGGGCTTGCTTTAGTAGGAAGACATGTTTATCTTGTGACTGAACTGTGAAATGGAACGAGTCTTATCTCCTGGGAGCCCGCTGCCTGAACCAAGGTTTGGCTCCATGGAACCGTGCACATCACATCACTGAACCACCCAAGCAAGGATTCTGCTGGTTAGTGACGTGAGGAAACATGGGGAAGCGAGGCCTCCAGGCCAGCGGGAGCTTTCTTCACCCACGTGAGGCCTGCTTCCCCCTTTGCTTGTTGAGTCAGCTATTTTAAATGATTTTGTTTCTATTTCTACATCTTACATGATTGACTTTCATTTATTTTAAAAGGGAAAAAGATTCTAGGATTATGACTCATTGGTAAGTAACGAGATAGATGATAGTAGGAAAAAGAATGGAACACCCAAAGTAAGGATCACAGATGTTTTAGAAGTATTAATAAAGATCTTTCTAGATTACCTTTCTAGACTATTCTTTCATTTGCTTATTTGTTAAATTGATATATTTCATTGTAAAATAAATGAGCTCATTGTAGAAAAATTGAGAAAAAAATGCTTTCTAATCTTATCACCCTATTACAACTAGCATTAAGATTTTGGTATATTTCTCCTAGCTTTTACCCTATGCATGTTTGTGGAAAGAAGGTGGTTTTTAAGTTTGTTTTAAATAATAGTAATCCTTGTAGTATAGTTTTGTGTCCTGGCTTTTAATAGTAAATATATCTATCAATCACACATACACACAATATATATTTTACTACACAGATCTTGTTATCTTCATTTTAATCGCGGCATAATATTCCTGAAGTGTTTAAAAAAGAAAAAAAACACTACCTGTGCCTTTAACTGAAATTCACTTAAATCAAAATGCCACTCAAATATTGCTACATTTATTATTTACACTGGATGAATAAAATAGGCCAGATTTATTTAAAGTAGAGGAGCTTAAAATATTTAAAGTGCTAATAAAGTAAAACTTTTATCATTGTCTGTAGAACATACTTATCCATCATGAACGTTGAACTTAGGCTACCTCTCCTCACCACTGTTGTTTTTATTCTGAGGATTTTGTTTTTGTTCTTAACCTCAGGTCTGTAGCCACTGTGGGGTAATTAAGTGGAAGAACGTAGCAGGAACCAAGGAATTGAAGGTGTTTTGTGTATAGATTTGGCTTCTGATGTCAGTCTGCATTAGACTAACATTAAACCTAAAGCCCCTGGCCTACTACGGCCTGAGTTGATATGTTGATTGACTCTGTTATTCAGGATCTGGTTCAAATTCTAGATTTTTAAATTTTAGATTTTCAAAAAGTATAGGTTAGTATAAATAAGAAAATTATTTTCTAACAGTCTCTCCACTTGAACTTACTTTTTTTTAGGTTTTTATACATTTCATTTTCGGTATGTAATGTAACTGCAAAATATCTCTGTATAGGCCACTATGCTTTAAGCCTTCCAAGTCAAAAATTATTTGTGCCACTGCATTTTTTAATTAAAAGAAAAATTTTTAAGGACTTTGGTATCTAGAGTAAGATTTCCAAAGAGCCCTCTATATCCTGCCAGATCTCAGGCTCCTAAGCCTGGCATTATGTTAACTCTGTCTCCTTCAAGTGAGTATTGAAACAGAATTAAAGGTAGTTTGTTTTGTTTTGTTTTTGTTTTGTTTTGTTTTGTTTTTCACTTTCTATGACTCAGCAAAAGGAAACTAGGTAAACCAGCTTTGAAAGATTTAAAGCTTTGTGGCATTTACATAAGATTAAAAAAAATAAAAAAGAAATGTAATGCCCAGTGCACATAGAGAAACAGGACATTTTAAAACCTCAGTGGGTCCTAAATCTAGTTTAACACCTTTATTTCACTGGTAGAAGACTACCCAGGCCAGTTGTGACCTGCCCAAAGCCACATAATCAGTTGGGAGAACTAGAGGTGGGGTCTTCTAAATAACAGGCCCAGACTCAGTCCATGCCACAGGCCCATCTCTGGTGGAGAGCCTCTGGCCACTGATTCCTGGGAATTCTCTTGTGGTCTCCTTAGCGATGTGAGTTAAATTCTTCCCTGGGATCCCATCATGGGAATAGAATCCTTCATGGGCTGTCTTCCTTGAATGGCTTCATACAAGGTGGTATGAATGCCTTCATATATATTCTCAATCTCTGACAATTGAGCTATCCAAAACAGGGAAGAGTGGTGCCAAAAAATAATTCTGTATTGTAAAGGTGCCTGCTTTGACTCAAGCAAATCTGGAAGCCGCCTTGGGAAATCTGGCCTCAGTTCCACATCCAGAGTTGCATAAGCCCTCAGAGCATATGGTGACTTTGCCAACTTGGTAATTGTAGCCTAGTTAGTTAGTATCTCAATTGGTAATCATGCGTCAATTTAAAGATTGAACTTTGTTTTTTCACTTTGAAAACCTGTATTCTGAATTGTGCCACATAGTTTCCATGGGGTAAATATTTCTTTAACAGCATGGAACCAGGCTTCTTCCTCGATGGTAGAATCCTGTAACAGTGATAATTCCTCTTCCAAGTGATGTTTTCTGGTTCAACAATAGACCATGTTCAAAAGGGTTTGCAGTATCTTCTCTTTTTTTCCCCCTATAGGCAGATTACATGGTCAATTATTTAGTTGCTGAAGTCCTCTCTAGCAATTAGGAAAAGACTGAAGTTCATCAGTAGCTCTTTAAACATAGTTCTTTATAATAATCGTATTTCTGATAATAAATAAATCCTTAAATGTTTTGTTAAGCTCAATGTGAATAGATATCTGTAAGTTTCTAGGCATTCCTACTATAGGTAAGGATCATGACCACATGTTCTTTATATACATTGAAGTTTTTGTAGGTCTTGAATTTACATTGTTGGCATCTTCATGTCCAAGTGAGAAATGACACAGAACTTCTTCTAGGTGCACACAACAGCACAGAGATTCCTTAAGTGACTATCAATATTTAACAGTATCAGGGCTTCCAAGGGCTAGGAGTTTCAGTAAGAACACCTTTTTTTCTTTTCTTTTTTTCTCTTTCTTTGCTTTTTCTTTTTTCTTTTCTTTTCTTTTTTCTTTTCTCTTTTTTTTTCTTTTTTTTTTGCAATTAGTTTATTTGTATCTTATATTGCAGACAGATTCCACCAACGGGGAGAATCCAAGCATCAAGAAATCCCTCTTTCCTCTTTTTAATTCAAAGAATCATTTAAAGCATAGTTCTTCTTTGAAAAAGCTTCCTGTAGTCACTCCACCCATGGTACCCATTTTTATGTATGGTAGCCCTGAAAACTGCTCCAGTAAACTTGTTTTACTGATGACAACAGCATGTCTTATTTTCATGGGGTCATATTCTCTTTGTGCTAGTTAAGTACCTGAGCCAGTTCCATAAATTCACTGAAATATCAATTCTTCGCCATTCTGGATTTTCTGAATCAGTTAAGGAAGTTGGAGCATAAAAAGCTATTAAACAAACTAGTGGAAGAACTAGTTTGGGTTGTCTGGTTACCCACTTGTCGGCACATGGCATTCATAAAATCCCTTATTTCCTGTAAAGAATTTGATTAACATTTACAATTAACAGTGTCTTTTCATTTGACTCACAAAGTTTGTTAACACTTGGTTGGCAGTTTGTTCTTTGAAACCAAGTTGAGTTGACCAAATTGAGTGAGCTAGCAGGCTCCATGAAAACACCTTCTCTTGGTTGGTGGTTTGCTTTTTCCCTGCCTGGCTCTAGCTTTTGCTAGTCACTTAGTGTAAAGCCAGGGCTTTTGCTTGGCATTTGGCATTATTCTGTGTTCACCAAAATCGGTGAATGGACCAATTGCATTCATCTGGAATTTGTGGCACAAATTTCCAGCATTTTTATAGTGTATAACGCTAGACCCAGATTTACTGGGCGGTGTCTTGGGAATATGATTCAAACCATACTTTTCCCACTTTGGTATCCTTGAAAGCCTGCTAGCCTTCTTTGGGCACCGCCAAATACAGTGTTTGGATCATTTTCCCAGCAGGAGCAAATTTTTGTTTTATTGAACTGGTTCATAACCTAACTGCAATATGGAATGAGGATACGACAGCAGTTCCTGGTACAGCCCAATTTAACTGCTCTCTCTTACAGCGACTAAAACTAACAGCATGGGAATGCTTTAAGGGTTGAGGTTTTAACAAAGCTGCATGACATCTGCCAATTTTTCCTAATGCAGGGAAAATTATTAAGAGGGCAGCAGAATTTAACTGGCATCACTTGCATTGTGAACGTCGGGAGAGTTTTGGTTTCTTTTTTTTATTGGGGGCGGCGGGGTCGAGTTTCGGTTTCATTTGATTTGCTTTTGTTCTCCTCTTGGGTGTGGTTGCATATCTTAATTAGGCTTATTGGGGTTCTTACTGAATCTTTGTCCATATTCTGCTCTAGGTACCCAATCCTGATGGCCCTGATCTTCTGACACTACAGAAAGCCATTCACTCTGCTAGCACCCCGGGCAGCAGACCAAAGGAGTGGCGTCCTGACAAGATCTCTGATTTACAGACCCAAGTGAGCGGTGCCTGCCTCACTCCTAGATTCTTAGACTCTGCAGTGGCTGTCTCTCTTGAGTGGAGGGCAGGGTTGAGGAATTTAGCCTCTGTGTTACAACAAGGCTGAGAGCCTCCTCAGAATATACCCTCTGTAATAGCCAGGTGCATTTCAGGAGTCCAAATGAATCTTGTTTCAGTGACCCATGTTCTCATGGGAAAAAAAGTGAGATTCCATTAGCCTTCAGCTAGCCCAGGCTGGGCGTGGTGGGTGGATGTTGGAGGGGATTAAGAGGGATAATTAAGGTGTGGTCCCAGCCCATAAATACTACATATCCTAGAAGAGAGAGAGAGAATCTATAAATAATCATCATTCATGGTAAAAAGTGAGACATGCCATCAAATGCAGGGGAGGTGAGAGTGGGAAGATGAAGGTTTCATTAAATGTGGTAGCATATGAATTAGGCCTTGAAAGACAGACTTGATAACCTTTCTTGAAAGAATAAACTTACGAAATCAATACTATTTTTGATAGAAATTGAGCAGTTGCATTAGGAACTGCATATTAGACAGTATTGTGCAATCACATTTATCTGCCATAGGGGGAATAAGCAGAAAATGCAATCAGTAAATTTTTTAGGTAACTGAGGTTTATCTCCTTTGAACAACTGTTTTGATTAGGAGTGTTTTAATATTGCATCTTTTCAGTATCCCATAATGAGCACAGTAACATAATCTAACTAGTTTTTTGATCATATTAATATTTTTATAAGCCCAGTATTCCTCTGTACTATAATTTCTGATAGCCTCTATGAGCTTTTGAGGCTCTAGGACTTCTTGTACCTATAGATGGCCACAGATTTCTGTGATTCGGAGGAAGAGGGTCTATTTCCATAGGTTTTTTGTTTACTTTCTTTAACTGTTACTTAGAGCCACTGACACAAGTTCCCAGATTTCACTTGCATTTGCCCAACCTTTTATATTTTCTGCTTCTAACATAGTATAGGCTGGGAGGAGGGAAGGGGACAGAGAAGGTGTAGGGAACCAGATATCCATGTTATTGGACATGTATCTGAATTAAGAGCACAGGGCTCTGAGTGAGGGCCTGACATCCTCTTCCCAGTTTTATAAAAAAGAACGTGGGGCTTTAGAACCTTCTTTGTGTAGCCATTTGTTTCGCTAAGAAGCTCTTTTCAGGTTACCTTATATATCCAGCTGGACCCAAATTATTGTAATTGCTCGATAGTTACATGTGGTCAGGGCCATAAAAATCACCAGGAGTCGCATTGTGTTATCATACCAATTTCAATAACAAAAAACACACAGTGTGTACCGTACTGTGCCACCTTCCCTGGGGACCACAGAGCTTTCTCAGGCAGACTTTGGAATGGCCACGGAGGATGCTTCCTCAGGAGCAGTTTCTACCTGAGTCCATTCTCAAGCATTTTCCCTTTGATTTCAGTGCTCTGTTCCTTGAGATCATCGACATTTTATTAAAACTTTGCTGAGCCCTTAAACGCATGGCCCTTGAAGGTTGGCAGCCAGAGGTGCCCCAAGGCTAGGGCTACATCCTGATTGCAGGGTCCCTGGACCTTGAATTTCAGGATGCTTTCACATGCCTCTTCTGATGGTGAGCCTCATCACACAGCACATAGAGGAGGAGAAGGAGTGAGCCGCCTTTCGCCAGTGGGGAAGCCCACAGTTCAGCAGTTGCCTGAGAATAGTTGGCCAGTGTGGGGCAGATGGCTGCCAGGACCCTCCCTTCTGCCTTGAAGCACAATCCCCCTCCGCAGTACAGCACCAGTGGGGTCTGGGCTCCAGCCACGCAGCAGACAAGCAGGGCAGCTCTTAAGCCCATGTTAGGAATCCAGAACCTCCTGTGAGGGAACTGTGTTTTAGCGTCTGTAGGGCTTTTGCTCCTTTTTCTCTGCTTTGCTCACTTTTCAGTGTTCAAATCTTACCCTACCCCCCAAAAAGTAAAAGTGTGGAAAGGGAACGTTTAGATTTTTGCAATGTCAAGGGAAAGGGAAAATCGGGGAGATAAGAACAGAAGGGGGATATGCAATTTGTAGCTGAGTACGCTGCTACCTAATTGAAACATTACATTTCTTCAGTTCTCTGTTGCCGCTAGATATGGTTGAATGGCTGAGTCCCGGCTTGTGAAAAATAAGTGGCAGCTTTATGCGGAGCTGTTGGGGAGTCTTCTCAAAAAGGGAGAGGCATGTTCCTTCTGCTGCTCCCTGCTGGCTGAAGCAGGAGATCCTTTCCCTGTGAAGATGGGATGCAGCCAGATAGAAGGTGCCTAAGCCTTTGATCCGCCACCACACCAGCTCTAGATTTCTTAGCTAGTTGTCATTAAAGATAAATAATTTTGATCTTATCTGAAAATGAACAGAAAGACAGATAAGGCTGGATTTAGCCCCTCCTTCCCCATGCCCTCTGTGCTGGCTACAAGCAGTCATCTCAGATCTGTGCTCACTTCTCGCAGCTCTCCAGTCTACTCTAAATGAACTCCTATGTGCGCTCCCCTCTTTTCTTCCAGAGCCAGCCGTTAAAATCACTGCGCAAGCTGTTACATCTCTCTTCAGCCTCAAATCACCCGGCTTCCTCAGACCCCCGCTTCCAGCCCTTAACAACTCAACAAGCCAAAAATTCCTTCTCAGAAATTCGGATCCACCCCCTGAGCCAGGCCTCTGGCGGGAGCAGTAACATCCGGCAGGAGCCCACACCCAAGGGCCGGCCAGCCCTCCAGCTGCCAGGTCAGATGGACCCTGGTTGGCACGTGTCCTCTGTGAGCCGGAGTGCCACAGAGGGGCCCTCCTACTCTGAACAGCTGGGTGCCAAGAGTGGGCCAAACGGGCACCCTTATAACAGAACAAATCGGTCTCGAATGCCAAATCTGAATGATTTAAAAGAGACAGCCTTGTAGTGTGTGCTGGGGTAGGGGATGGGGGGTAGGTAAGCCAGTGGAGAGGGGACGGGAGGGTGTGGGCGGGTGGGGAATGGGCTGGGCTGGGCTGGGCTGGGGTGGTCAGCCAGTATTTTCAGCTTTATGAAGGTGAGTGCAATATTGTATGTGTGGAGCCCTCTGGCTCCTCACGGCCACAAATGCTAGTCAGGGATCTCAGAGGCACAGGAGTTCCTTAGGGACCACCAGTCCCCTCGGATCTCGTGTGAGAATGGATAGAATGTGCCACTGAGGAAGAAGACATTCTTGCCAGTTTCTCCCCTGTACATTCCAGCTTTAGTGCAATCCCTGTTGAACTTGGGAAAGCCAGGGCATGTTCTGGTACTGCAAGGGATAGAAGAATTCATGTTGACCGATGCCCTTACCACAGATTTTTTTTGCCTAAACTAAACGTGGGGTTTATTGTAATCCAAGCATATCCCTTTGAAGGGTTAGCAGATGAACTAACTGTATGTCTTAAATTGTTTTCTAAACTCCCATATTTGATAGGATTTGTAACATTTATTTATAATTAATATTGTACTGTTCTAATCATACCTTTTATGTTAAATGTAAAGTTATTTTGAGCTGTTTGGAACATTGTGAAGCAGTGGGACAGCTACAGTAGTTTCTATAAAAACTAAACAGTAACATTTATATATTGCATCAGGAGTATTTTATTCTATATATAAATATATATATATGGTAAATATCTGTCTGTTTTCTAAATATAATCATTTAAAGAAAGTATCGTTATGACACTATCTGCCATATTTTTATACATTTGTGATATGAAGTGAGTATTATACTTCTAATCAAGGGAGTTGAATTGTGGCTCTGTGTGACCAACAGTGGGAACCGTGCTCAACTTTTAGGCCCCAGCAGTAGCCTCTAGACGTGGTCCTTGGTAGCAGATGAGATGCAGCATCTCCTTCCGAACCCACAGGCAAGAAAGCCAGCTAGGCCAGTGAGAGCTCAGCACGCCTCGTCTCCGTCCTCATGGTTGGCTCCTGTTCGCATCCAGGGACGATCCCTGTACCTGAGGGGAGAACAGATCCAGGGTGACTCATGGGTCTTCGTAGAGAGAATATGCTCTTCTCCTTCGCGTTAGTGTAGAGTGTAGACCAAAGATTTGCCAGCGAACATTCCTAGTTGCAAGTTCGTAAGAGGCACCTGTCTGCAGGTCTTGCAGACCAGCTCTATGCTCCTGAATCCTGTGCACTGTACCGGAGACTTTTGGCTGGTGGGGTGTGAGATACATGTGCGGCATTTCTATTTCTAAGTGTTTTGTTGTTGTTGTTGTTGTTGTTGTTGCTGTTGCTGTTGCTCTTTCCAGTATATTTCAAAGGCTCCGGAAGCAATTCCAGATATAGAGAAAATTGCTGTATTCACTCTTTCTTCCTGGGACTGTCCATTTATAACAAGGTTAGCATGTACATCAGTATATACACACACACGGTCAGAACAGGACTTCTTTTCCTCATTTGATCTCCTTCAACTCCCAAGTTACTCCCAAGCGTCATCAAGGCCTTTCGCCAGCAAGGGTTATAGCCCAGTGTCTCTGGGCCATCCTTGACAGAAATCACCTCAACGCCATCCATCAAGAGAATTAGATTTTGGGAAGTAGTCTCTTAGCAATAATATTTCTAAAGCTCCCCCATCCCACACCCCTCAAAGGGGTAACTTCTCAATATTTATTACTTGTCCCAGGATTCTGAGAGCATAAGCCCCTGAATCAAGTCAGGATAATTGAAATGTGCTGAGTTACTGTTCCCCCTCCCCCGAGATTTTGAGAATCAGCTCTGATGATTATGAAGATTATAATGAAAAGGTCTTCGTTTCTTTGAAGCTTAAATTGTGTGCATATTACATTTTTATATAACTACTATAATGATGTGTATTGATTATATATAGAGGTCATTTTAAGGTGCTTTTTATTTGGTTTTAATAAGTATAATAGGCACTAAAATGAAACTCAACTGGGTACTATCATTAAAACAAGTTGATTCCAACCAATAGTCTGCATGCTCTTCAGTTCTTTTTATATCTTGTTTCTTTCACCAGTTCTGTACTGTTGAAGTAGCTCTGAATTCTGGCTTTTCCCAGGCAGCTGCTCAGTTATATAAGTGACGCGAACCTTAGCAGTTTTCGCCTGGACACTAATGACTCTGAAAGGGTGTGTAACTCTTCTTTTTCATACTAAATTTGTACCTTGTATCCCCCCTTGCAGACCAGAAACTACATTTTTTCCTCCGGAAAGACTTCTCACTGTGCTGTGCGCTTAGGAACTGCGCAGTCACATTGCCATGCTGTGGCATTTGAGGCTCGTTGTCACCTAGGGGCTGGTTTCCCATGTTTTCATCCTTGCTAACACTGGGATCTCAGATGTTTGCAGAACATTTATATTCATGATGGTTCTTCAAAGAAGGGCTAGAATAATTGCCTTCTACCTAGAGCAAAGTAAACCTAACTGATGAAGAGTCAATACATACTTTTCGTACATTCCCAGATTTGAGCCAGAAAATATCTACAGTGTTTTCAACTAGTATTTTTGAGGTAGCTCTTTTATCCTCTTCTCAGCTTTTGTCCATTCTGACTTTTCATCGACCTCAGTAAGCTGTAATAAGTGAACTACAATCCACACTTCTGGCATGTATAATTCTCTTCCTGCTCGCTGTGGGGGATGGTCAAGTTTTCTCTCAAATCTAATGGGCCCTCTCTTAGCTTTTAACTGTTGTTTTCCTCCGGTTGATGAATCATTGACCTCACAAAAATTGCCATCCACAATGAGAAGGACTTGATTTAAAGTCACGAAAGTCTACATTTTCTTTAGGAAGGGAAAGTTACGATGTCCACATTCTATTCTCTGCCCTTACTTCCTAAAGGATAGACTATGGCTGAATGAAGGCTTATGAATCACTTTGTGTTAGAGAAGTGTTGCTGATCACCTTTTGAAAAGAAACTCTGCTTCGCTCTTTTTCTACTTTTGCTCTGTCGCCATCCTCGTTTTTCTTCTCTGAAGTCCTGGATGAACTTTACTGAACCTTGCTTGGTCTCAGTCTGAGGGCTAGCCTCTTCAGAGCCCAAGATCAAAAGTGCTCCGTGCTAAGGAGCTCCAGTGAGTCGTCTCTGTAGCAGTGGTTCTCAGTCAGGGCCAATTCTGCCTCCCTGGGACGTTTGGCAATGTCAGGAGACACGGTTGGTTGTTATAACTGGGAGCGGTAGGGTGCCCCTGGCATCTAGTGGGTGGAGGCCAGGGATGCTGCTGAACATCCTGTGTACACAGGACCCCCCACAAACAAAGCACGATGAGCCCCAAATGTCAGTAGTGGGGAGGTTGAGAAACCCTGCTCTACTGTACTCCAGGCCCACTCGTCTGCAGAGCTTGGCTCTGTCCTGGCTCTCTCCAGGCTACGGGAGAAACTGCGGGTATGAATTCTTCAGTATCCTAGTCTCTGAAAGAATCTTCTACCACTCTTTTTGAATCCCTGGAATCCTGTTTGTTTTCATTGTCTTGGGCCTGCTAAACGGTGCATTCTTTGGGAGGAGACCAGAGTGGCTTTATAGGTGTTTGAGAACTTAAATTCTAGGTCACCATCTTTAGAAAATCTTTCACAGAGCCATGAGGCTTATATTTAGAAGCAAGCAGCAGCCTGGCAGATTGGCATGATTTTTACCAACTGCTCAAAGGCATCCATGGCTTTTAGCTGTGTCTCCCAAAAGAAAATGTCATTGTTTTTTATTCAAGTCATTTAATAGCTCTTTACAAATATTGGCGTATGACAGACCGATTAGAAGCAAAAAACTCTTTACTGGTGGTTGTGATGTGGCTGTTACAGGAGTGTTTGTGCTGTACGCTTTGGTTAAATCTGTTTTAAAACCTGCTTTAAGATTTGCCATATGCAGTTGTGCTTTAATTCTAAGCTCAGAGCTGTGCTGGTTAGTTTCTAGTCGTGTCATGTATTATAAAGTATGTTGTGGTTGTAGAGTTAGCCAGTTTAGCATGTTCCTAATCTGAAAATTAGTGGACTTCGCTAGGAAATGCTATCCCATTTTCCCTTCCCAGCACCCCTTATCTTAGTTAACGTCATAGTATCCTCACTTCTTAAACTAGTTTTTAGAGTAAATAAGGAAAAAAAGCCATTTATTTTTCTTCTAGCTATGTATTGAGAATGACTCAATAAGTGTACAACTTTTTTTAACGGCCAGAGGGTTACTTTTCAAGTGTGTAGAAGGCTCTGTCCATTTCTGTTCACCAAGGTCCTGGTGGTGACCCAACTTTCAGCAAGGGCAATCAATCGCTCATTGCGACTTATTCCCAGAGTTCAGCTGGGACTCAGAAATCTGCATATTCTCTCCTGGTCACAACATTTTTTCTGGAGAGCACTGCTTTTATATCTAGAAGTTCATTAACTCCTACATTATAGTGGGATATTGAGCTCCATGTGAGCACTGAGATCCACAGACTCATACTGTTGTGAGCTGGGGATGTGGTATGTGATACACTGAACCGAGTCAGAGCATATTGAAATATTTCCTTGCCTCCTTCAGTTCATCACTATTAAAGTGTGTAGGTATAGAAAACTGATTTACACTTAAAAAAATAATAATAATAAATAAATAAATAAATAAATAAATAAATGGTTTCTTTAAAAGGGCCTGCAGAAAAGTGTCCTGTTGCTAATCTCCAGGGCCAGAATCTCACAAGAACGTTCTCTCAGAGACTTAAAGAACCATCTTACAAAACAAAAACTTGTAAGTGGTTCTGATTTCTTCATTTTGTATCTTAACCAGCTGAGATATATAGAATATCTTGAGGTGTGACCCATCAGCTGGGTAAAAAATTCCGTCTTCGAAACCATAAGTAAATGCAAGAAAATGAGGCCGTGACAGGGCGAGTCCCTTGTCTGTCTGTCTGTATACACACAATGTGGTAGAAGTAAGGTGGCGAGGAAACTCTGGACCTGCCGCCCTATCCTATTCTATCCTATTCTATTCTATTCTATTCTATTCTATTCTATTCTATTCTATTCTATTCTATTCTTTTTTAACTGAATGTACTATAAAAGATCATAGACTTGTGCCAAGTCAGTTACTACGTAAATATTCATTTCTCTTAGTGCTTTGTTGATTCATCAGCGTTAGGCCTGGTCCTGACTCCACCTTTCTCTACTCCAGGCACTGGCCCACCTTTCTGTGTATTTCCTATAGGATATTAAAGATGATCATGACCTACATTGTATCTTCATTCAATAACTGTTCACTCCCAGATTTGAGGGAGTTTGTCTTTTGTTTTGCCAGAAAAAATTTGTAGTAGTCTGCACGTTGGATTTCCAGGGCCAGAGAACTGCAGCAGTGAAACTGGTTTCACTTCTAAGGCCCTCCATTACCCATAAGGTTACGCTCTCTGAACCCCATTTGATCCTCGGGTCGTATTTTGACCCTCCTTTGGAATCTTAAAAAAAAAAAAAAAATCGGTTTCCATGTTGTATGCAGATTAGAAGTTGCCTTGTTTGCTACTCTTCCAGCACAGAGTATCAGGGAGAAAGAGGCCTTATCTGTTCCTCCAGCCCTTCCGTTTTGACAGACTGCTAAGAATTCCTCAGGACTTCCTTTGGTTTGGGATGTTACTTTCCCAAAAGCCTGATCTGATTCGTTTCAGGCATAGACAAGTTTGTCCTAGTGCCCTGCTTCAGGGCTAATCGGACGAAACCCAGGAATAGAAAAGGTAGATGCCTTGACTTTTGTCCCTGTTGGGGGATTAAAGTGTTTATCGCCAGAGTCGTCAAAAGCTCTAGTTATAAAGCATTCAGAGTTTCAAGAAAAAAAAAATGAAGCTTTTTCTCTTGGAGAACTTTTAAGTTCTCCACCGTGGCTTAGATTTTCCAAAATGGAAAGCAAAGCTCGTATGAACTCCATTTTCACTAGAGGTACACAAGTGAGTATAGTCCTCTCAGTCTCTTTCCCTCTCCTTGTTTCCTCCTTGGTCACTGATTGAGTCAGGCTGGAGGGGTAAGCTATGATCGCAAGAAGTGGATTCTCACTGTAAACTTGGATTGATTAACAGAAACAATAAAACCAAACAAAATAGTTGCCCCTAATTCCTATCTCCAAGAATTGCTTTGTGCCATTTCGAATTCAGGTAGTTATTCTGTATATACTTAGAAGACTGTTCTGAGCTTCTTCAATCTCTAGGAAGTTCAAAGGGGGTATCTGGGAAGACACAGGGCAGGGTGACTTCGAGAACCCTACTCATGCATGAAATAAAAAATAGGGATAAGCCAGAATGATGTAACATCCAAATTTGTGGTAGATGAAGAATCAGTGGAAATTCTTAATTGCACAGACTTTATAATCCATAATACAGAGTGTAATTCCATACTTTTTACTGTGGCAAGGGTGTGACGTGGTGTTAACCTTTTTAATTTTTGAATCCAAACTGAATTTAAAGTGTTGAATATTTAAATTCCTCACAAGCTAACTATGAACCATTTGTAAAGTGTTTATATAACTCTTTGTATCATGTGTTGGTACATCTTATCAAGTTTTTTCTGGCATGTATTCCATTCTAAACTTCTGTAAAATTTCTATTGTTGCTGTAAATATTATACAAATATCTATTCCGTGGTAACCTTAATTATCAGCATGAAATGGTCAATTTTTACTGAGCACAATGTATTTTTGAATGGATCTTCCCAAATGTCTTTAATAAAATGCAGATTTTGCACTGACTGATGTGATTGCCAGGCCGTCCCCATCTTGAGCACTGTGGTCCCTCGCTTTTGAACAGCAAGCAGCTCCTTGTTAGTTCCTTCTTTGTAAAGAACTCATTTGATTTCAAATGGGGGATAATGGGCCTTTGAAGTTGGAAGCAGTTTAAGGGACAGAAAGTAATGTTAAAGCAGGGCAAATCCTGTTATTTAATGATGATATTCTCTTTTTTTCCGATTTATAAAGCTTTTTTCTCCTCCTGGCATTTTGAAAACTGGTTTCTTTCACACTTCGGTGTTGTGTCGTCTCCTTTGCACATTGCTAGACGCTCGCTTGGTGGTTTGGGAGGATGGGAAGATGTGTGCCTCCTGCTCAGTGTGATGGAGAAAGCAAAGATGAAGGAGCTTGGCAAACTTTTTGCCGGATAGTAAACATTTGGGGCTCTGTGGGCCATAGGTCTCTGACTACTCAACTCTGCCTCCACGCGGCTCTGCCGTCGTGGTGCAAGAGCAGCACAGGCAGTAGACAGAGGAATGAATCTGGTGTGTTCCAGTGAAACTTTATTTACAAAAACAGGTGGCGGGGGGCAGATATACTGACCATTTTAGGCCCTCGCTTTTGTCTTTGGGCATTTGCTCAGTGGGTCCTATTGTTAATGGGGGAAAGAACTTCACTTGTGTGAGAACATGTATAAATATTCTCCAGTGTTCTTTATCTTTCTAAACAGAGGGTAGGAGCTAAAACCCAGTGATTGGCATTCTTAAAAGCACTGTGTCACCAACTTCTTTCCTCCCAAATTTCTCCTTACTGTCCCAGAAAATTGTGGCCTGTGATTTCAACTATAATTTTTATAAAGACTGAGTCAAAGCACGCAGGCCTTATAATTTTTCTGTTTGCAGCACTTACTGTGGCGGGGCACAATGCCAAGGGTTTCACTTTTATTATTACATTCACTTCTCACAGCAGTGCAGTGAAGCGAGTAGTATCCTCAGTTTGTAGACGAGGAGACTGAGGCTGGACTTTACGTTACCTTGCCCCAGGTCCCCTGGCTAGGATTTGAAGCCTAGTGTGCTCGCTGTGAAACCCACGCCCGTAAACAACTAGTAAGCCGTGCAGTTCCGGCATCTCCGTGTGTAGAAAACTGACGTGGGGCTCGTGACATGGAGCAATGCATGTTTCCTCTCATCTCCCGGCGGGTGGTAATTGATTTGACTCGAGAATTCGAGCATTTCATTGAAACAAGTCACTGGAGGTCCAGGGCCCGGTGAAGTGGCTAAGAGCACAGGCTCTGGAGTCCGATTGCCCAAGTAGAATCCTAGCTCCATCACCTAGATCTTGGGTGGCCGTAGGAAAGTTACTTCACTTTTCTGTGCCTCAGTTTCCTTATCTTTAAATGGAGATAATAATAGTACCTACTTCATAGAATTGTGAGGATTTAACAAGATGATAACCTGCAAGGCACTTAAACAGTTCTAGGTAAATGTTAGCTAGCTATTTTTTGTGCCTCGGTTGGCAGCCCTATGAAGTTGAGAAGCAATGTCCTTGAACCTTGACTGCCAGTTCTAGAGAGCTCATTAAGCACTTTACATGTATTTATCCTATTTGATATTTACATCAGCCTTGTAAAATTGTCAGGGTTAAGAAGCACCCAGCTTGGAGCTGTTCTTGGGGTCACGGGAAGCCACAGCCCTTACAGCTGTACATTTGTCAGCAGGCCTTGGCACCCCATGCTCCAGGTAGACAAAAAGATGGGCTTCTGTTAGCACCTGTTCAGAGGCTCACCTTAGGGGTGTAATTTTCTGGCCTCGGACACTGAATTCATAGTGGTACCTTTATTTTGAAATACCTTTGCGTTGTCCAAGTAACCTTCTCCTACACTCCATACCAAAATCAGCTCAGATTTTTGTTTTTCATCTCGGCAACCCTTAATGCTACTTCTTTGTTCATAGCACGTTATCAGTTGTTTAAAACTTTCCTGCAATATGTTATATATATTTTACCGTAATTAAAAAAAAAAAATCTCCACAGGGCACCTGGGTGGCTCAGTTGGTTAAGCGTCCGACTTTGGCTCAGGTCATGATCTCGCGGTTTGTGAGTTCGAGCCCCGCGTCGGGCTCTGCTGACTTCCCAGAACCTGGAGCCTGCTTCCGATTCTGTGTCTCCCTCACTCTCTGCCCCTCCCCCACTTGTGCTCTGTCTGTCTCTCAAAAACAAATAAGTGTAAAAAAAAAAAAAAAATTACAAAAAACAAAAAGAATCTCCTGAAAGTGTAGACCACACTCTAGCATTTGTGAGAATAAAAGCAAACATGTTAACATAAGGTAAAATAATGAGTTTGTGCTACACTATATGTATGTTATTTAATCAAGATTTTTCCCCCAGCAAAAAAAAAAAAAAAAAAATCATACTCCAAACACAGTTCATGTGTTTAATAGCAAGATTCTGTTAGGCTGCAGATGCCCCTCAATAAAAGTTTTGTTTTTATACTTTCTGTTCTAAATTAAATGAAGTAAATAATTAATATGCTGTTATACACAGGTTACCTACAGATTAACGTATTATGGATCTCAGTATCTCATTGTTGATTAAATTCTCAAGTATGGAGCGATTTCCGATGTGAAATCTCAGCTGGCTTCTTTGCAGAAATTGACACAGTGATTCTAAAATTCATATGGACATTCAAAGGACTCAGCAGCCCAGACAGCCTTGAAGAAGAACAAAGTTGGAGAGTTAACCTGTTCCAATTTCAAAACTTACTAAAAAGGCTACAGTAATGACAACTGTGTGGTACTGGTATAAAGATAGACCTATAATGGAATAGAATTGAGGATCCAGAAACAAATTCTCACCTTTATGGTTAATTGATTTCTCAAAAAGGATGCCAAGACCATTCAGTGGGGAAAAAGTCTTTTCAACAAATGGTGCTGGGACAACTGGATGTCCACGTGCAGATACTGAAGTTGGACCCCTACCTCATACCATATACAAAATAACCCCAAATAGATCAAAGGTCTAAATGTAAGAAGTAAAACTATAAAACTCTTGAAACATAGGAGTAAATCTTCATGATCGGGATTTGGCAATGGTACCTCAGATATGACACCAAAAACACATGCAACAAAAAAGAATAAATTGGACTTTATCAAAATTTAAAAATGTGTTTCAAAGGACTCCATCAAGAGAGTAAGAAGATAACCTACCGAATAGGAGAAAGTATTTGCAAGTCACGTATCTCCTAAGGGGGTTGTATCTAGAATATTAAAGAGCTCTTACAATTCGTTAATAAAAAGGCCACCTGATTTTTAAATGGGCAAAGGATCGGAAAAGACATTTCTCCAAAGAAGTTATTCAAAAGGCCAGTGAACACATAAAAAAGATGCTTAGCATCATTAGTCCTAGGGAAATGCAAATCAAAAACCAGAGTGATGCTACTTCATACACACCAGGACGGCTCTAATCAAAAAGATAATAACAAATGTAGAGAACCTGAAACTCTCATATGTTGCTGGTGGGAATGCATAATGGTGTGGCCCCTTTGGAAAATTGTCTGACAGTTCCTAAAAAGGTTAGACGTAGAGTTACCATATGACCCCAGCATTCCACTCCTAGGTATATGCCCAAGATAAATAAAAACATATGTCCAAACAAAAACTTGTACACAGGTGTTTATAGCAGCATTATTCACGATAGCCAAAAATGTAGAAACAACCCAAATGTCCATCAACAGATGAACGGATAAATACAATGTGACCTATCCATATAACGGAATGATGTTCAGCTATAAGAAGGAATTAAGTGCATGCTGCAACCTGAATGAAACTTGGAAAAACACTATGCTAAGCAAAAGAAGCCAGGCAGAAAATGATCCCATTTATATGAAATGTCCAGAATAGGCAAATCTACTGAGACAGAAAGTCCATCAGTGGTTGCCTAGGGCTGCGGGGACGAGTAGGTTGGGAGGTGATGGTTAATGGGTGCAGGGTTTCTCTGTGGGGTGATGAAATTTTTCTAAAATTGTGATAATGGTTCCTCAACTCTGAGTCTACTAAAAGTCATTGAATTGTACACTTGAAATGGTTGAAATTTGTACGGTATGTGACTTTATCTCATTAAACCTTTACAAAGCAAACATTTCTAACATGAACAATTAGTTGGAGAACCTTTATCACTGCCTCACAGTTTCATTCTTTTCTTCTTTCCTCTTAACCGTACTCGCCTCCTGTGTCTGATGTGACCACTGTAGAGGACCTGAGCTCTTAGGCTACCACCATTTTCTCTGACAATCCGTGTCATGATGAAAGTTCATTCAGCTTTTCACTAAGGGGCTCTGATGAGGCGCCTGCTCTAAATGGATTTATTCATGTGTCCAAAGTCCAGAGAAGGATTTTTTTTTCCCCACCTTGAATTTGATATGTTTGTATTTGAGAGAATACTGAGCAAGGGAAGCATTTTTCCAGGTCCAAGTATACAGTTGGGGGATTAAAAAGATGGTGGGTTAGGGGCACCTGGGCGGCTCAGTCGGTTAAGCGTCCGACTTCAGCTCAGGTCATGATCTCACAGGTCACAAGTTCGGCCCCACATCAGGCTCACTGCTGACCGTGCAGAGCCCGCTTCAGATCCTCTGTCTCCCTCTCTATCTGACCCTTCTCTGCTTGCTCGCGTGCGTATGCATGCTCTCTCCCTCTCTCTCTCTCCTCTCTCTTTCAAAATAAACGTTAAAAAAAAAAAAAAAAAAAAAAAAAGGATGGTGGGTTAAATATAGAGCTGTTCTAAGCCCAAAACACCAGGGAAGAGATTTGGGGTTTTTAGGAGGCTTCCCCCTCACAGAGAAGGTGAATGTGATGTCCAGGATCATGTTAGTGTGAGTCTTCACTCGGCTTGGCATTTGAAAACAGAAAGTAACTCAGGAGAAAGCCTCTAGTAGAGGCTGTGCTGTGTCAGGGCCAGGACAGTCTCGGATTCCCCAGTCTTGTCAGAGGGCCCTCATCCCCCAGTTTCACCCCCTCTCAGCTCCTACTTTCATATACCTCTCCTGCCCACTCCCCATGTCATCAGCCTCTCCCCAGGGAAGGGCCTGAAAACTCAGGAGACTGAGACTCTTCCCGAAAGGTCCCAGCTTCATGAGCTCCTCCAGGAGGGGGAAGGCCAGGCCCATGCCAGGCCCGGTCCTTCTCAAGGAGGTTTCAACCTCAGGAGCAGGCCTGTTTTGTGTGTTGCAAGGCAAGGGGTGAAGTTTAACCGTGGGTCACAAGAAACGTATCCACATCCCTTCTTAGGACTTGCGGTCTGCCCACTTCCTGCAAAGCATGTGGTTAGCTGATGGGCCTCCTCCGTGTAGCCAGTGATCTAGCTCCTGTGCCAACTGGTTTTAAAATGTGAATCCTGTTGAAAAATGGTAGCCCTAGATGAAGGGAAATTCTGGTGTGCTTCGGTCATGTGGGGTTCCTAAATACAGAGAAACTTTGCTACTTACACATGCAGCCCGTCCCATGTATTTACCCAAATAGTGACCACAGACTGGAAAACTTTGCTAGAATGGATCTGTATGTGATGAGAGCTTTTGTGGCTCCACAGTCCTTGTGTGCGTGGGGGTGAAGGCGCAGAGCAGGGGAGGCCCTCCTGCCTGGGGTGATGGTGCCAGCCTCCAGGAGACCAGGACACAGGCTCCCGACTATGCCTTTCGGCCCCCCAGTCACCCCAAATCCTTTCCGTCTGCATACACGGTGCTCTAAAGTTGTGAGAGGCCCTAATTTGGTGAAAACGCCGGAGAGACCGCAAGCCTGCTACCCATTTGCGTTCAAATCAAGGTTTTATGAAACTTCTGTTCCTGTTTTCAGGGTGGTGAAGCAAAAGGGTTTTTAAATTATCTGGGCTCCTTTGTGTTCCCTGAGACCACACCTTTCACACTGTCAGGCCAAACACAAAAACCCAAGAGCAGAAAATTACCCCTGCTACTTAGGCTTTTGATGAACATTGTCTTTAGGGACATTTTCTTTGTTCTTATTTTCTTTGGCCCTGAGTGGGGAATGAGTTCATTTTTCTTTCTCTCTCATTGACATTGGAAACTACGTCTTAAAAAAAAGAAATTATTTCTGCCCAGCTCTGCATTGAAAAGAGCTTGTAAAATTCAGCCCTGTTTGTCACCCTGTTCAAGCCCTGGTCGCGTCAATTTTCCCCTACAGGCTGCTCTGCGCCCTCCACCCCACCTGGCAGGTGCCGAGCTGAAGGAGGCGTCACGCACACTTGCTGACGCACTCCAACAGCTCCATCCGGATGGCAATGCGGACGTGCCAGCCCAGTGGGATCAGCCGGATGAAGCGGGAAATGATGGGGGGCCGCAGGAGGTTCTGGACCGTGGAGGTTCGGTCTGAGTTGCCGTAGAAGACCTAAAGAGAGAGGAAATCTTATCACTATCACATCAGGGGAGGGAAAAGGAAGAACAATTCCTATCTGAAGCTGGCCCCAAATTTGAAGTCTGGGAAATCTCAGAAAGTGGTCAAAGGTCAGAGAATTGCATATGCCCGAAATCTGAACTTGTGTGTTAGTGCCTGCATGTTCTAGGCATCTCCGAGTGATTCTCTGGGGACATCTAGAGCTTCCCCAGCCAGTATGGGAGCATTAGCCACACGTGGCTATTTAAATTTAAATGCATTAAAATTAGATAACAATTTCCTTCCTCAGCCGCGCTGATGATGGCTCCTGTGCTCAATAGCTGTGTGTGATTAGTGGCTTCCATATTGGACAGTGCAGATCCTAACATTTCCATTGTCACAGAAGGTTCTATTGGATGGCACTGATGGAAAATGCCTCTTGATTCTCATCACCAATTCTGTGTTCTGATTCTTTGTATTTTGACCAATTTTGAAAAGGACCGCATTGCACTTACAGGAGGAATATTCTTCTGTTCCAAAGGGATCCAAAGTGAGGCTCGAGTAAAAACTGGTGAGCTGGCCCTGAAGTTGTGAGCCAAAGCTTAAGTGTGTATCTCTACCTCCATACGAATGGCAAATACTTTTTAGACTTGGAAGACTGCTTTTAGAAAAGAAAAGACATAAAAACTAGAGGGAAGATTCTGGAAGGGGGAGTGCAGTACCCAAAGTAGGGAGGAAAAGGTTCTGCTTCGTGTGTTTTGGGATGCAGCATAGCATGATGCAGTGGCCCTGATGGGAAAAGGTGCCGTGGCTGTTCGGCTGCGTTTCCAAAGAAATCATTCTTGGCAGTCTTTCTAGAGTCGTAGAGCTCTGCCTGATGACACTGGAGCGTTTCATTTCTTTCTGGAATTATCTCCTGCAAAAAATCTGGCTGCCACTTTGGCCTCATCTATCTAGAAAACGAGAAGGACCTCGTGTGCCATGATCTTGCCTTTCTTCCCAATAGCAACATCCCACATCCCCTTCTCTCTGCCGTTTGCCCTTGAATCTATTCAAGTTGGGACAGGTGAAGAGGGAGGTTGGAACAGGCTCCTGCAGATTGCCCAAGTGCCTGAGTGGAGTACCTCTTTGCAAAGAACCGTCAAGGCCTTCAGAAATGCAGGCAGGACTTGAAAATGAATTCTCCGTTTCTTTTTGAACAAGATCAAAAATGAAATAAAATGTCTAAGTATCAAGATGGTTTCTCCTATTGTATTCAAACTCCTTGAAATCTCAACCCGTGGCTGTCTTGCTGTACAACTTGTCATCACAGGGTACAAAGCCTTCTGATTTTCAGCCACATGTGTCTGCTTAATCTGATTGTCCAAATTAGCCTCAGAAGTCCTTACTCTCAGGCAAAAGGACAGTAAACGGTTCCAAACAGCTAGTGAGTTTTTAATTCATTGCAAATAGACATTATATATATAAAATATTGGTCATATATATATATATATATACACTTAATCAAGAGCCTACTGTGAACAAGACTTGGGGCTTGGCCTTTAGAGGTTAGTAGGATATAAAATTGCTCAAAGGTTCAAGTTCCTCTGTGTCTTCATTGCTGGAGTCATTTTAATCATTTACATAGTTCAGTGGCTAACTTGCTGGATTGTCCAGATCTTCCTGGAAGTCAGTCTCAATGGTAAGGAGAGGCCATATCTACATAAATGGACAAGGGCCTAGCCACATCAATAATAGGTCAAGTCACATGTATGCAGCAAAGTGTTCAATGGCTCACGGAGTTTGGAATAGTCCAAATGGCCAGTTTTGATCATTTGAGCAACTATAAGCTGGTAGGAGAATTCAAACAAAGATTTCTTTTGCATGCAAGAGTGGTGCTCACTCACAAACTGCTGGGCATCCAGGATACAGCAAGAAAAGACCCTGCCCTGTCAGAGAGTAGACCATGTTGTGGGGAAGAAGCACGGATGACTTCCCTTGCCATGGAGTCAGTGGCGTGACAGGGCAGGAACGGGAGGGAAGTCCCAGAGAGTATGAGCTAAAGGTGGTTTGGGGTAAGTCCAACTTACCCGGTTGTTTCCTGTCTGGTCCTTATAGTAAATCCAGTTCAGGTTCTCATCGGTCCTGTACTGCACGCTGTACTTGGTCATCCACTCATCAATGTCACAGCGCCCCTGGGTGAGGATCCCTGAAATCACCTTGACCTCCTTCAGATCTATCTCTAGCCACTGGCTGCTGTCCTGGTACTTGGACAGCCAGGCGCACCTGCCAGGAACACAGCAAATCACCAGGAGCCCTTTCCTATGAGAGCCTCCAAAGAGCTGAGAGGCACGGCCCTTTGAGGGGTCGCCAGTGCCTAAAGAACCCCTGCAACGCATGGGCAGTCTGAGCTGCAATCTGTTAAGCACCAAAAGGCCTGTCTCCAAGAAGTGTGCAGCCTCTGTCATACTTGTATCATTCTCTTTCTCCCAGCATCTCCACTGACCAAAGAACAATGGCCAGATTCAACTGATCTGTCAAAGAAGTGCCTTTGAGTGTTGCTGAAATCACCTTTGGGGTGTGGTTGAGTATGTCTGTCTTCAAATCATGAAAATGCATGGTTTTTGCACCCACCAGCTCCCTTCCCTTTTCATTAGTCTCCTGATGTCTCTTTCTCCATGAGTCTCACCCCAATTTCAGTCCCTTTATACATATTTGCGTCTCCTTCCAGTGCTGTCATTCATGGCTTTCAGAGAGTGTCTCCCATGTGCAGAACACTGATCCAAGTGGCTCTGGAAGAGCTTTTGGCAATTATAAAGCAAACCAACCAGTGAGGGAACTGATTTGTTTTTTAGCTATGTCTCTCATGAATTGTGGAAACCTATAATTTCCCCTTTGAGGTTTTTATTTACTTTTTGCATATTAATTAGCTTCTCGGGACTCAGTCCTTGGCTGCCTTCTCTTCTAATTCCAGACTTGCTCCTTGCGTGGCTCTTGAAATCTTAACTTCCATCCCAGACCTTTTCTAAATCCCAAAACCTGAGAATCATTTGCTGTCTAGACAACTTCTAGGTGCTGTACAGCATCCCCAAAGAAACATGTCCAAGAGTAAACACCTAATTGTCTCCAGCCCCTCCTTCCAATATTCATCTTTCAGAATGCTACCCCCATCCTCTGGGGTGTTCATGCCAGCGATCGGAGAGAGATCTTTGTCCCTTTCTCTTTTTTGCCTCAAACATCCAATCCGTCTATTGACTCCATCTCAAGTGTTTCTCAAAGTCATTTACTTTTCTCCATTTCACTGGCACTGCCCTGACCCACATCATCCTCAATTCTTGCCTGGATTGCTACTTTAGCTCACCTCACTAATTACTTCCCCCAACTAAACAGTTCTCCTCACAAGAGCCAGATTTTCCTTTTTTCTTTTCTTTTCTTTTTTTCTTTTTTCTTTTATTTGAGAGAGACAGAGCGCACATGCGCAAGGGAGAGGGGCAGAGAGAGAGAGAGAGAGAGAGAGAGAGAGAGAGAGAATCTTAAGCAGGCGGCCTGCTGAGCATGGCTTCCGACATGGGGCTTGATCCCACAACCCTGGGATCATGACCTGAGCTGAAACCAAGAGTTGGATGCACAGCTGACTGAGCCACCTTGGCGCCCTGAGCCAGAATTTTCTTACAACACAAATCTTACTGTGGTATTCCCCAGCTTTAAATCTTTCACTGCTAGAGTCTGCTAATTGTCCCCCAGTATCCTCTTCCCGTCTTCTTTTAGCAATAGAACACCATCACCACCACCACCACCACCATGTTTTATCTGGGCCAACAGCCACCCAGAAAAGTTCATATTTCCCAGTCTCCTTTGCAGCTAGGTGGGACAACCTGACTAAATTCTGATTGGTGAGATGTGGGCAGAAGTAGCCAATAGGATTATGCTTGTGCACTCTGCTCCTCTTTTCTCCCCCCTGGCTAGAATGTGATGTGCTAGTGGAAGCTAGGGTAGCCATTTTGGGCCCTGAGATGGCAGCTTCATGTGAAGGATGACAGAAGAAGGTAGAAAGAATCTGGACCCTTGATACCATCAGCCGTCATAACAATGAAACTACATGGCCTAATGAAACTTTTAGATGACCAAGAAATCAACCTTTATGTTATTTAAGTTTCTGTACTTTGGGGTTCTTTGTTACAGCAGTACAAACTTGTACTCTAACTAATGCACATTCCGGGTCCTCTCATTATGCCTAAAATAGTTACCATAATTCTTCACGTGACTTCACGATCTGAGATCTGACTTCTGCCTACCAGAGCTCTGGCCTTATCTCACTTGTGCCCTAACTTTGCTGACCTTTACCATCCCCATCCGTGCCCTTCACCATCCCCATCCGTGCCCTTCAGGTAGAGTCCCTCTCCCCATCTAAACTGTGTGCTTCTTGAAGGCCAGGACCTCCTCCACCTTGCCCACAGTCCTCAGCACACGGAAGGCACTCAGTCAATATTTGTTGAATAAATAAATGCATTCTGCCATTTTTTTCTTACAGAGACCTACATTTTTCAAATCACATGAGAAAAAGCGCCTGAGCCACCTGCCCTGCTTACCCAAAGCCTTGACTGTTGAGCCGGGCCTTGTTAGCGGTCCACGAGGAATACCAGCCCACGTACTGCTCCAGGTTGGAGCAGGTGATCTGGTCTGGTGTAACTTCTCCCGATTCGAAACCCAGGGGCTTATGATATGGGCATTCTGGAAAGGGAAAAACAACGCACCTCAAAACACTCATATCACATCGCAACACTCCACAAACCCGACATGACTGACATGCCAAGTCAGACCATCTCCTTCGTGCTTTGGTAGGTGGAGAATGTTTTGCTCATCAGCGCACTCCACAATGGGTCTTCAACTTATTCGCTGCTCTTATGAGAGAGAGTGAAGATGAAGTCAAAGGATTGCCATAGAGACTCAACCTTCGCAAAAGCAGAGGAAAGGGGCTCTATGGCAACCTGAGGTGGGGGAGGAGGGAGGGAGAAATACTTCACCTCCTCCACAAACTTAGACATTTGCAAAACCAAGAGGTTCCCAGGGAAATATCATAGTTAAATGCCGTACTCTTTATTTTCCTCATTAACACACTTTTAGCCGTCCGGCGTGATGACGTCAGGGGGCAGCTTATGATGCTAATTATAGGAACAAAGCAATGGTCAGAGGCAAGAAGGGCAATTATATACTGAGACTGACTTCTCGCTCGTAAAGTGCCGTCTTCTCACTAGTCTGATGAATAAAAAAAGGTGTGTGGTGGTGGGGGGGGGGGGGTGAAATGTACCTGAGTGACTATTGAATAAGGTACCATTGAAAGGAACTGGTTTTTTTCCAAATAAGAATAGCCAAAGCTGGTTCTTACGTGTCAACCGTCGGCTGCTTCTCACGTATTTCTAAACACATTTAGTGTTGGGTTACCTGGTCACAGACTTCCGCCGATTGCCAGCCCAGCATCCGTTCTCCCCTTGTTTTTGACTAAAGAACCCTAACTTTGTCAGGCAGCAATGTAGGCGCTAGAAAAAATCTTTCCCGTCCTCTTTCGCGGTTAGAAGCGACCACGTGATACAATTTCTGACCACTGAGATATACGACGATGTCTGCTGGGGATTTCTGATCCGTTTTTGCTCACCCCTTTTTTCTTCCCGTTGCCTAGAAAGAAGACCTGATGGCTGGCGCAGTGGCTTCTTGCACGACGGGGGTAAGGCCAAAAGAAGCGCCGAGACCTCAGCCCTGATATCCTTAAGCAACTCCCTACCCCTACTCTTTTTACTACAGGAGTCAAAACAAAAGTAATTCACTAAGCCACTCTTCAGGGGATCCCTTATTGACAACCGAACACAAGTCTAGCTATATTTCTGTAAAAAACAAATGGTAAATTTACACATTCTCTTAGTTTTCCGATTGTGAAGAATAAACCTCAAGTAAGTGAAATTATTTTTTGTCCATGTGTAAATCTGAGTTCAGATCAAAGAGCTGAACATGCTGACTGGGGCATCATCCCTTTCCAACAGTGAAACGAGTGCTGGGGTCTTTCTGGAGGATAGCTTCCAAAAGTCACTAAAATTGAACGAAGCATGCAAAAGCTTGAATGCCATGCATCCTGAGACCAGAATGCCCGCAGAGGCAGTCATGCCCTGTCCTCAGAGAGTGAAGACAGAAAGACAGCTTCAGGCCTCTGACCAGGGAGGCTTCACTGCCTTTCTGCCCGATGCACCAAAGGAAAAGGTCCAACCTCCACCATTAGTTGTAGCTCAGTGGGGCTGGAAGTGAGGGGACAGCACTTGTGGTTTATCAAGTCCCCAAGGCTGATGGAGCCTACTAAAATCACGGGAATTCCTGGGAGAGAGGACAGGAGTGATTTACGGGCCCCTCAATCGTGCCTTGTGTGGTCAAATCGTCAGGAGGGCTTGTTAAGGATGCAGTTTTCAGTATCCCACCCCCAGAGCAGCCTCATCTTTAACAAGCACACTTTCAAAGCACACTGGGGAAACTTTGGCCTGTGAGAGAAGGCATTTGTCAGTTGGCAGGTTCAGGGGTCTGGTGCCCATGGCCTTGGGGGCCCCTCTACCTCCTCAATTTCCCTCCGACCTGGCGGACAAGCCCATGCTACCAGAAGGTGGGCCAAAGCCCCAGCATCAGAAAGCTGGTTTTCAGTTGGGCCCAAGGTTGTCACTTAAATGCTAACTGTGGGTGTCTCTAAGGCCCCTCCTTCTTGAACCTTCCTTTTCTTGCTCCAGGGCCACCAGCTTGGAGGGAAGGAGCAGAGGGGAAGGAAAAGCAGAGGGGAAGGAAAAGTCCACTCCTGATGGCTTTATTCTTGGCATTTTGCTCTTTCTGGGTCTTTCCCTTAAATCTCTTTTGCCATTTCTTTCCGATTTGCCCATCTAACGGTTACGAGTGGAAACCTAGGGAGACGAAGCCAGTGGCAGTGGCCTTGGAGGCTGGTGAGGGCTTGTCCAGACACGGACCCTGCCCACACTCTCCAGGAAAGTGATGATCTCACCATCCCCATGGCTTTTGCCTGGTGTCTGAGAGTCAGTGCCTGATTCCCAGGCCCCAAGCCTTATCCCATTGTCCATTTTCCAGGTGAACAGTTCCACCTGGGTGACCCAAAGATGCTTCACACCCACATGTTCCAAACTGTACCCTTCAGTATCCAAGCCCCAAGCCTGCCCCTGTACAGTGCTCCTGTCAGGTATTGGTGCCTCTAGCTACCCAGCTGCTAACCCAGAAACCAGTGGTGTGGCCCAGGGCACAAAGCAGAGACTCTCTGATGGGTCTCAACCTGGGTATCATTGGGGGGGGAGTTACAGAAGTGCTAATGTTGGGGTCACTCCCTCAGAGATTCTGATGTCATTGGTCTGGGGTAGGACCCGGGTGAGGGGTAGAGCTACAAGTGATTGTAATGGGCAGCCAAGGTCAAGAATGTCTGTCTAGAGTCAGTGTGAGCTGGGATCAGATCCCCGTCTCTGTGAGCTTAGGCAAGCTGCTTAACCTTTCTGGATCTCAATTTCCTTATCTGTGAAAGGGGACCCACAGCAGTACCTGCCTCCACGATGTTGCTGGCCAAGAGCAACAGATTATATCGGTGTAATAGGGTGAATTCGTGGGAATACATTGATGTCTTCTTGAGTTTTTCATGTTTGTCTTTCTCACCCGGGAAGGAATCTAACTCCCCCTCTCCCACTCTGCCCTGCCCCCATCATCCCCTGTACATCTCCCCAAGAAAGAGGGTTCCTAAGGGTTGGGGCTCTTCTTGGGTTTGTGTGTGCACGTGTTCATGTGTGTGTGTGTGTGTGTGATTTGAGAGAGGAGAGGCTGTAGACCACATAGCATCTCTCAGATTTATGGATTTGGAAGGTCTAGGTGCCAACAGGAATTAGCTGATTGTGCTACAGGAGGGGACTGGAGAATCTGGGCTTTGGCCCTTTTGGGGGAAAGGGGCGTGCTCATGGTAGAGGCCTGAGCTCAGCAGGGACATGCTTCCTCTGAGGGGGCTGGACCACCGATGGGGCCACGGAGCCCTGAGCTCTGGACACCCTCAGGAAACTTGGGAAGGTCCCCGGGACTGAGCTGAGCTTGGTTCAGAGGGAGAAGACCCCCCAGTAAGGTGTTGGCCTTCAAGTGGGGCTGTGGGCCAGGCAGGGAGCCTGCCACCTGGCCTGAGCCTGAGCCTGAGCCTGAGTCTGCGCCCTGTCCCCAGGCAGCCCTTGCAAACCCATGGGAGTTTGATGCAGTCCAAGGAGAGAGGAAGGACCTTTAACAGTCCTGTCTTTAGACTCCTCGCTAGCCATGAGGAGGACTCAAACAGGAGTCATTTAAACTTGGAAAAATAGAAAATGTGGCATTTCTCACGCTCTATGGACTGTGGGGTCAATTGCAGTCAAGTTATGTTATTGTTTTGCCCAACTCCTCCTTTCCCCTCTCCTCCTCCTTCCACGGTCCTGGCTGGGCTCCCTTTGGGTCCTCATGCAGGCCTGGAGGCCTTCCATTGAGGCTGTTCCCTCTGCCTGTGACACTCCCGTCCCCTCTCTTCCCCCTTCACCCGGCCAACTCTGCTCATCCTTCAGATCTCTGCCGGCCACCCTGTTCCTCTCACTTATTCCCCATCCTTGTCATTATTTATCAGTTCCTCTGGGCTCTCTGGCTCACCCTTGTATCCTCTGAGCTGAGCAGAATGCCTGCACATGCTAAGCACTCGATAGTTATTGACTGGATGGTGAATGAAGGGATAAACACAGATTATCGCCCGTCTCGGGTGGCCTCTAGGAGCAAGCAGAGAAGACAGCAGAAACAGGCAGCGGAAAGCTCAGGGAGGAAATCGAGGTCGCCCAGCCCAGAGAACACCTACTGCTCTAAGCCATAGGAAACTGTCAACTGAGTATAAACTAGGATTAAACGGCACGAATAATGTTGCTGGAGGAATTAAGGGGATCCTCGTCAGACTTACACGGAATATGTCCTTCCCACGTTTTCTGCCCAATGCCAGTTTGTTAGGGTAGCTATGAAGCCTGTTGGTATGCTCATCTTAAGTAGAAAAAGAACGTCTGTACATTCATTTTAAGGAGAAACCTACATCGTGTGTGGTACAAGTGGATAAAGCACGGATATTACGTGGATAAAGGCGTGTTCATAATGTGCTGCGAATCCAGACTATACGTAGCATACTAGCCTTTCTTATTCAGTAGATAATCTCGCGGTCGGGAGGCATGAAAGCCAGACATGGTTATAAAGAACATTTACCTAGAGAAACACAAGGGAAGTTCAGGGACGTTCTTGACAAGAGAGACATGAATATTAACATGCACGTGTATTAGGCTTGAACCTATATGACAATGTAGTGGAACATAGAATAATGTTTATAGAATGGAGTAGAAACTCGAAGATAATATAGAGGTATAAAATCTAGAGTAAAGGCAAAGCATTCACGAATCACTGGATTTCTTAGGCTTGGATACTTTCCTTACCCTATTCTTCCCCCTCCAAGGGCCAAGGTGATCTTAGCTAACTGTGGAGGACAGACCTTTTAGTCGTTTTGATAGTGTTAATGAAGATTAAGGAGGCCAGAATGCACCTTCTCCTCTGTGGGTGGGACCACTAGACAGTAGCAGCCAGTGTGCACCCGAGAGTACCTCCGGGCAGCTCCCAGTGACCTTCCCTCCCGTCCTTCTGTATCTTCTAGGCTCTTCTTCCCTCCTAAGGCGGCCTGTGATGGAAGCAGTGAGTCTCAGGATCCAGAAAGACCAAGCAGCGTTCTTAAGATTCCATTGAGGACCCGAGGCACTGATGGGCGTCTAGTCCTGCTGCCCTGAACCATCTCTTTCATGGAAAAAAACCCATTCACGCCAATGAATCAACCGTGTAACCCTTAGGTTGTGTTTGTTTCTTCCCGGAAATGTCTGTGCCATTAAAAAATAAAATGAGAGGAAAAACAAACAGAAGATGGTGGGGAGTGGAGAACACGTAAACTAAAAGAATTTCCGATTTCAGAACTTCGAGTGCACGGCAAGTGTTTAGGGGAGAGAGCTCGGGGGACCCCGGTTGACTTCACATTCCCCAAACACACAGCCCTCCTCAACTTCACAGTTGATTGGGTCAATCTGCATAAATAATCTCTTTTCAAGTTGGTGGGTTTTTTTAGAACTCGGAATGGAGTTCCAGTAAGGTCTTCGTGTCTCTAGTGAAGAGAACGTTTGTTTCCACTGCATGGGAAACTCCTTCAGGGAGGAGATAATGCCTTCTTTTTTTTTTTTTTTTTTTTTTGCCTCCCCATCAGTGCCTGGCACATAATAGACACATGATGAGAAAGGGTGGAACTGAATTTTAAATGGATTATTAAGGAGGGTGCTTCAATATTGACTGGGCAGACCACACCAGTATATAATGGTTGCAGGAGCTCCTGCCGCGGAGCACAGTGGGGCATCCAGTAGAAGCCCACCAGACTGCACAGCACTTGCTGCTTTCCTCATGACAGGGGCCCCACTGTTCCTTTCCGATAGACTGAATTCACAAACCACTTCCTACCCCTTCAGTAAATAGGGAAGGGGAGGCAGCAAAGGCCGTCGGAGACTCTCCGCTGCCTCCCCCACAATATGCTATTTTAATGCAAATTTAATGAAATAATGAAGAGAAGCTCGCACACGCACACACATACTGTCTCTAGCGGAGCTATTATTAGGTGATTATGTACCCTGCAGAGGGTAACGAGCACAGTTTCGAGCAAAAGAGGCTCTGAGCCGTGCAAAGCACTGAGTGTTGCAAGGATTTTCTGGGCCCCCAAGTCCCTGAAAGTCAGAGTGTGAGCTCTCAGGAGGCAGGAGGAAAAGGAGCGACCTTTCGTCAGCTACAGTTTGCTGGGTACCCCGCATGCCTACGAGGATCTATTCCTCGTGACAACTCCTAAGAGCAGGGCTCAGCAAACTGTGGCCCTTAAACCAAATGTGGCTCACCGCCCGTTTTTGTAAATAAAGTTTTATTGGAACACAGCCACACGCATGTATTTACATATTGTCAGCGGCTGCTTTCATACTACAAAGTCAGAATTGAGGAGTCGGGACCCTAGGGCCCGCAAAGCCACGAATATTTAGCATCTGGTCCTTTACAAAGTTTGCTGGCAGGAACCTTACAGGAAGACGCTTGTATTAGCCAGGAAGGGCTATGTTAGGCTGCAGAACAAATTGTCTTGGAAATTTCAGAGGCTTAACACGACAGCGGTTTGTTTTTCACTCAGGTGACTTGTCCGTTATGGGTTGGCAGGGTTTCTGCTCCATTCAATTTCCTGGGACCCACACTGGAGGAGGAACCACTTCTCAAGCAGGGAAGGGAAAGCCGGAGAGTCAAGTACCAGCCCTTAAATGCTCATTTTGGAAGGGACGCGGCTCGCTTCGGCTGGAGCCACTCTAAAGGGGCTGGAACGTGGGGGAGAACATGGTTGTTCGCTGAGCAGTAAACCCTCAGGCACAGTACTATTACCTCCCTTTGACAGAAAAAGACCCAAGGGGGAGTCCCAGAGCTAAGAAGGGAGGCAGGCAGGATTCCGGCTCTGGACTCTCTGACTCAAAAGGCTGTCCTCTTCTCAGAACGCCCTGCCTCCTACCATTGACTTATTTTCACAAATTCCATTAGTCCATTTCATTGAAAATAGGCGCCATCTCACCGTCTCACCCAGGCCAGGGAGAGAGGCAGGAAGCTGTTTCTGAACAATGACATCCGTGTGGTATGTTGGAGCAGTGGCCGTTGTGGGATTTGAAGTTCGGAGGCCAACTGCAGGAAACCCAGAGCCTAGCGTGCCGGGGGGGGGGGGGTTAACTCGGCCAGGCGGAAAGGAAAAGGAGAAACAACGTTCCCCAGGACACCGCGAGGATCCGGTGCCCTAAGCAGAGGAGACACTCACCCGGAATGCAGTCTAAGGAGGTGGCGCCAGCAGACCAGAGGGCATTGGCACCTCCTTGGCAATCGCATTTGCATGCTTTGTGGTACCAGGGGTCCTCACCCTCATCCTGCGGGAAGCCAGAGGGGAAGGAGTGTCAGAAAAGTCACAGGGCCGCCTGGGGGGCTCAGTCGGTTAAGCATCTGACTTTGGCTCAGCTCACGATCTCACGGTCTGTGAGTTCAAGCCCCGCGTCGGACTCTGTGCTGACAGCTCGGAGCCTGGAGCCTGCTTCCGATTCTGTGTCTCCCTCTTTCTGTAACCCCTTCCCCGCTTGTGCTCTGTCTCTCTCTCGAGAATAAATAAACATTTAAAAAATTACAAAAATACAGAGAATGCTCCAGGTATGAAAATTTCAGGGGAAAGAAAGAAAGATCACAGGCAAAGGCAACCGTGGCCAGAGCCGCTGGAAGAGTTTGTGTTCAAGAACCTTGCTCATTCATTACCTGTATTCTGTGGCCGCTTTTGCACAAGAGCAGCACAACCGGCATACTAATCCAGGCTTAAGACATACAGTTGCTACTCATCTTTGAGTCCAGATAAACAAATGTCCGCCACTGTGGATGGACAGCTAATGATCTCACAGACGCACCGCATGGGGAGCACCGCTCACCCCATTATAGTTACCTTCAGGGTTTGGGGGCGGGGCCCGGTTCACAGTCAGGCTGCTCACTTCTGGAGGTCCCTTTTAGGGATCTGGTTTTAAAAGGTAATGGATTCATGATCACACCGCCTGAATTAAGACCTGGTTCACTTGCATTCTCTCATTAAAACACCAATCTTGAACTTGCCCAGATAAAATGGGCTCTTGCCACCACCATAACAAAGTACCTTTAAAAAGTACCTTTTAAAAAAAAAAAGGATAATCCTAAACATTATTTTGAGCTAGGAAAATCTTTAAGAACAGTATCCATGTAAATCCCAGCCTTCTTACTGTAACATACCTCAGTAGACGACAGTCCCAGTGTGGCTAAGCAAAAGGACAAGAGAGGAGAAAATCAAGTTAAAAGAAGAAACAAATTCAACAAGGAGAAGTGAAATGAAAATAGTCACATAAAAGTTAACAAAGCCCCTTCGGGAAGAAGTCAAACTAAGTAAATATATATGTCAGGAAAAACATCCACAGATCCTGAGAAACCAGGGGCAATAAAATTAAACAGAGAAGGATCATTATTATTATTTTTTAGGTAAACTCTACCCCCAACAGGCGGCTTGAACTCAAGACCCCGAGATCAAGAGTCACATGCTCTATCGATTGAGCCAGCCAGGTGCCTGTCTTATTTTCATTCTTTATAGAATTTTGGAAAATAATGTAGCAAAGGGGGGTGGGGAAGCACCCGTATTTCTTATCACCAAAGGCAACACTGTTGACATTTTCATATCAATCTTTCCAGTCTTTTTTCTATGTGTGTTTTTTAAAACGTACTTGAGAACCTAGTATTTAAACAATGTTTACAATTTACATTGTTAAATTTGACATTAAGTGCTACCTTCTTCCTTTACTTACTTCTTCTTCATCAGCAGCAGCAGCAACAGGATCCCTAGGGTCTGCCTTAAGTGCCAGTCAGGAGCTGATTCCTAGTCTCCGCCCCCTCCCCCCGGCACCCCCGCACTTGACACATTTAGGTTATTTAGAATTAACAAATTGTTTAGAAAATCTTGTTAAGGTTTGTCTGTAATGTACTGGAAATATCAAACCACAAAGTGTAAATACTGTATAAGTAATGTGGGAAAACTATGTCCAATTTAACATAAAACTAACATATAAAGTATCTTTATAGAAGTACGAATAAAGAGAATGAATGCACAATTTAAAATTTTTAAATTTTTTAAAATTTCTTTTTGAGACAGAGACAGAGCACGAGCAGGGGAGGGTCAGAGAGAGGGAGACACAGAATCCGAAGCAGGCTCCAGGCTCTGAGCTGTCAGCACAGAGCCCAACGCGGGGCTAGAACCCACAAACCATGAGATCATGACCCGAGCTGAAGTCGGACGCTTAAGAGTGAGTGCCCTGAATGCACAATTTAATAGGAAAAGAGTTTGTATACATTAGCATAAACTGATTGTTTAAACTCTGCTGCCCAATGCATAAGCACTAGTCCCATGAAGCTACTTGCGTTCAAATTAATTAAAATCAATAAAATTAAACATTCAATTCCTCGGTCACACCAGCCACATTTCAATTCTTCCTGGCCGCATGTGGCTAGTGGCTGATGTACCGGAGAGCACAGGTACAGAACATTTTCATCACAGCAGAAGATTCCATTAGGCAGTGTTTGCTAAAGTACCAAAGCTCCGTTTTCCATTTTCAACAAAATGGATATCTTCATTTCTTTTCTGATTACAAAAGCAGCACATACCTATTATAAAAATCTTGACCAAAACTGGAGTGTAGGCAATAGGAAATAAAAGTCCCTCAACCACTTTCCTATCTAAAAGTTGAATCTTATGCCCCCCCCCACGCGTGCGCACGCGCACACACACACAGACACACACACACCCCTTTCAGACTGTTACTGAGAGTAGAGAAATGGTCTCATCTTTTGTATCACAATTATAAAAGCTATCTTTTTCAAACTGTGCCTTCATTTAAATAATACATGTTTACTTCTGCAAACCCCTTTTTTTTGTGTCCACTGTGAGCCTGGCACTGCCCCAGGGCCTGGGCCTTCTGAAATGGAAGCCTTGCTCTCTGCCCACAAGGGGCTTGAGGACCCATGAGAAGACAGACCACTGGACAATGCACACGGTGAGCACTCCACTGGGTTCTGCATAGGCTGCAATGGGAGTTAAGGGGAGCATATATTTTAGTCAGAGCAGTTGAGGGCTACCCCTCCCCTGCGGCCCCAAACTGCTGTCTCTCCTGGGCCCTCGTACACCGGTTATTCATTCCTAGAGATTCCTTGGCCTACCTGCTATGGGCAGAATTAATCCCCTCAGATAGCAATGAAGGTTAGGAGCGCCATCTTGGTTGGAGGCCAAGCCCTGTGCTAGCAAAAGAAGTTACCAATGACTTCTTATTTTCGTACCCAATGGACTCTTTCCAACACTGACCTTATGTCTTCATGCTCCAATATGCTCTCGGTCCCTTCCTTCTTCCTTTAGCTTCCATCACACAGTTCACCTGGTGCTCCCATCACTCTAGATACCCTTGTCAGTCTTCTCTGAGAGCTCTGCTTCTTCTACCCGCCTCATAAATGTTGCTAAACCCAAGATTACAATTCTTGCTTTGAATGGCTTACCGGGCATCTCCTCATAGGTGTCTCTTCCTACCTAAACTTGGACACAACCAAGTCTTGACAAGGTCATGGAGCAACCTGAACTCTCCTGTGCTGCTGGTGGGGATGTAAGTTGGTCTACCTTCTTTGAAAAACGACGTGGCAGCCTATAGGAAGGTTGAATGTATATGCGCCCTAGGACCCAGCAGTTCTGCTCCTAAGTACCCACCAGAAACGTGTGCATATGTTCTCCAACTAACCAAAACCTGTGCTGGATTCCTCACAGCAGCAGTCTTTGTAGTAACCCCAAATCGGAAACACCCGCATGCGCATCAAGAGTAGAATGGGTACACGTGGCAAATTCATACAGTGGGCCACCACATTGCAAGGCTGAGTGGAGGGTCCCTTGCTCAAGTGGACAAACCATAGGGATCCATTTAAAAGTATCTATGTCATTAGACGTCAGGGTCTTGGTCACATCTGGCGTGGGGAGCAGCAAGGTGAAAGCCCACAGTTGCCATTCGGGGGCTGGCAATATTCTGCTATTTGATGTGAGTGCGGTTATACGGGTGTGTTCGACAGTGACAATTCACTGGGCTGTACTTTTCTGTATGTATATCTTACCTCAATACTCTGTTTTATACCTCAGCTCATTACGACCTTCCTCAAATTGTTCTTCCCCTTTATTTCTTATCCTACTGAGTGGCTTCCCTGTTCACTTAGCATCTCATCTAGAGACTTGGGATGTGTCTTAGTCCCCTTTCTTTCTCTCTAAACCCCCATATCCAACGTCTCCCAGGGGCTTCTATCCTCTCTGCCCCCGCCGCCACTGCCTGTGTTGGGCTCCTACTCTCTCTCCCTGGATGCTCTCCCTGCTGAAGAGAGACCTTGCCTCATCCACCCTTCACGCTGCCGGTGGGGCGAAACGCGGACCGGATTGTGCCACCTTCTTGCTCCAAACCCTTTGGCGGGTCCCCGGTGCAAGGGTCCAGGCTCCATCTGTGACATTTATTGGTTGTATGGCCACATCTCTCCACTTCCTTATGCCTAAAATGAGTATGATAACGATGTGTCCCTCAAGGAAATCTCCATCATCTCTCTCCTGCCTGCCTCTCCAGATCCATCTTTTGCGTTCTCTACTACCCGCAATTCATCACACGTGCCAGGCTGTTTCATGCCTCCGTGCCTTTGTATGATTTCTTGGCTTTAAAGGCCCTCGTCTCCCAACTTTTCTGCCAGCTTATTCCCTTCCCCGCGAAGGGGACTTTTTCTGTCCCCCGTGTACAACTCACCACTTGCTCTGGCCTTTATGCCCCACCCCTTTCTTGTGCACAGGTTTATCTAAGCACTTGTACGATTATAGAAATTGATATGGAAGATACTTGATGGTGACTGGCCCCAAAGCGTTTATTCATTAGGTAATATTCATTGAGTGTCTACTATAGTCCAGGCCTGGCTTTAGGCGTTGGGGATATAGCCCTTAACAAAATGGGAAAAGTACCCACCTTCATAGGGTGTATATAGACTAGGCTGGGGGTGGTGAGGGCTAATGAATGAATGAATGAAGTGTCCTGCAGTGAGAAGGTGATGTTGGAGCAAAGACCCGAAAGAGGTGAGACAGCTGTGAGCAAAGCATTCTGGGCAGAGGGAACACTAAGTGTAAAGACCCTGCGGTGGGTGGGTAATTGGCGTGTTCTAGAGAGAGCAAGGAGCCTCTGGGGCTGGAGTCAGGGGATGAAAGAGGGTTTTAGGAGATGAAGAGAGGGGGTATGGGACGCAATCAGTACAGGGCCTGTGGGCACGTGAGGACTTTGGCATTTAGCCTGAGTAGGCCCTCACAAGGGTTCGAGGAGAGGAGGGACAAGACAGATCATGGTTTATGAGGCTCCCTCGGGCTGCTGGGTGTAGACTGGATGGTCTGGGGCAAGGCCGGAAGCGGAGAGCCTAAGCGGGCAAGCAGCGGTCCATCCAGAAGGGAGATGATGGGGGCTCGACCCAGGTGGTGGCAATGGAGGTGATGAGAAGTGGCTGGCTTCTGTCTTTGGAAGGCAATGCCAAGAGTACTTGCCGACAGATGACGTGGGTGTGACAGAAAGAGAGGTTCAAGGCCTGAGGCACTGGGAGGATAGACCTGCCGTTTACTGGGCGCGGGGAAGTCTCCAGGAGGAACAGGGGGGCGGAGGGGGGGGGAATGGCGCGAAGATGTTCCATTCGTTGAGGCTGAGCGGGCAGCTGGTTGGAAAGCCCAGACAGGCTCGGTGGCGCCCCGTGGCCCTTGGAGTGAATGCACACGTGAAGCCACCGCCTTAGTCTCGCAGCTGCTCCCCAAGAACCGCAAAGCGCACGAGCAATTGGCATCTAGTCGATTTGGGGGTTGTTAATCCAGGAGACACTTGGCTCCACCCCACCTTCCAGCGAAGCTGGGCGTGGCTGAGGTACAGAAAGGCCCTGTCAGTGGGGCCAACGTCAGTCGTGCCAGGATCCTCTTTCTGGGGGCCGGTGGGGGGGGGGGGGGGTCAAAGGCAAAGCCTGTGGGTCACTGACAGTGTGGCCTTGATAACCAGATCAATTTGGCCCAGAGGCTGCGTCTGTCACTGAGGGGGGTTTATGCATCCGCAACTGAGCAAACCCAGGGTTCAGATAAGAGCCTTCTGGGTTCTGCATTCTGCAGAAAGAGAGAAGGCCAAAAAGAAGGGAGGGGGACGTACTGCCACCGTCTGCCTGTGGAGACGAAGAGTCCTAAGAGGCAGACCTGGTTTCAGAGCCACTTCCTGTGTTCGGTCAGACGTCGGGCAGATTTCTGATGTGTTTTCCCTCCCAGCCTCCACCCCCTGGAAAGCGGAAAGTGTTTGTCTATAGACAGGCCGGGGGATCTGAGGCACCGGATCCTTACGGAAATGAGCAGAGAAAGGACAAGTGCTTGACAGGAAAAGCTGCCCCCAAGGGAGCAGCGACACGGCTGTGTGGCCCCCAATATGATTTGATCACCGAAACGCTGGCAGACCAAAGCAAAAGCCTGTTTGGCTGCAACATTTTATAATACCAGAAAATAGCATTGTTGGAATGAGCGACAGAAAACGGGTCAGCCTTTAACGGAGACAGAGGAAAAGATTTTGATTATGTGGTTGTATGTTTTTCTCCCTACGTGGATTGTTCTGGAGATTCCTCCCCATGGTACAGGTTTCCACTAGAGCGCCTGAGATGTCCCCCGCGCACCGACCTTAGGTGTGTGCAACAGGGGCTCATGCCGCCCTTTTGCCCAAAGGGCCACTCCGTGGGGAAACCCGTTACCGCAGCAAGAAAATTCGAGGCTTTGCTGTTTCTCAAAGTGTACCTTGCAAGCTCAAGAGGAAAAGTGGGCATTAGACACGCGCAGGAAAGACTCTTTTAGTCCTTTTGATGGATGTCACTAAATACAGAGCCTTCCTTCCCATGGAAACAGATGAAGCTGAGGAGAAAAGCATAAGATTACGAATGCCAAAATTGTCAGTAACTAGCTTCCCATCTACTTTAGAAATAAGGGTAAGACACGGGAAGAAAATGGCAGGCTGCGGCAATGTCCCTCTCAAAGAAGGAGAAAGAAGGAAACTGTTCTGGTGTGAAAATGTTGCTATTTTTGGCTACAGGCATATTCATGGGTACATGCTTCAACACAGATGAATCTCAAAAACATTTTCGAAGTGAAAGATAAAAGACCATATGTTGTATGATTCCATTTAAACCTAATGTCCGGAATAGGCAAATCCTCAGAGACGGAAAGTAGATCGGTGGTTGCCAGGGGCTGGGGAGACGGGGAGATGGGCTTAATGTCTACTGGTTTTCTTTGGGGGGTGACAAAATGTTCTAAAATTGGATGGTGTGCTCCACACATCCAGAAATATACTAAAACCCATTGAATCGCACACTTTAAATGCGTGAATTTAATGGTATAGAAATTACATCTCTCCGGGTGCCTGGGCGGCTCAGTCGGTTAGGCATCCGACTTCGGCTCAGGTCATGACCTCACAGTTCGCAGGTTCGAGCCCCGCGTCGGGCTCTGTGCTGACAGCTCGGAGCCTGGAGCCTGCTTCGGATTCTGTGTCTCCCTCTCTCTCTCTGTCCTTCCCCTGCGTTCTCTCTCTCTCAAAAATAAATAAACATTAAAAAAAAATTACATCTCAATAAAGCTACTTAAAAAAAAAAACCCTACGTCCCTTATGGTTGACACACCTGTAAGATGAGGCTTGATTTTTTTTATATATATAATGAACATGACCAAGTGATAGACCTATATATTGTAATAAGATGGATTTTTAAAAACCATCATTTGCACTGAATCCAAAATGTCCAACGGAAGATAAATAGAAGCCTGCCTCAGTTATAAGATGCACGGAGTTTTGGGCTGTGATCATTTGTGCATTCCCAAATGAACCTTCGTCCGACGCCTAAGTGGAGTCAATCTATTTATCTTATTTCACTGTAATAAGGAGCCGCTGCCACCGTGGAACAGAAACAGTGAAGAATAAATTAGACAAAGAACCTTTGTCTTCAGGGTCCCAGTTGTGCAATAGAAAACATCTTTCCCGTCTGCGTTGGCCTCGATTCTCTGTCTGGATGGTGAGCGGATTAAATACAGCAACCGCATCCTGTAGTTTTTCTCTGTCTCTCGAGCACCCCTCTAGTTCGGGCTAGAGCACGCACAGGTCGCCAAGCCACACTGACCATAAAATGGTCACCAGACCACCCAGTGGACCACATGCCATTCTGCCTAGACAGATGGTATCTTCTGCTCTTCGTGGAAATTCCTGGAGCTCCTCAGCCGCGCACACAGATTGGTAAGCTCTAGGACAGGAACTAATGTTGTGCTCTGTGCCTCGGGACAGTGTGTGTTTTAGTACAGATATCTCCCGAAAGGGCCGGTCTAATATAAAAATGGGCTGGTAAACTTTTATAGGGCTTCTTCTCACGTGGGGGTCACAGAGCACAGTTGTTAGGCTCAGCACTGGGAAAGTAACAAAGATCTGCCCCGCGTTCTTACACGATGTTTGGCCTATAGCAGGAACTCAGGGATGGGTTCTTTAAGGAGCCGACAAAAGAGTGAATGGATGGATGGATGGATGGATGGATGGATGAATCTCAATGCCTATCACACAGAAATCTGAGGGGGAGGCCTACGGCCCTCAGACAACCAGAGGTATTGGAATCTAGGCCTTGCAAGGCTCTGTTTAGGTTTTTCTTGCTGAGGAAAGGGCAAGGACTAAAGGAAAAGCAACAAACCGCCCGAAGCACCTTCAAGTGTTGAGAGTTACTGGGGCAAGTTGCTGACTGACTCTTCATTGCAAAGAGGAAAAAACCCCAGACAATTGGTCTACACGATCCCTACTTAGAAATATATTTGGGTGGGGCGCCTGGGTGGTTCAGTCGGTTAAGCGTCCGACTTCGGCTCAGGTCATGATCTCACGGTCCGTGAGTGCGAGCCCCGCGTCGGGCTCTGTGCTGACAGCTCGGAGCCTGGAGACCGCTTCCGATTCTGTGTCTCCCTCTCTCTCTGCCCCTCCCCCGTTCATGCTCTGTCTCTCTGTCTCAAAAATAAATAAACATTAAAAAAATTAAAAAAAAAAAAGAAATATATTTGGGTTTGTAAAATGACCTTGGGATTATATTCATACAGATCTTTCCAAATACTGAGAAAGGTGACTAAAAAAGTCATGAGAATAGGAGATATGAAAGGACGTACTCTAGCAATAACATCTAATGAGAGGGCAGAGAGGAGCGCGATTTAAACCAGGGATCCTGGGGCACCTGGGTGGCTCAGTCGGTTGAGCGTCCGACTTCAGCTCAGGTCACGATCTTGAGGTCCGTGAGTTCGAGCCCCGCGTCAGGCTCTGGGCTGACGGCTCAGAGCCTGGAGCCTGCTTCCCATTCTGTGTCTCCCTCTCTCTCTGCCCCTCCCCCCTTCATGCTCTGTCTCTCTCTGTCTCAAAAATAAATAAATGTTAAAAAAATTAAAAAAATAATAAACCAGGGATCCTGACTCATGACTGTGTATCCGGTCATTTGCAGAGTGGAGAGGCCTCCTCCTTCCTGCCTTCCTTCCTTACTTCCTGTGACACACACAAATACACAATGACCCAAAGAAGCCATCCTGCCAATTGCTAATGTCCAGAATGAACCTAAAAAGGAATTCTCAGCTAACAGGTCCTTGAGACCTGAGAGAGGCATGGAAGAGTGTTATTTTCAAAGACTGAGAGAGAATTTCCTCGTCGAATTGGATGATATTTTAGAGAGTTGCTTTTAATTTCTTCTTATTTAGGCATATTACTCCTGCCAGGGCCATATTTAGAAATTTTAAAATGACTGAGTGTTACAGAGTCTTTGGAGATTCCTGACTCTCAGTTGGATTATGTTTTCTATTAGAGTCCAGTGGGACTTGGCGTGTTATGTTAATCCATGTTTAAACGAGAGTGACCTCACGTCCCGATTTGCCCGGGACAGCCCTGGTTTACACCTGTTGTCCCAGCAGAATTATTAATAGCATCGTCTTCCACTCTCGATGGCGTCCTACTTTGGAAGATTAAGTTCTACAATCACTCTAATTTTGACTCCTCAAAATTTTCAAGGATACACCACACTTCCTTACCAATCGTGGCAATTTATAGCTCTTTTCTATGATTTCTGAGACCCTTCCTTCTTTCTGTCCCATTTAGAGCATCCCTTGAACTTTAGGAGGCTCCTCGGAGAACCAGAAAGCCAGTGGTGAGAGACTAAGAGAATCACTTCCACATAAAGACAACCGTTATTCATTAACAATGCATCTTGGTTAATTAACATGCCTTGTTAATTAATGATGTTTTAATTATTCAGGTTGCATTGCTATTAACCAGCTAAATTATTCATTCAATTGTACTATTAAGTATTCGATAAATGCTAATGGTTGGGCAGCACATACCTTCGTAGCCAAAGAGAAGTAAGAACAAGAAACCTTCTATCTTGCGTGGCATTCTCCCCTTGTCCTTGGCTGTAGCTCTACCTTATCCGAGTGGAGGGTTTCCTCAGAAGCAGGAGCTTAACTTGAGCCCTGGCCTCATTAAGCATCTTATTCCATTTAGTTCTTAGGGATTTGGCTGAGCCCTACTAAGTTAACCCACACAGCTACCTGCCTCAACAAGGAAGTCTCAGGGAAGAAGCTAATGTCAACTGACGTTGCTGTGTAGCAAAGGAAGATACTGGTATTTTATGCTACCTTTAAATTTAAGGGAAGCAGTGGAGGGCAATAGAAACTACAATCAGAAGACCCAGATCTTAATCTTTTCTTTGCCATCATCTTCTAGCGGGTGACCTTGAGCAATTTCCTGCTAACCAAGCGTTGACATGGTCAAATTCTATAAAAGGGACATGGATTCCCTTTTTAGAAAGCAACTTGGCCTCCCGTTCAGACCCACTCACTTGGGAAAATACTCAGTTTGAGAGGGGGGACACAGTTACCCACAAAGAGGTACCTTGCTGTGTTATTTATCATAACAAAAAATAGGAACCGATCTACATGGCCAAGATTAGGGGGTTCAGTGCTGAGCGTAGAGTTAAGAGCACAGACTCCCGTGCCAGACTGAGTGCAAATGTCAGCTCAACCACTTGTTATGTGACCTTAGGCAAGTCACTTGAGGTCTCTATGCCTCAACTTTCTCATCTATAAGATGATGATAACAATGCCTACTTCATAGAGTTAGAGGTTCAAATGGGACGATTACGTATATACTTAAAGCAGTGCTAGACATAATTCATTATTACACAGCCATTAATAATAAAGTCGATGGGTAAAAATGGGAGTTGTTTAACGAGTACAGAGTTTCAGTTTTGCAAGACAAAAAAGTCCTGGAGATCTTTTTCACAACAATGTGAATATACTTAGCATTACTGAACTGTACACTTAAAATTGGTTATAATGATAAAAAAATTAAGTTAATGAAGCAATGATGATAACAGGGACAATCATGTGTTATACTCTTGACTCAGAAAAGGACGCAAATTTACACAGTGTATGAGCAAAACAATGTGGAAATGCAGGGAAAAACACTGAGTTTCCCCTTCCCTTTTTCGTTTTTGGCCGCCACTATTCCACCGCAGCCCCCAGGATCCCAGATACCTTTTCTTCATTCCTCTTGTCAAAGATGAAAAAGGCCAATACAAAAGGATAACAATGACCCCCACCCCCAAACGAAACTGTCATGGACTTTAAAGAGGAACAAACAGGAGCTAGAGAAACGTTGTCATTTACTCAGCATTTATTGGGGGTCCAGAAGCCTGACATTTATTCTATACTGTGTATGGATTCGTCATTGCACAGACGAAGGTCACATTCCACAAACCCTACTGCCGAATTAAAAAGAAAAGGACTTTTTTCCCCCTGCTCTGCATTTCAGAGTTTAATGAAACATTAACCCTTTAATAATCATCATCATCATCATCATCATAAACCTGTAATAATTCAACTGCAGCCTAAGCGCTTTTGCATTGCCATATTTCAGTTGGAGGCTTTGTGGGGCAGGTCTGTCCTGGCTTTGCAGGAAAAGGGCTTCGCCAGGTGATCTTGCTTCCCAGGGGCTCCGGATTTTCCGAGGCTGCCTCTGCCCCGGCGAGGCGGGGACGTCCCGGCGACTACGCCACGGCCGGGCTCCCACCTCTGGGGTTTCTCAGGAAGGCGGGGATGGGAGGAGAGGGTATTTGTCATTACGCTTCTGCGATAAAGCATGCCCCCTTGTTCCCCAAAAATAAAAAAATTAAGAAAAAAAATTAATGTCCCCTATGGAAAAGTAAAATAATTATTATTTTTAAAGGGAAAGAAAAGAACTTTGTCTTGCTTTTCGCTTTTTCACCTGGGCACTCAAAGGATATTAAAAGTCGAAGAGGAAAAAAAAAAAAAGAACGCTTCCACCCGTGGTTCCACTGGGGCTCGAACCCAGGACCTTCTGCGTGTAAAGCAGACGTGATAACCACTACACTATGGAACCTTCGCGGTAGACGGGTGGCATCATTAGCTTATTCATAGTCTCACATCAGAAACCACGCCTCTGCTGAAACCCCTCCCCATCTCGGTAGCTCCACCCCCCCGCCGTGGCTCCGCCCCGCTTGTAAGACAGGGTGTTCGCGGCCGAGTCCCGCGCTCCGGTTGCGGCGTTGGGGCAGTTCGGGCAGCCTGCCCGCCACATTCGCCGCCTCTGTGACCAGGGCGAGGCCAGGGCAGGGATTACTCTCCTGAGAGCCGCCCCGCTAATCACCCGTCCCAAACTTTCTCTCAGCTGAGACGTCGGCGGGACCGCCCAGCGGGCGGAAGCGGACCAGGCTGCGGGCCCGGCAGCTTCTGGCAGCTTCCCTCAGCTCAGGAGGGACGCGTGCTCTCCCCGTTTCCCCCCGGGCGCGCTGAGTCGCTTCCGGCAGCACTGGGGACCTTGAGTCCGGAGCAGGGCGGACGGGAGCATCACTTGGAACCAAAGCTTCCGGCAGCAAGCGGTTTGGGGGTGGGCTGGGGGTCATTGTCATAGCGGCGTGTATGTTGCCAGGGCTGGAAGAGACCCCTGGTTAGTGGGCCTCTTCCCCGAGGATGTAGGCTCCTAATGCTCCTCTGACATTGTCACAGGATTCCTCCTCTCCCGAACCCCGGACACCCCCCCACCCTCCGCGCCCAAATGGGCCGAGAGGCGCAGGGCTTTTGTTTGCTCCTATTTGGCTGGGCTGGGGTGGGGGTGGGAGGGGCGGTGTAGATGGGACACCCCTTTAAGGCTGAGGGTGATGAAGCAGGACCAGCTACAAGATTTGAGGGGCCCAGTGCAAAATGAGCATGCCAGGTGTCCTGTTCATGAGTTACTAAGAATTCCCAAACGGTGACAGCAGAGCATTGAGCCCAGCGCAGGTCCCTGCGACTGCACAGGTCGTGGCCCATGAACTTGTCCTTGTGCTTCCAGGACTGCGGGCCTGAGAAGGTGCTGTAACCAAACGCTGCTATTACGAAGGGCTCCTGTATGGTCTCGCTTCTTGGTTTTCATCGTCAGTGCCATTTGCCCTCCCCAGTGCTTTTGGAAGGATCTTCCTCACCGTCCTAGGATTGCTCACCAGCCTCGGACTTGAAAACCTACTTAAAACCACTGGGGGGGTGGGGATCTTTAAGTGCTGCGTTGAACATGGCTGAAGGCTGCGGCTGTCTCCCCCCATCCCCCCACCCGTGTCTTTCCCTGCAGCTGGCAGAATGATGGAGAAATGGTACTGATTGTTTGAAAGCAACCCCTTCAGCCAATTCCTGTCTTCCTGGGAAGACCCCTGGAAGAAACAGGTGGGTGGAAGGCGCGCTAGTCCGGGGAGAGGGGCATAGTCTGGATTCTGGTCCTACCTTGGTTACTCATTAGCAGTGTACCCTCGGGCCACCTCCCAAGCCTCAGTGTCCTCCTTTGTGAGATGCATGGGTTGGGTTAGACGCCCCCACTCCCCCTCTGAGTCTCACTGTTAAGGCTGCTTTCCCCGTGGGAAAACGGAGGCAGGAGGCAGTTACGGCCACGGAAGTTTTTTCCCAGGAATAGAGGGAGGCCTGCAGCTAGTGCTTGGGTTCTCCCGTGCCAGGTTTCCCGTGTCCTAGTTAGCTCCCTGTGATATTCCTCATGGGGCCCGGTGCAGAATGCCTTTTCGCGGATCCCTTTCGAGAGGCCTCTTGAGCGCTTGGTGCAGACGACCGTGAGTGGGTAGGAGGCTGGGTTCATGAAAGCTCCGTTTTCCTGCCAGTCAGCGAACCATGACTCCCAGGATGCCCGAGAAAAGGCTGCCACGAATTGGGCCTGACACCGCACTCAGAGTTGTGTTTCGGTTTCTCTCTAGGGCATGGTTTGCTGACCCTCCAGCTTTCTGTCTGCCCTCGTTCTAAAGGGAGTGCAGGCTTTGGCCAAGTTCCCACACTTACGTCACAGAGAGAAGAAGGTGGTTCACCTCTGATGCATGTCACGTCGGTTTCTGCCCCTCGGGAGGAACTCTTGTTCCTTTTTTCCATTCTATAGTATCTTTTTTAAAAACATTCTTTAATGCTTATTTATTTTTGATGGAGAGAGAGACAGCGTGAGTGGGGGTGGGGGGCAGAGAGAGAGAGGGAGACACAGAATCCGAAGCAGGCTCCAGGCTCTGAGCGGTCAGCGCCGAGCCCGATGCGGGGCTCGGACTCGTGAACTGCGAGATCGTGACCTGAGCTGAGGTCGGAGGCTCAACCGACTGAGCCACCCAGGCGCCCCTTCTTTTTTCCAGTCTGATGAGGAGGGAGGCTTTTGTTCCACTCCTCCGCTGCCCTTACAAGGGTAGTCGCGATCTCTGTTGTTAGTAAAGCACAAGATGGTTTACAAGGCGCTTTTGCAGACATTCCCGCGAGGCAGCCATGGTAAGTATTACCATCTCTGCTTTTCAGCTGCAGAAGTTAAAGCCGACGAGTTTGAAGGCCTTGCTTGAGACCATTCTGCCAGTGAGTAGCAGGGCCGGGCTTATACTCAGTCTTATGATACCAAAGTGATTTACGGGACCCATGTCCGCGTGAAGGCTATGCGTTGTTCCCGGAGGAGTGCCGTTGCTCTCTGGTAATATTTCATGTGTATGCAGGGAGGAAATGGATCCCTTTTATTCTTTCTTTTGTCACGTTAAAATGAAATCCTGGAGGCACATGGCGGGGCTCAGTGAGTTAGGCATCCGACTCTTGGTTTTGGCTTAGGTCATGATTTCATGGTTCATGAGTTCAAGCCTTGCGTCGGGCTCCCCACTGACAGTGTGGGGATTCTCTCTCTCCCTCTCTCTCTGCCCTTCCCCTGCTCGGTCTCTCTCTTTCTCTCTCTCTTTGTCAAAATTAAAAAATAAACATACATACATATATATGTACATACATAAAGAAATAAAATGAAATCCTCGAAAGCAGGCACCAAAAGCCTGCTGGAAACAACTGTTGATGGCTTTGACCTTGAAACTGTCCCCATCATGGAGATCCCTTCAGTTGGCCACAGTTTTGCCGGGCACTTCAGGCAGTTCAGTGAGATGTGTGAGGCCTCTCACCCCGCCGGGGATGCCCGTAAGCATCCGAGCAACTGTAAGGCAACTACCTCAACAAACTAGTAAACAAGGACAGACTTTTGACTCTTGTCATCTCTCAGATGTTTTAGGTGGCTTCCCCAGGGTCTGGCTTCGCTGAGGGAAAGCAGCTCAAGCAAAGAAACCACCTCCCCGAACACTGACCTCACGGAGGAATCTCAATTTATCCGATTTCATTTAGAAACGGTTATGCTCGGTCTTTCAGGAGCGTGCTCGGTATTTACTGAGAAAAATAAGTCACTGCCCAAGTTTTACTGAGAAAATAAGTCCCTACCTTAGCAGGTCAGAGCTTATCTTCTTGTCCCCCTTTTGCAGCTCGTGTTCAAAACATTTGCAATTAGCCCACTGGAATGGGTGTTTGATATCTGTTGCCCTTTTTGCCCACCTACCTTTTCGTAGTCCTCGGTACCCCTCTGTCCTCTTCCCTAGCTCAAACTCTGTGGTCACTTTTACCACTCGTTTGCCCTCGTCTTGCTTGTACTTGTTGGCAAGACCACCGTCTTTGAAATCCAGCTCTCTCCCGACTCTGCCCCTGTTTGTGGTCCCAAGAAGAACACGTATCCAGGCCAACTGGTTTCACTCTCTAGATTCTTGACCACTTAACCTCAAGCGAACCCTTAATGTGGCACAGAATCGTGTCTGTTTCCCCCATCCATTCATTCTCCACCTCTCCGAAAGGGCAGTTTCGTACCTTCTCTCCCTCAGCTGCCCAGGAATAGAGGGAGGCCTGCAGCTAGTGCTTGGGTTCTCCTGTGCTGCATCAAGCGCTCAAGAGGCCTCTCGGAAGGGATCCGCAAAAAGGCATTCTGCACCCGGCCCCAGCTTTTTTCAGTGACGAGATGGAAGCCATCAGAAGAGAACAGTGGGTACTTGTGGATTCTAGACCAGGGCCCCTCCTGTGGATCAGGGCTTCTCAACCATAGCTGTGTTCACATTTGGGCCCGAGTAACTCTTTGTCGCGGGGGTTGTCCTGTGCACTGTAGGATGTTTCGTAGCATCCCTGGCCTCGACCCACCCGATGTCCACGGCACCCCTCTCCTGACTTGTAACCACCCAAAATGTCCCCTGGTGGGGGTGAAGTCTTGGGGGCCATTTGGCAACGTCGGTGGACACTTTTGGTTGTCATAACTTGGGTGCAGGGGTTGGGGATAGGACTGGCACCCGGTGGGGAGAGACCAGGGATGCTGTGAAATATGCGGCAATGCTCAGAACGGCAACTACGACGAACAGTGGCCCGGTCCCGAAATGTGAGGAGTGCTATGGTTGAGAGATCCTGCCCTCGATGGACTGGTTGCGTACCCACCCAAGTCCAGCCCTCCGCCTGCTCTGGCCTCCTCTCTCCTACATCATCATCCGCCTTCTCCGTTACATGGTTCCGACGGACACACAAACATGCTGCGACTTCTCCCGTCATTACAATACCTTAATCTCATTTCTGCCTCGAGCTACTTCTGTTTTGGTGCTCTCCTTTCGAGCTGACCTCTTAGATGTGTCTGTAGACACTCTCTCCAATTCGTCTCCTTTCGGAAGCACTTTCCCTTCCTGGCTTTCAGGGTACGGCCCTCTCCTGATTTTTGTTTCCTACCCTACTGGTTGCCCCTTCTCAGTCGCCTTTGCCCTTCGACTTCTCTCTTCATTCTCACCACCTCGCTGACCTCATTCAATCGAAAGGCTTGCAACACCAGCGACAACCTGGATGATTTTCAAATTTATACCCCTAGTCAAAACTTTCCTCCCAAATTCCGAATCTGCCTACTCAACACGTCCGTTTAGATGCCTAAGAGGCATATCAGACCCATCATATCTGTAGCTAAACCTTTAAATCCGCTCCCGTCTTCCTCACCTTGCCAATTATTTAGGCCCAAAACGTAGAATCGCCCTTGACTCTCCTTTTTCTCATTCCCCAGATCTAAGCTTACTAGCAAACCCTATTGGTTTCGCCTTCAAGATCTACGTAGAATATGCTTAATCACTTTCCGTACCTCCTCTGCTACCACACTGGTCAAGGCCATCGTCACATTTTGCCTGGATCATTGCCAAAAACCTCATCTCCTGGCCTCCCAGCTCCTGCCCTTTCCCCCCTACAGACTGTTCTCTACACCGTAGCCAGAGTGATCCTTTTAAAATCTAAGTAGGGGCACCTGGGTGGCTCCGTCGGTTGAGCGTTGAACTTCGGCTCAGGTCATGGTCTCGCAGTTTGTAGGTTCGAGCCCCGCGTCGGGCTCTGTACTGACCGCTCAGAGCCTGGAGCCTGTTTCGGAATCCGTGTCTCCCTCTCTCTCTGCCTCTCCCCCGCTCATGCTCTGTCTCTCTGTGTCTCTCTCTCTCTCTCTCAAAAATAAATACACATTAAAATAAATAAATAAAATAAAATCAAGTTGGATCTTGTCACTCCTCTGCTCAAAACCTCCAATATTTCCTCACCATAACTAGAGTGAAAGCCGGGGCCTGCAAGGCCCCGCATGATCTGACCACCCATCCATTACCTCTCTGATGATATATCCTGTTACTTTGCCTTTTCTTTTACTGTACTCCAGCCACACTTGCCTGCTTGGGCTGGGCTTCCTTTGCCTCAGGGCTTTTTTTTTTTTTTTTTTAATGTTTGTTTATTTTTGAGACAGAGACAGAGCGTGAGCAGGGGAGAGGCAGAGAGCGAGGGAGACACAGAATCCGAAACAGGCTCTAGGCTCTGAGCTGTCAGCACAGAGCCCGACGTGGGGCTCAGACCCACAAAATGTGAGATCATGACCCGGGCAGAAGTCGGATGCTTAACCGACTGAGCCACCCAGGAGCCCCTGCCTCAGGGCCTTTGAACCCACTGTTCTCTCAGCTTTGAATACTCTTTCCCTCCGCCGTCCCATTGTTAACTCTCTCACCTTGCTCAGGTATTTGCCCAAATATCTTCTCAGCGAGGCCTTTCCTGACTGCCCTATTTAGAATTAACTCTTCTCCTCTCTCCTTCACCATCTCATTTCCCAGATATTTACTTATTTGCTTTATTTGCTTGTCCCCCACCATCTGCTAGAATGAAAATTCCACGAAGGCCTAGATCTGGCTCTCTTCACTGGTATGTTCCACAGAGCCTATGTGGTGCCCAATGCATAGTAAGTGTCCAATAAATATGTCCTGAATGAATCTGTCCAGGGCTGGGGAGGACTCAAGCCAAGTCAGTTGCTCCCAATCAGAGCTAATCCTGGGGCCTTTGCATACACTCGTGACAAGAGACATTTCCTAGTTCACCCTTGACTTGAACATGAGATAATCCAGAGGCTGGAGGTTCTGCCGCCCCTCCTCTGTTGCGTCGCCTCAGGCCGGACTCTCAGCGTGCATAGCAGAGCCCTCGTGTCCACAGTACTCACTGCTCTTGCCCATGTGCGAGGTTTACGCCGTTTCCCCAGGGATGGGCTCGACGGAGTGCCTTGCTTTGGCCGGTTGAATGTGGGCACAAGTGAGGTGTATCACTTGCAAGTAAAAGTGTGAAGAGCCAGCTTGTGATTTGCTACTTCAGTGTTTCCCCTTTGCTGTGGGAGCGGCAACGCTGAGAGGGAGGTTGGCCTGAGAGAGAGAGAAGACCCCACGAGATGGAACCGCAGCCAGCCTGCACTGGCCATGGCATAGGAGTGAAAAATAAACCTTGATGAGTGTGAGCCGCTAAGATTCGGGGGTCGATTGTTACCAAAGCGTAACATCACCTAAGCGGATTCAATACTCCTGCTACTTTAAAAAGAAAATGAGTTTATTAAAGGATATTTGGTAGCTCGCAGATCTCCAAGAAGGCCTTGGAGACTCCAAAGCCAGGAATGCTGTGTTTTTTTTTTTGTTTTTTTTTTAAGAGAGAGAGCACGTGGAAGGGGGGGAGGGGGAGAAGGGGGAGGGGCAGAGAGCGAGAATCCTAAGCGGATTGACGCTGGGTATGGAGCACAACACAGGGCTCGTCCCATGACCCTGGGATCATGACCTGAGCCGAAATCAAGAGTCAGAAGCTCATCGAACCGAGTTACCCAGGCGCCCTGCCAGGAATAGTGTCTTGACCTCACCGTGGGGCCGCACCGGCAAAGACACCCACTGCTGCCCCCACGGAGTACACTCGAGCCAGTGACGGGACACCAAGTCTCTGAAAACTGGCCCCCTGAGCCACTAATGTTGTCACAAGACGGCTGTCGCAACCCCTTGCCTCCTCGCGTTGCCCTCGTAGCTGAGGTCTCTGGCAGAGGCTGGAAAAGCGACTTTCTTGTTTCTCCTTTGAGGAGGTGGGAGTGGAGTCAAAGGTGACGAATGGAGAAGTTGGTGGGTGACCACAAAGCACGAGAGACATCTGCTGCCTGCTGAAGCCTGAGAAGGGGGCCAAGAGCAAGGGATCAGAGCTGAGAAAGAGACCGACTGGGTGCTGTCCTGTAAAGCCTCGACCAAGCCGTGCCTTAAGTACACCTGTTGACTCTTCAGTTGTTTGAAGAAGGCATTCCTGGTTTTGTTTAGGCCAGCCGGATTTGGGTTTACTAGTACTTACAGCGGAAGGCGTCCTGAAGGACTCCCCGTGTTGCAGTCCCTTGATACAAGTTGTCTATTATCACATGGCTGCAACACATCTAGGAGCACAGTGTTGGGTAGTGTGGGAGTTCTTTTGTTTTGTTTTGTTTTTTAAAGTGTATGACATGGCCTCATCTCAAGGAGTTCGAAGAACATTAATTTACCCCAAGGACTGATTTGTTCCCAGCTGTTAATGGAGGATAATGGTTTGATGTGGTTTTCCTAGCTCGGGATTTTATTGGATTTTAATAGACCCTGTCTCTTCTCTCTTAAAGAAGATACTCAAAAGAGGAGAAGGAAAGGGGGGGCGGGCGGGACGATGTGAAAAAGCCTTTCGAACAGTAAAGATGGTCTCGTGTGGTATTCCTCTCAACAGCAGCTATCTCTAGTCTCCCAAATCACCCACTGTCACAACCGGTGAGCTTAAATTTGATAGAGATGGCCACCCAGGAGAGAAACAGATCAGCTCAAAATACTTTGTCTCTACCTCCCTTCGTTTATGTCTTGAGATGCCACTCGTTTCTAAAGTCACTCCCCTGGGACTCTGTAACCGAGCACAGAACCATTTGGCCACTCCCCAGTCCTACAGAACCCCACTTGAAAGGAAATGTCTGATAGCGGCATCTAGCCAGCGCCAATTGGTGATGGAAATGAAATTGGCTACACTCCCTCTACTTGCCCAACACTTACTGTCTCCTTTAGATTTGCAAGGAGATTCAACAGTGCACACAATGGGACTTGCCTCTAAGTTGTTCCTCATCGTCTGGCAGGAAGATTTCAAGAGTGATGCCGGTGTTAAACAGAAATTATATTATGGGTTTTTAATTAGTGATTTTAAATATTTGCGATATGGGGGGGGGGATAAAATTAGAGTAGAGTCTGAGAGCTGATGTAATAATAAAACCCAAACCAATTAGTAGGTTGTTTAACTCAGTTAGAGGCTGTCTGCAGGCTAGCAGCTTTCCTGTGCTAAATCCTGTTGAAATGCAGTGGCTTCTATTTTGTGCAGAACGAGCATGCTGCCATGACAACTGTCTGTGAATATTACTTCAATATTAGTCATAGGTTTCCAGTTTCAGCCTCTGGGTCCAGCGTTCATTCTAAAACCCAGATGCACATCTGTTCTTAAAGGAGTTCTCCCGGACATGTTTACAAAAAACAAAAGTAAGATACTGTCAACCGGCCGAGTTTTTCTCTTGGAAAAGAAATACGAGTGAATTTACACAATTGCAAATTGTAGATTTCGTCGCTGTTCTTTGCTTTTGGAAAGACTGTTTGGCTATGAATTTACATTGTGTTTGACCATAGGTTTGATTACCTAGATGTCCTAGGCAAGAGTTTGGAAAGGTTCTTTTAGGTCTGTAACCCTTAGGTTACCTTATTCTTTTTCTCCACCCCCTCCCCCCACCCACCCATTTAATAGTGTCAGAAGGAATCTCGTGGTTGCAAGTGATAGAGGACTGAATCCAAACCAAGTTAGCAAAACCGGTCTCCAATGAATCTGCCTTGAAAGTTCCACAGGTAACATTTCATGCGGAGATTTACAACGGAGGGCTCCCCCTATGTTTCCCTGCCCTTCTCTGGTCGCCCTTTTCCAGATAACGCTTGTGCCCCTCTCACCGGCTCTTGTCATGGCGACAGCCTTGCTCAGAGCACCACAGTCTTAAGCTACAGGCCCAGCCAAACACTCCGTCTTGCCAAGAAAAGGGGCTGTGCTCGCCGCCTTGGGCCTGAGTTATGGGCCCATCCCTTGACAGTCACTGGTGTTTGGGAAGTGGGCTCCCGCTCATTTGCTTAAGCCAGTCAGGGCCTATACTTAGAGTAGGGGGCGCCGTCAATCCCATGCAAGCCGCAGAGCTGAGAATAGGCAGAGGCTGATTTCAAAAAGGAAAATTGGGGTACTGTTACAAGGAAGCAAGGGCAATACTTACTAGCCATCTGGTTAAGGAACAGAATGCTGAGCAAATAATAATAATAAACAGCAGCTAGCACTTACTGAATACTAATGATGAGCTAGGTACTCCTCAAACTGCTTTATAGGTATACTGGTTAGACAATGTGTTTGGCTGCATGTAAGAAGGCAAATGAAACAGCAAGGACTTGACCCAGAGGGGCTGTTTTCTATCCCATGTCCTATGAAGTTAGGCAAGAAGCAACTTCACGGTATCATCCGTGTCTCGGGCTCATCTTTGAGCCCTTCTGCATTATCATTCCCGGCATGGGGCTCCCTTCTTAATGCTCACAGGACGCTGCTCCTTCCTCCAGACGCCGTGTCCCGGTTCCAGGCGGAGTGGGGGAAGGGCAAAGAGGAGAGGGCTCACACTAGCCGAGTCTTGTCTTTTTTTTAATCGGGAAAATAGCTTCTCTGGGAGCCTCAGCCAGGAGATTTCTGCTTATATCTTGGCCAGAGCTGTGCCACGTGACCACCCCTAACTGCAAGGGGACCTAGCCAATCAAATTTTGTGGGCTAAGCCCGTTGCCATCTAGAACAAACTTGAGATTTTATTGGTGAGGAAGAAAGGGAGGATGGATACGGGTTAGGTAGCTAACTAGGCTGCCATGGTCTATATGAAATCATTTATTCCTTACTTTAACCAAGTGTGGTGGTACTATCACTATCCCAGTTTTCTTTTTTTTTTTTTAACGTTTTTGTTTTTGAGACAGAGAGAGACAGAGCATGAACGGGGGAGGGGCAGAGAGAGAGGGAGACACAGAATCGGAAGCAGGCTCCAGGCTCTGAGCCATCAGCCCAGAGCCCGACGCGGGGCTCGAACTCACGGACTGTGAGATCGTGACCTGAGCTGAAGTAGGACGCTTAACCGACTGAGCTACCCAGGCGCCCCACTATCCCAGTTTTCTAAGAAACAGGCACAGAGAGGTCGTGTAATTGTCCCAAGTTCACACACAGCTGTTAAGTGACAGAGCTGATATTTCTGCGAAATAACAAGAACTGACTCCTGGTTCCCTTTCCTAATCCTTTTACTCTTCCATGCATGGAAGACTTCATTTTTACTTTTTAAAAAATGGCAATAATTTGCTCTAGGCCCTATATTAATTTCACAACCTTCTCAGGGAAAACAATCCATAGAAATCTTGGATCTCTCACCAACTTGTTTTTCATAGTGTCCTTTTCACATAGCCACGCCGGTGGGAACATGACATATTAGCAGGAATTGTATTTGGTAGTAAGAAACACACCTAAAAGGGAGGTATTGGGGGGGGGAATTTTTTTCTATGCCCCTCAAAGTTCTTCCTGCTGGTCTAAGAATTGAATTGACATGAAACAGACTAACAGGAGAAAATAACAACATGCAGAAAATCCACACAGCCATGAGATCCCAAAGACAGGCACGATAGGGTATATGATATATGTCATCCTGAACCAAGGAGAAGGGGGTAAGTGGTCTGGGAATTCGAAGGGAAGGAGAAACAATTCACAGGAAGATGAAAAAGAAAAAAATGTTGGTAAACCAATGTTGGCTGGCCGCTCAGAAGCAATGGGACATAGAGAGGCGTTTGATCAAACGGGTCTTGCTAGGTTCCTTCACGTCTACCATACCTAGTTCATATCATGCTATAGTTACTATGGCAATAGCTCTCTTCCTGGAGCAGGTCCTCTATCTAAATTCTTTTCTGCAGTTAGAGGGAAGGCCAAAGTTGCTTCCTGCGTCTTTTTGGGCCTTGATTGTTCTTAGCTGGAAATCTGCATGCCAAAGTGACACGCTTTGGGGTGGCCTGCCTTTGGCCTCTGCAAACGTTACTTTCATCTCATGTGATGCAAAATCCAGAGCTGCATTCAAGAATGAAAGTGTACCTGTTAAAGTACAAGGGCCATGACACATATAGAAATTTCCTGTCCTGAGTTACATCAGGTCAGTTTATATGACATTTCCTTAAAACTGCTTTGTAAAGTGGACTTCTCACTAAGTAAGAATAACAATCCGTCTCACTTGGGTCAGTCAGTGAAATTTCACATTACTGGCACCTCAGTTTGCTTCTAATTTTTATTTTCCTCATTCTTTCCAAGTATTTGAAATCTTTAGCTTATGGCATTGTTTTATTTGTATATCACAATTTTTTTGGTTGTGGTTTTGGTAATAACCACTGAATTGACCATAAGAAGCATGAGAACATGGTAGGATGTAGTTTGACTTTAAAAGTTATGAAAGACTGGGGCGCCTGGGTGGCTCAGTCGGTTAAGCCTCTGACTTTTGCTCAGGTCATGATCTCATGGTTCGTGGGTTTGAGCCCTGAGTCAGGCTCTGTGCTGACAGCTCAGAGCCTGGAGCCTGCTTTGGACTCTGTGTCTCCCTCTCTCTCTGCCCCTCCCCTGCTCATGCTCTCTGTCTGTCTCTCTCTCTCTCAAAAATAAATATTAAAAAAAAAAAGTTTTGAAAGAGTGGATTGAAAAAGAAATAGAGATTTAAACAAACAAAAATCATACTGTGTTGTAGAACAGTGCCACTCAACATATGCTTCTCTATCACTTGGGAGCTTATTAGAAACACAGATTCATGAGCCCCACTCCAGATCTGTTGAATCAGAACCTCTAGGGGCTGGGCCCAGGAACCTGTGTTTTAACAAGAATCCCAGGTGGTTTATAAGCACATTAAAGTTTGAGAAGCACTGTCTAAGGGTTTTCTGTAGATGAGACTCACAGATCTTGTACTCTTTGGAATATTGGTGAAAATACTAACTTCAGGTTTGGTAAACTTAAGACCTACCTATATTAAACTCTAGATTCTCCTTTGAAAGTTCCCAAATCATAGACTTCAGTTATTTAGTCCAGGTCACTAGTCTTAAGTGTATGCCTGACTTCTTCCCCCTATCAACACCTTTACCTCATTAATCAGTATTTGTCTTTCAGATGTCAGTTCAAAGCTTACTTTCTCTGATAAGCATTTGCTTGACTTCCTGACTCACTCTCATGATGCATGTACTTCTCCTTTGCAATTTCACATTTATTTTTATGATTATTTAACTAATGTTTACTTCCCCCACTAGGCTATAAACTTCACGAGGAAAGGGACTTGCCAGTTCTGTTAACTGATACATCCCTAGGGTTTAGAACAGTGCCTGGCACACCAGAGGTGCTCAACAAATGTTTGTTGAATGAGTCTACGAATGACCAAGACAAGAATAAGTGCTCTTAACTTTCAACAATAGCCAAATTAGGGAAAGAGCCTAAATGTCCATCAACTGATGAATGGATAAAGGAATTGTGGTTTATATACACAATGGAATACTACGTGGCAATGAGAAGGAATGAAATCTGGCCTTTTGTAGCAACGTGGATGGAACTGGAGAGTGTGATGCTAAGTGAAATAAGTCCTACAGAGAAAGACAGAGACCGTATGTTTTCACTCTTATGTGGATCCTGAGAAACTTGACAGAAGACCATGGGGGAGGGGAAGGAAACAAAAAGTTAGAGAGGGAGGGAGGCAAACCATAAGAGACTCTTAAAAACAGAATAAACTGAGGGTTGAGGGGGTGGGAGGGAGGGAAAAGTGGGTGATGGGCATGGAGGAGGGCACCCGTCGGGATGAGCACTGGGTGTCGTATGGAAACCAATTTGACAAGAAATTTCATATTTTAAAAAAGAAGTAAATAAAATAAAAAAGATTTTCAATATTAAAAAAAGAAGAAGAAGTGCTCTTAAAGACAATTCCCTAAAAACTTTTCTAAAGGCTTCACAATGAGCACTTGGTCATCTCAGGCAATAGTAGCAAGGGTTTTTTTTACATTTTTTTAAATGTTTATTTATTTTTGAGAGAGACAGAGACAGAATGCGAGTGGGTTAGGGGCAGAGAGCGAAGGGGACACAGAATCGGAAGCAGGCTCCAGGCTCCGAGCTGTCAGCACAGAGCCCCACGTGGGGCTCGAACTCACGGGCCGTGAGATCATGACCTGAGCCGAAGTCGGACGCTCAACCAGCTAAGCCACCCAGACGCCCCAGTAGCAAGGCTTTTGAAAAGAAAGCCATGGATCTTTCCCAGGCTTTGTTTTAGCTAATAGTTTCAGCGTGCCCCCAGGAAACCAACTGTTCTTTGTTTCCTGTGTTCATAAGCACAAAAATGGTTGAGAGCGAGGCAAATGGTGGCAAAAAGAAAGCTTGAAGAACCTGGAAGCTGTCTTCCCAATAAACAGGAAGTGGTCCTCTCATCCAGGTTGTGTTCTTCATGTTCTGTTGGCAGGTGCTGTCATATTTGCATCTGACATTGTGGGGTTGCCAGGACAACCTATTAAAGAATCATTCTAGAATCTACCTCTGGAAAATTCCAGATGAGGCTGAGGCATTCTCTCTAAGTAAGACCTTTAAGTGTGACAATGGCTGCAGGTCAGGCTGAAAGATTCAGTGGCCAACAAAGTGAAGATCTAGGAGTCTGTTTTCCTTGAACCCGTGTAGAACTGACGGGACTTGGAGAGAAGGGTAAGAACTCTTAATGGAGCAGATGAGTCGGATGAAATCTGGGTTGGTATGGAACGTGTGGTTGAAAGTTAACCTCCTTCCTCTGTTTATTTCGCCAACTCTTGTAGGCTTTATGTTTTGTGTATGGTGGTTTTCATACTTTAATATATATTTTACATACTTTCATATAATTTACATACTTTAATTTATATTGGGGCTATCTTTATAGGGTAGAATTGGGTCACCTTGATGTAGGAGGAGGAGTAGTCACCAAATCGTAAGACTGTAATGTTGGGGAGGCCACCCAACCTCTTTGGGCCTTGTTTCCTGTCCAACGGAACGAAGGACCTTTCTGAACAACTCCAGAGGACCAGAGGACCTTACCACATCACAGGGCTCACCTGTGACAGAGCTCCGGGCCGCGAGCCTCACGATGATCTTGCGAGGGGACTCCGCTGTGTGCCTAGATCAGTTTTGCCCAATTCCCAGCGCTTTGGTATGAAAGGGAGTTGCATAAATGTATATTCTTGTTTTATTTTTGTCTTCGAATGGCAGATTATAGCTCCTGAAGAAGGAAAAGAAGGAGAAGTAAGAAATTACCATTACTCTGCCATTGACTCATGCTAGATGTCAAACTGAGATACACGCAAAACGCAAGCACATACAAGCTAAGGGAACAGATTGTGGCAATGTTTAAAAATATCACAACTCTAAATAAGAAGCGGTTCTGATAAGCCTACTTGGCATTCGTGCAAGACACCCCTAACTCTGAAGGATCTGAATTGAACATTGCCAAGGTAAATTACTTCTATTCAGTAATTATAGATAAAAGTATATTGGCTTATATGATAATAGCTGGCTCCCTTGGTTTGCAGATACCCCTCTCTCCTGGGCCTCTTCCTTTCCAGATCGTTCCTTTTTTAGTCTCCTTTGTTCCCTCCCCCTCCTCCTCATTTCCTTTAAATGGGCTTCTGCTTTTACCCGTCTTGCCTTCTTTCCCTACAAGCTCTCCCTGGCTGTTTTATCCCCTCTAACTGCTTCAGTTGTTATCTGTAACCTGACGACCTCTTAATGAAATCTGCAGACCTGATTTATTTCCTGGGCCCTAAACCCAGGCTTCTGCTGCCCACGGGACAACTGAACTGGTTATTTTCCTCCACCTCCCCTTCGTGTCCTGCCCTTGTCCCCGTTAATACTCTGCCACAGTTGATGGCACCGTCCACCAGACTAGGTGACAAGAGGGCAGGGACCGTGTCTGTCTTGTCCACCATTTTACACCCGGCACTCAGTGTCATGCCTGGCGTATGGTAGACACCCAATAAATATTGAAGGAGTGATTCGTGCGTCTCTGATTTCAGACTAGAAACCTCGGGATCATTCTTGATGCCTCTGCCTCCCTCACTTCCTATACCCAGGCTGGGACCTGTGGGATTTATTACCGGAAAAGCTTTCACATTTGGCCCCTCCTCTCCATCCCCGCTGCCACCGCTTTAATCCAGCCCTTAGCATCTCCTGGGGTGTTGCGGGAGCTCCCTCCTCCGTCTTCCTGTGGCTGGCTTTTCCCCAGTTCATCATCATCCGCCCCTCAGGGTGATCTTCCTGAAGCTGGAATCTGATCAGATTACCCTCAGGCTTCCCTTCACTTAAACCGAGTTTACAGTCTGTCCGCCTCCCACCGAATCCATGGAGTCTGTACAGTGTTTTGAGAAGATGAGAATCACTGCCTTTCATTGATTCTGAGATGTACATGTTTTTCACACTTTAGCACCTCTGAGATTGGAATGTGTGTTAAAATCGATGGGGTGTCATGGTTCGATGGGTGGCTTTTTTCTTTCTTATTGGTACATAAAACAATGATGTACCTGATAATCGATGGCATCTTAAATTTGCAGAAATAGACCCATTGTGACTTTTAAAAATAGGGAGATTTTTACATAAAAATATGTTCGGCTTCTCTCGAAAAATTACATCGGGCAGCGCTGGGCCAGGATTTCTGGATGGCAGCCTAAGAGGGAGCTACCAGTAAGTAGCAGCGGCTTCATTTAGGCAAAAAACTCTCTAGAATGTTCCATCACTTCCACCTAGGTTGTATTGTTCATCTATATTATCTGCCCCAGCCCATGCAAGCATTCGAAATTGTAATCCCTGACCGATGAGTAAAACCCTGAGTTCCTTGTTATGATTGGCACCAACCTACCTCCCCATCCTCAGCTTTGCACACCCCCTCTCCCCTAGTCTCAGGAAGCACTACTCAAATATAACGCGCTCCCATGTTCCCTGGACTGCCTTTTCCCATCTTGCACGTTCTGTGAAGCATTTCCTCACTTGCCCTGGCAGAACTAATATCCTTCTAGACTCCAGCGGTACGTGGGCATATCTCTGTACCTGTGCCTCCTGTCTTGAAATTATTTATGGACGGACCCGTGTCCCTCATTCAGTTGTGAACCTGGAAGGGAAATGGATCAGAATGTATTCATTTTTTTTATCCCTGCCTCGTAGCTGGAACACGCTCGGGAAGTACCTGTCGAATAGAGAATGGGTGGGCTATGTTTTCTCACGGGGATCTCTGTTTCTCGAGTTTTGCCCCTGGGTGGAGAGCTACAAGCGAAGTCAGAGGGAAGAGCAAGCGTTTTCCTTAGTGCTCGTGGTTCATTGTAGGAAGACGCTGCGTCTGGCTGTGATTTAGGGAGGCCCTTGGCAAAATCAGTCCATGGGGACTTTAATATCTTGCAGACCCTAAGGCACTAGACCAGAGCCAACTCTGAGGCTTTTTAAAAATTTTTAAATTCGTGTACAGTAAAATCGACCTGTACAGTTCTGTGAATCCAGACACATGGATAGGTTAGTGTAACCACCACCCCAATCAGGATACGGAACACTGCCTCCCCAAACTGGCTCTTGCCACCCCTTTGTACTCACACCCTCCCGCACCCAGATACCCTGGCAACCACGGAGCAGTTCTCCATCCCTGTGGTTTTGACTTTCTGAGAATGTCATAGCAATGTATGTGGTCTTTTAAGCCGGCTTCTTTTACTCAGCATAACGCCTTTGAGATTCATCCAGGTCGTGCGTGTCGATAATCTCCTTTTAGCTGTTAAGTTGCCCCACGGTTTGTGTATACATTCACCCCCTGAAGGACCTTTGGGCTGTTTTCAGTATTCGACCATATGAGCCTGTTGGTACAGGCCTTTTGTGTGAATATAAGCTTTCATTTCTCTAAAGTAAATGCCCGGGGGTAGGCTTGTGATGTCATAAGGTGAGTGTGTGTTCAACTTCATAAGAAACTACCGGACTCTTTTTCGGAGTAAATGTACCCTTTTGCATTCTCACCAGCAAAGCGTGAGAGTCTCCGTTGCTCCACACCCTCCATACCAGTGCTGGGTATTATTAAATTGTCTTTAACTCTCCTAATGGGTGTGCAGTGGCTGTCCTTTGAATTTCTGCCTCCTCAAATCCAGTCTAGGGGAACCACGGGGGGGAAAAATGGTACCGATTTGTGGTACTTCAAACTCTCATCATCTTCTTCAGTCTTCCTTCTGCTGCTGACTTTTCAGGGTCCTTGTGTTACTTGTTCATTGCTATGCAGTAAGTTACCAAAAACTTTAGAAGCTTAAAGTGCACACTTACGATCTCACAGCTTCTGTGGGTTATGAATCCAGGCGTGGCTTCCATGGGTCCTCACAAGCTGTTGTAATCAAGGTGTTGGCTAGGCTACAGTCGTTGTAAGGCTCAACTGGAGAAGGGTCCACCTCCAAACTCAAGTGGTTGTTGGCAGAATTCAGTTCCTTGAGGCCTGTCCGACGGAGGGCCTCCGTTCCTTGCTGGCTTTTGGTCAGAGACTTCTTTCAGTCCTGCCACATAGGCCTCTCAACATGGTGGCTTACCTCCTCAAAAGCGCACAAGTTGTGAAGGCAATAGAGAGAGTCTGCTAGCAAGACAGAAAGTCACAATCTTTTATAACCTAGTCACAGAAGCAATAGCCCAACACCTTTGCTGTATTTTATTGACTGGAAGTCGGTCACTAGATCCAGCTTTATACTGAAGGAGAGGGATTACACAAGAGCATGAGTACCAGGAGGCGGGGATTATTGGGGGCCATCTTGGGTCTGCCTGCCACAGTCCTCAAATAGCTGCTCCGTGGATTCTGCCCAGGTTTTTTATAGCTTCCTTCTGCAGGAGAGACAGGTCGAGTGGGGAGAGTGTCCTTATTCTGCCCAGACCACGACTCTCCGTGAAGCTTTTTGATTTGATTTCTGAACATTCGGGGTCAATTCAAAGAGGTTTATTTTTGTTTTGTTTTGTTTTGTTTTTAAAGATTTTATTTTTTTAAGTAATCTCTACACCCAAAATGGGGCTCGAACTCACAACCCCGAGATCAAGAGTCGCATGTTCCATCAACTGAGCCAGCCAGGCACCCCTGTTTTTTGTTTTCAACTTAAGCTATCTCAGACCAAGCTAGGGTTAGGTTAAGCAGTGGTCAAAATTTAAATTTTCATACTTACTAATCTTCTGTTTGTTAAATTACAGCCGCGGAAAGGTCAACTTTTGTGCCCAAGATGGGGCCTTTTCAAAGCCGAACTTGTAAACTTCAACACATAATGACAGCTCTTCCAGCCTGTCATTGTGGCTGCTGACCAGGTGACCCCAACAGATACATCTGGCCAGCACTGACCTTTAGGAATTTCTTTCCCTTGATAGTGAATTGTAACCCACCTTTAATTTCTTTTAATGACTTTCTGATGACGTGCCAAATCTGGCCTCCCTTTTCTCCTACTTAACGTGGCTTTTCAATACCCAAAATTCATCCCTGGAAATATGCTCAGTCCTTTCTCTTTATTGAAAAGTGAAATCGCTGGGTGTTCCTTCCTGCTCTTTAAAAGGAAGTAGGCTCTCGAAATCAAGATTCTTTGAATGTTTTTGATCACGAACCGGTCACAGTAAAAGCTTTTTGAGACTGGACGCCTCATACAGGCATACTAACTTATTTGTAACTGATCCTACTGAACTCGTATATTGTCTACATTGCCACACACACGTGAAAACAGGAAATTCAAAAGGAGTTTAAAAATAGGTAAAAATGTGAGTTCCAGTATTTTGCTTTCTACCGTCCAAAGGAGTGCTATCGGGCGTTGCGGTATCAGGGGCCATGAGTGGACAGACACCGTAAGTACTCACCACCCGATAGATCTGCACACATCGGGTGTTTTTTTTTTTTTTCTCAGTCTCTTCCCAAACCCAGCTGTTCTGTCTCGAGTCCAGCATATTCTCAGTGTGTGTCATGACCAGTAAGAGGAGCTGCCCATTAGCCTTACTTCTCCTTGGTAGAAGATGGCAGTGTGGCCAGCGTCAGGAGGCTTGCGAGGTAGGGGAGCCTTGCCTGCAACGCTCGGTCTCTCCCTTGTGAGGTAATCAGCCCTCTCTGTTCCTCTCTTTCTGTAGCTTGCTGCCGCCATAGACTAGACGAATGTCCTGGCTTGGGTTCCCTCAGAGGCAGACCCCGAGCCAAGCATGTGAGACTACGTCTACTTGGGAGGTGAAGGCAAACCCAGTAGGGAAATGGGGAAGTGAGGAAGGAAGGACAGACGGCCACGAAAGAGGGAGTCCAGCCTGTAGAGCTGGAGAAGCTGCCATTGTTCAGTCATAGCAGACGGGCACTTTTCTCTACCCACTCGTAAGTCTAATTGCCGTGTTCGGAACTCCGTTGATGCTGATTTTTGTTTTCCCTCTCCCATTTCACATCCTTGTTAAGTACTGTAAGATACGCCCATGCGCAAGAATACGCGTCCCTCTTGTCTGCCTCTTCTCTCCCTCACCTCCTTTCTCCTTGGTTGACTGCTGGGTCATTAGGGCCTGAGGGCCGGGCATCATTCTTTTCTTTTTCTTTACTTTTATGTATTTATTCTTTAACTGAACTTTATGCCTCACGTGGGGCTTGAACTCCCAACCCTGAGATCAAGAGTTACACACTCTACTGACTGAGCCAGCCGGGCACTCCAGCATCACTTCTTTTAGAAAGCCTTCCTCTATCCCCCTCTTGGGGATGGGGCTCTTTCTCTGTGCCCCTCAGCTGTCCTACTAGAGATCCTATCATACTGATTTGCTTTCATTTATCCGTGTAATAAAGATCTGTTTTGTGCCTAGCACTGTTGTAGATGCCTGGTGTTTATAGTTCGATATGAGAGAAAGATTGTAATTTGTGATTTTATTTTGACGACTTATTCACCTGTGGGTTTGCCTCACCTGATCACGTCCATTTTGTTCGCCATTTACGTCTCCATCCTTCAGCACAGGATCTGCCACGCAGGGGTGGCTCGATGGCGATGTGTTGACTTGAAGAGCACGGGCCATCTTAGTTGGGGATGATCTGGTATTGCCGTGGCCTTTTCCCAGGGGGGAAGTGAGCCCTCACCTTTCCTGTTGGCTGTTTTCACAGGATGATGTGCCCACTGAGAGAGAAATCGCCCTTGACTGCGAGGGGTACAAATCTGTTAACGAGTGAGTTTAAAACTGTCAGCATTACTTCGCCGATTATTTTTTCCGTTCTCAGGCCGGGAGAACACATCCCTGCTCAGCTGGAGGAAAGTCACAGAGCATCTGAGAAGAGGCTGGAACCTTCACTTTGCCAACACATAAGGTGCTGGCCGAGGCAGTACAGAGTAAGGATATCGTAAGCAGGAGTTCCAGAATCAAAGTGCCCGGGTTCAAATCCCAGCTCTGCCACTCATTTGCTGTTTGACTTCGGGCTAGAGTTCTTAAAGCGTAACAGGGATAATAGGACGGTGTGTGGATTAAATAAGATTAACACATGTCAAATTAACAAGGGCCTAGAACCTAGTACACACGCTCAATTCATGTTATTATCATTACTGTTCCCATATGTCAGTGCTGATTCGTTCAACAGTGGAGGCTGGCTGGCTATAAGATTCTTTGTGGTGCTCCGAGTCCCATTTTGGCATTCTTTGTTCAGTGGGAAAATAGGGTGGAATTCTTCATTTTAAGCAAATTCTGAGTTTCAGACACATCACACAAAGGCTACAGCCAATGCAATTCATGGTCCAGGGGCCGGCCATTAAAATGGCCACCTACAGCACGAGTTCTTTCCCTCCTTTCTTCTCTTTCTGCAATTAGACAAATATCTGGTGAGTACCTCTTAGGCATTTGGGGCTGGGAATGCCAAGAGGAATGACATGGATCCCTCCCTTTCAGGATTTCGCATGTAAAAGGACAGACTGTAGCGCACTTTGGGAAGCTCTGTAAGTGGGCGCGCACAGAGCTTGTGGAACCAGAGGAAAAGACTGCCGAACTCCCCTTTGGTGATTTAGGAAAGGCTTCACGTAGAAGGGGTGACATTTGAACAACCGTATCTAGACACAGCCATCGTTTGATCACCGTGGATTGAATAGGCATTTGGCCGGAAACACAGTGGCCGTAGAGCGACTTTGTCCACTATCTTTTGAGAGCCTGGGTAATTACGCTGTCATTTATACTGTGTATGGCAGCCTCATTAGGTCTTAGTCTTGGAGTCCCTACCATGGAAACCTGTATGGTTGTATTGCCTCATAATGAGGCCCTCTGATAATATTTAATATGCTAATGGGAGTGCAGAAGCCCAGAGCTGCCTTTCCAGTGATTTTTAAAGTGACTCCATTAGATTAAATAGCAAGCTTAGGTAACCACTTTACTGGATCTCCTATGGCTCTCGATCGCAGAGAGGAATTGGCTAAAGAGCAGCTTGGGTGGGGTTATGATATGATCTTGGCCGGAGTCCTTTAAATCCTAGCTTGCAGTGCCCAAGGCCGGGAAGCTCAAGAGCATATGCCGTGTAACCAGCCAGGCAGAATTTGGGAGGAAAATTGCTGTGGGTGCAGCTGCCGTCAGTATGAGACTCCGGGAGCCAGAATCCGCTGCATTGCCTCGAAAGCCGACAGAACTGTGGCTGGTGGCAGCCGGTACTGATATGGGCACCTGCTTCTTCAAATGGGTCTTCCTCCTCCCCCTCCTCAGCAAGCTCAGCAAAATGACAGGTCAACTTTCAATTTCCTTTCTGCTGATGAAGGGAGGCGAATCTCCCTTTCACAGATAGGTTCTCCGTCAAGCAGCTAATAGAATAGCTAGAGGAATAAAACTGTCATGTAAATGCATTTGCAGCACAGCAGCCAAGGCCGCTCCCTTAAGCCCGTGCCTTTTCGAGCCCTAAGGAGGAATGTTTAGTGTTTCCACTTCTCTCGGTCATACCCGGGTTACGGTAATGTTGCCTAAAAGTCATCCTCAGTTGACCTAAAGAGCCACTGAATGCTTTTCTGCCCTTCTTCAAAATTCATTGTGTGTTTTGTATCGATGCACATTATGTATGCAAACATCGGCCTGGTCCTGCCTGTACAGAGCCTGGTCCCCTCGGAAGCGGTCATGTGACCGCAGCCCATTACTCGAGTGTTCTCCCTTTATCTCCTCCGGGGCAGGGTTGGGGCAGATGGCTGTGGCTCACGGGCCAACCCAGCCTCTCTCCGGGATCTCTGACTCGAGCTCGCCTTCCAGGCTGAAAGGCAAAGCAGCCGTGGCCTGTTTGAGTTATTTCTTCGTGTGTGCGCATGTGTGTTTATTTCTTGATTTATTTCAGCAAGAGTTCTCCCTGCAGAGAGCTGCAGAGATGTGAGTTGCAGATTGTGTGAATGCATGCGTGCTTGCACGTGTGTGTGCGCGCGTGTGTTGGGGGGGGAGGGTGCTCCAGAGAGAGCTGGGATTGTACCTCTTCTCTTTCAGACCAGTGCACCCCTCGTAGAGAAGGTTTTTTCTTGTGTTTGTTTCTCTTGAAACACCCAGGGTGAGGAAAAACCTCTGCATTGGCCAAGCGGAAGAAAGAGGTAATACGTTTGTTTGTTCTCGGGTATTTTGAGCAAGCGGAAGTCTACATCATAAACACAGTTTGTTTTGTTGCTTTGCAATTTCTCGGAATGATTTTTCTCAAAGATTCGGATTCCCAGTCGGCTGTCATCATCTTAAAGATGTACAGCTGACTTTGCAATGTGAAGGGTCGCAGCCTATTTCAAATGAGCGCGATATTTGGAAAAACTCTGTGGTCCCTCGGGTGAGGACTAGAAATGAGGGAAGAGATACTTTGGGAAACCCTTCCAGCCCCTTCGCGGGGGCAGTCCCCGAACCCCGCTCCACAACTTTGTGTTCAGAAATCTTCCGAGCCCCCTTGGCCTCTTGTATCTCTCTGCAAGAAAGGGAAACAGAATTCCTTGCGATGGTCGAGAGTTCTCCCGAGTGATTTAGTGCTTGCATAGACTGATCGGATTTGATCTGCGACCAAGGGGTAGCCGACCTTTTCGTGGACACTTTTGTTCTTTAATTATTACACAGAATGGGTCTTCGGCGCTGCTCCTACACAGCTGTGCCATGGAGTACAATATTTAATTTCTGCGTCTCAGCTCTTGATCTGTAATATGGGGGTGATGATACTACCTTAAAAGTTGCTGTTAAGATTGACTGGAATAATAGAAATAGAAAGCACCCACTGTGCTGGGTAAATAGCGGTCCTTAGCAAATAGTAGTGATTTGCGCTACATTGTTATTATTACCGGCATAGCATGCTTTCGGGTCTTTGTGCTCTCAGCGGAAAAAAAAAGGCCATTTCTTATGACTCTACAGTTACCCCCAGAAGGAGCAGACGCCCCAGGGTTTTAGTCTCTGGGAGGTCCCAGACCAAGCATTCTGAAGGAAGAGATTTGAGCAAACACAGTCCCGTTTCAGCACTCCTAGCTGGGCGGGCCCCCACCCGTGCGTGACCCCTCCTGACTCATCAGCTAAGAAGAACTGCTTTTTGTTCAAACTGGGTTTTTTTTTTTTTCCCCCACCACTGAGCTCCTCAGTACAAGCCTGTAAGGTAGGCATTATTAGTCCTGTGATGAGAAAAGCGAGGTGTAGAGGAATTAATGAGTAGCTGAGAAGAATTTAAACTCCGGTTTGTTTGACCTCTTCCTTTTTTTACAAAAGTTAATATTCATTCATTCATTTATTTAAATTAGGCTCCACATCCGGTGTGGGGCTTGAACTCATGACCCTGAGATTAAGAGTCGCCTGCATAGGGCGCCTGGGTGGCTCAGTCGGTTAAGAATCCGACTCTGGATTTCCGCTCAGGTCATGATCTCATGGTTGGTGAGATCCAGCCCCGTGTCGGGCTGTGTACTGACAGTACGGAGCCTGCTTAAGATTCTCTCTCCCCCTCTCTCTGCCCCTCCCCTGCTCGCAGGCTCTCTCTCTCTCTCTCTCTCTCTCTCTTTCAAAATAAATAAATAAACATTTAAAAAAAAAGAGAGAGTCACATCTCCTATGACTGAGCCAGCCAGTTTGTGTGACTTCTAAGCCCCGGGCTCTACTGAGCCATCAGTAGGTAGTTAGGAACAAGCAGTTCGGAACAGTATATACTCTTGAGATGCTTTTCTTCAAAAGCTGTCCCCTGCGAGGCTGTTTGGGACGGGAGGAATCCTGCAGTCAGGAAATCTGTCTTACTTGACTGTGGGGCCTTTTTTGTCTTATTCCCGGAATCCTAAAGCACAGAGAACTACTCTCCCACAGACATATTTTGGAAAACCTGGCACCAGGCCAAGCTGCCTCTTGCTTCCCATCCTGTCGATACGGTACCACATGCCTTCAGACACCTTGTGGTGGTCAGTGTAGTTTGCTCCCTTTTCTTATCCTTTCATCTGATGAGAGAGGAAGACTCACCAGGTTGGGCTCACAGACCGCCCCTTATTCATTCAAGAGCCTGGACACGAGGAAAGGCTAGAGTGTTCCACTGCACAGGTTGGGCTGGAAGGGGCCTCTCTAGGGCCATCTGCCAAGGACTCCTCTGCCCCACTCTGTGCCCCTTGGTTATGTTTAGGCCACAGACATCAGGCTACAGAACGCTTGTTTTTGATGAATACTGGAGAGGATGAACCCGGGGGAAGAATTAGACCTGCCAACTGAACTCCCACTTTGGGCTTGGGGGTGTGGTGCCGGTTGAATGACTATGGCTTCCGGGTTTGGGTTCCACAGGGCCGGAACTAGAGTAGGAATTTCTCATAAAAGGCTGCATCGCTGAGAAAGGCTGAGTTTTGAGCATGGGTAACCACGCCATTCAAATCTAGAAGGCCAGAGGCAGAATCAAGGCCCAGGTGGCTGAGCTGAGATGTGGGAGTCCAATAAGAATGCGCTTGGTGATACAATAAAGTTCAGAACGGATAAGAACAACTTGGGGAGGCCGGGCTAGCGCTTGGAGGGTGCTTAATGGCCGAGGTTAGGTTGGCTCCAAGGGCCATCCCTTGTTGTTTTCTTGTGTTTTCACCTTGGGAAGTGAAAAGTGGGATGAAGAGAGCCGGACCTCAAACAGTTCTGCCCTTCAGTTACCCTGGCTGCCCCCACTTACAGTAAAAGCCTTTTAGCAGAAGCCTTAGAAGCCTTTTCTTTCGCAGATTATAAGTGAGCGCCAGTGATGAGTCACTGTTTCATGTTTGTGCTTTAAAACCATCTTTGGCGTATAGATATTGGTAGGGGCAGCCGCTCTGGGAAGGTTTCAAGCTGGGTTTTTTTTTTTTTTTTTTTTGCCGAGATCTACCTTTTCAGTGGTACATGTCACTGACTATGGCATTCCGGGGTCTTTGTGAACCCTGCAGAAACTCCCCACCTCCTGAGCCAGAGGACCCCTTTCAGGCCCCAGGGAATCATTTCTCCAGAGACTTCTTTAGCACACTAAATGCTTTTCTAGTGCTGACAGAGGGCCAGACATGGAAGAAGCTTAGATTTTTCTCAAATAATGGAAAATCCCCAAATCATTTTTATCAGCTTAACAGCCAGCTAGAGATGTCCTCAAAGGTACCTACGCTGCTTAAAAACTTGTTTTCCTCTCTGCCTTTAAGTGGATGATGGCAGTCTAGCTTGGACAGAGTGTGGGAGTAAAAAGTGGCACCTGGCCTTAGCCACCTCTTGTTTTGGTGAGCATTGGAAGGAGCTTTTTTGTTTGTTTTACCTGTTACCTGAAGGAGAAAAACAGTTTGAGAATAATTCGCTTAGTGATTGTTACTTAATAACGTAAAAATTCGAACAGCAGGTTGTTTCCTAATAACCAAAGAATTCTAGAACAATCCTCAGTTTTTTCTCCATCATGATTTTAAAATCTTCCTTAAAAAGGAATGTCTAAGTACGACCCATTTTCTGGTTTAATAAAAGGCTTTTATATATTCGAATAGCATGTATCTGCAGCAAATCACAGACCAATAATGACTTTCAGCAATTCATTTTTTTTAAAGGAGTCTGACTTAGAAATCTCCATTAATTCATTTAGCATTTCTCAAACACCTGCCGTGTGAAAGGCACTGTGTAGGTGCCAGAGGTTCAAGGAGGAGTACGTAGAAAGAAAGATACCCGTGGGATCTTACAGTCTGACAGAAACATACTCGAGTCTGGTGCTCTTTAGCCCCTAGTGAATTTTATATGGAATTTTGTTTGTGGCGTAATGAACTGAGGGGTGGCTGAGGACCAAATACCTTTGGAGAGATACTGTTTTATGTTTTTTCTGCACAAAGAAAATCAAGATTGAAATATCTCACTTCTTATCGTTGCATCGGTGTTGCCTACTCAATGCCCTACTCTTAGGTATTCACAAAAAGGAGTAGAATAAATACCGTAAAGATGGACGTGAAGCCCAAGGGAGATATGGAGAGCAGTGTTTCTCAAACTGAGACCTGGGAGTGCCTGTGTCACAGTCCCCTGAAAGCTACACTTTAATTTTTTTTTTTTTTGGATGTTTATTTCATTTTTGAGAGAGAGAGAGAGCGAGCAGGGTTGGGGCAGAGAGAAAGGGAGACTCGGAATCCGAAGCAGGCCCAGGCTCTGAGCTGTCAGCACAGAGCCCGACGTGGGGCTCGAACACACGAACTGTGAGATGATGCCCTGAGCCGAAGTCAGACGCTTAACTGGCTGAGCCACCCAGGTGCCTCTGGAGGCTGCACTTTAATTGCAGATTCCCAGGCCCGCCAGACTGCTTAAATCTGTATTGGTGGTAAAGCTTGAGTCTTCATTTTTTAATAACCTCCCCGTGGCGAGTCTTATGATACTTACGTTGGAGAGCACTGACCTAGGCACATGGAGAAGGTCACCAGGCCGAGATGAACTACTTCAAACGGTGATGAAGGGCCCCCGTAGATGTGTTCTCATAGGTGCTGCAGAGAACCTGTAAGAAATTTCTAAGTATGGAGAGAAGGCAGGTGATGGGTAAATAGCACTCCAGTTTCAAAAAGGAGAAAAGAATAAGATGCCCGAAACCACGGCTTTATAAGACTGACATGACCTTTGGAAAAATTTTATTCCAAACAGATGGAGTCAAAGCATTTAGAGGAAAATGTGATGATCCTCAGGTGTCGTCATGGGTTCGCTAAAACATCGTCTCTATTAAAGACTGTCAAACTTGGCTGCACATTAGAATCATCTGGGGAGTTTAAAAGGCTCTTGATGCCCAATCCCACCCGGTACCAATTACATCAGAACCTCTGGGGCTGGGACCCAGGCATCAGTATTTCTTAACCCCCCAGAGATGCTCATTTAATGTGGTGCTGTCCTCACAGTGGGAGTTTTAAACGCTCCCCAGGCGATGGTAATATGCAAGAGTTTGACGACCAAGGTGTCTATATGACATCAGGCAAGTCGCTTGACTTCCTTGCACTTTGTGTAAATTCTAGGTAATTTAATTTTGTTTTTTTCTCTTTAAAATTTTGTTTATTGTTTATTACTATAGGTCAGGCTTTTTTTTTTAGGTACATGGAATATCAGTAAATGGATAATAATGTACTTAGCTCAATGTTTTTGTGAGGAGTAAATGTTTAGAGTGCTTTCTTTTCTTTCTTGTTTTTTTTTTTTACCATGTTTATTTTTTTTTAACTTACATCCAAGTTAGTTAGCATATAGTGCAACAATGATTTCAGGAGTAGATTAGCCCATTCCCCCCTCCCACAACCCCTTGGTAACCCTCTGTTGGTTCTGCATATTTAAGAGTCTCTTCTGTTGTGTCCCCCTCTCTGTTTTTATATGAGTTTTGCTTCCCTTCCCTTATGTTCGTCTTTTTTGTCTCTTAAAGTACTCATATGAGTGAAGTCATATGATTTTTGCCTTTCTCAGACTAATTTCGCTTAGCATAATACCCTCTAGTTCCATCCACGTAGCTGCAAATGGCAAGATTTCATTCTTTTTGATTGCCGAGTAATACTCCGTTGTATATATATACCACATCTTTATCCATTCATCCAGCGATGGACATTTGGGCTCTTTCCATACTTTGCCTATTGTGGATAGTGCTGCTGTAAACATGGGGGTGCATGTGCCCCCTTCGAAACAGCATCCCTGTATCCCTTGGATAAATGCCTAGTAGTGCAATTGCTGGGTCGTAGGGTAGTTCTATTTTTAATTTTTTGAGGAACCTCCATACTGTTTTCCGGAGTGGCTGAACCAGTTTGCATTCCCAATTTCTAGGTAATTTTAGAGGTCTCTCCCAGTTTTAAACTTCTATGATTCTGTTATTTAAAATCATGCCAAACTGATTTCCTCCTCCTCCTTCTCTTCCTCCTCCTGTTTTCTTCTTCCGGGGCTGGGATAGTCCCGAATGTCAAGGTGTCAAAGTATATATCTTAATTTCATGAACATATTTAGCAAAATTTCCCAGGATGCCTCATAGATAAATAAGATAATAGTTGCAATGGGTGGATTTACCACCTGACTGAACAGATATGTTCAGAGAGTGTGAATGTAATGGATCTTCAGGAACCCTGGAGAACGGGCTGGAGTGGAATGCCCTTGGAGCTGACCTTGTTAACATTTTTCATCCATGATGTAGGTAAGAAAGACCGGATAGAAGTGCCTGTCAAATTTGGAGATACCCCAACGTTGACTAGGGTTAACTATTTCAATACATAAAAGAATTAGGCCTAGATCTGATCAGAATATCTGTTTATTAAGGTTATTATTGTTTTAATGATATTTCCATAATTCAGGTATTTTGTTCATTTTTCTCTTTCTTTAGTTGAGTCAAAATTTTCAAGCTTTTAGCATACTGCTCATGGAAAAATAGATGTGCCTGGTAGGGTCCCAAGTCAGTTGTTTTTTGACCTTGTTCCTATCAAGAAATGCAGATAGATTTGATCAGCCTGGTTTGGAGCAATACAAAATAAAGGCAGCATCACCCAAAACAGTCACGAGGAGCGACACTAAAATCCGTTTTGGCTTGTTTCAAAAGGGCACTCCCCCCAGGGGCACCTGGCCAGCTCAGTAGGTAGAGCTTGCCACTTGACTCTTGATTTCTGGGGTCCTGAGTTCAAGCCCCACCTTGGGCATAGAGCTACCTTAAAAAGAGAAAGAAAGAAAGAAAGAGAGAGAGAGAGAGAGAGAGAGAAAGAAAGAAAGAAAGAAAGAAAGAAAGAAAGAAAGAAATCCACAAACAAACATAAAGGGCACTCTCCCTGATTCTGGAACTCTAGTCAGGGGGTGGGGGTGGGGGGGGAGGCCTTCGGCCTCTTTTTTTAAAACAAGGTTTCCAACCGGTTCTGAGAAACAGTGTTGAGGAACTCACTTTGATTTGAATTTTAGCACAGGTTTTTAAATATGTTGTTTTGTCTCATCATCTCCAATCTGTGTTTTTAAAACCCAAATAGATTTAATTATGAACTTAAAACTAAAACAGTTAAATTCTATCAGCTCCTTCATATCCCATTCCCCGTATTTCAATTAGAAAATTGTACGCTCTTACATTTCCATTTCTCTTTCCATTTTTGATGCTTTATTTTATATAGACCTTGATCTGACCTAGACGGGGGGGGGGGGGGGGGGGGGATATAATTTATGTGTAGCAGAAAAGCAATCTATGGTTGCTCCGGTGCGGCTGCTGTGTTTTGGAAAATGCACCAGGATTAGATTATGTCTGATCACTTTCCACATCACATGATGAACAGCAGTTGAGAAGAAGCATAAAATGAATCCTGCCGAGAAGCCCTTAGATACCTTGCTGTTAACGGGCGCTTCCCTCTCCCCCTCCCTCCCTCTTGTGCCTTCCTCATCAGGATCTCTGACTGAGGCGGGTCAGCTAGGAGTGGCTCCTCGCAGCATAAAGAGACACACTGTTCACACTGTTTTGGAATGAGAAGTTAAATTCATGAGCACACATAATTTAGAAGACATGGGCTGTGGCACTTCGTCTGTGAAAGACACGAGATCTGAGCAAGGTGAGTGCCAGCGGGGGTGGGGTGGGGGTGCCTGTCTTCGTGAATGAACGGGGAGCCCGAGTGCACCGGATTCGCCCTCTCCCCTTCCCCGCCCTCTCCCCTTCCCCCGTTGAGTCACTTGCCCCTCCAGCCGCCAGCCCGGTGTGGTGGTGCACAAGGCACCATCACTCGAGCCGAAGGTTAAACATTGGCATAACTTAGGAAGATGTAGCTCTGAATTTATGATGTGCCGTGAAGTATTATCTAAGAGAGAGTTTATGTTTGATTTGATTTCAGCTGAAAATGGACCAATATAAAATCTCAATTTAAAACTCTGTGGCAGGGAACAAGAAAGTCTCTGTGCATTTACCTCTGTTTATTCGATATGCTTATAAATAGCTGTATCCATACCTATGTGGTGTTTAGTGGCATCGTTGACTTTTTATTAGAGTTTGTAACTCGGTGATCGGATTATTTTTTATAGCTATTCAACACAGAACTTCATGAGATTTGCCCCCATGTTTTTAGAATATTCCAGGTAGAGTTTGGGAAATGCAAGATCATCTGCTTCCCCAAAAGGGTGTTGTTTCTAAATACATGACATGCCCCCCAAGACCCCTATATAATTAGAGGCTTAAGTATTCCCTTTGTTTATTTCATACTGAGGTTCTCATACCTACCAAGTTGCAACTCACTTGAGTGTTTAAGAGACATAGTTTCCACAAGCAACTTAAAGAACAAACAAACTGGGAAGATTATGTGAATTATTCACTCTCACGCTCCATTCCTCTGGTGTCTAGGTTATAGATAATTTTCCCAATTCCTCTTCCACATGTTGCTTTTGGAAGTTCACTCAGGCTTAAGATGGACAGTTTAGGATGCAGAGTATTCTCTACTAATTAGCGTGTGATGTTTTCTCTTGGGAATCAAATGCTGTTCTGCTCCATGAGTTAGCAAAACCGATCTCCCACAGTAGGGAGACGCACTAACTCTTTCAAATCTGTAAATCTTTCAAAAGCTCCAACTGAGCTAATTCCATGGTCATAATTTACCATAAGAGAGTAAAGCAAGTAATTATCTTTTTATATGTAGGATTACATAGCGTTCTTTAAATTTCGCCAAAATTCTTAGGTTAAACAAACAAAAAGGCCAAGCCAAACCCCTAACAGTGAATTTTCTCTTTTTGAAATACTTCTCAACTTTTAAAATGTTGCAGGTAAATGGAAATATTACTTTAGATTTTTGGATTGGTTTTTCTTTTAAATAAATTACCGAGGTGAAATGCACATAACATAAAATTAATTAATCATTCTAAAGGGAACATTTCAGTGGCATTGGGTACAGTCACAAAGTTGTGTAACTGCCCTTCTCTCTAGTTGCATACATTTCCATCACTCCAAAGCAAAACCCCTTTTATATTAAGCAGTTTCTCCCAATTTCTCTCTCCTTCCAGCCCCCGACAACCACCCGTCTATATTCTGCCTCTGTGAACGTACCTATCCTGGATATGTCACATATACAATGTACCTTCTGCCCCCTTTCACTTAGCATCCAGATTGTAGCATCTTTCATACTTCATTCCTTTTTAAGGCTGGATAGTATTCCATTGTACGTTGAGACCACATTTTGTGTGTCCATTCCTTTGTGGATGGACATTTGGGTTATTTCCACCTCTTTGGCTACTGTGAATAGTGCTGCTTTGAACATGAATGTACGTGTACTTGTTTGAGTCCCTGTTCTCAGTTCTTTGGGGGTATATACCTAGGAGTGAAATTGCCAGGTCTTACGGTAATTCTGTGTATAACTTTTTGAGGAAATGTCAAACTGTTTTCCTGCATTGCTTTTTAAAAAGAGCAGTTTTATGGAGATATCATTCACATGCCACACAACTCACCAGGTTAAAGCGTCTAATTCACCGGTTTTTAGTATGTTCACAGAGCTGTACAACCTTCGCCACTATCAATTTTAGAACATTCTCATATCCTTCCCCCAAACCATTAGCAGTGACTCCCCTACCCCCTACCTCCCCAGCCCTAGGCAATCACTAATCTCCTTTCTGTCTCTATAGATTCGGACTCTTCCCGCACATTTCATATAAATGTAATCAGATCCTATGAGTCTTTTCTGTCTGACTTCTTTCATTCATCATAATGTTTTCAAAGTTCATGTTGTAGCATGAATCAGAATGTCATTCCTTTTAATTGTTGAATAGTATTCCATTGTAGGAATATGCACACTCACCCATTCATCAGTTGGTGGGCATTTGGGTTGTTTCTATTTTTTTTATATTATGAACAATGCTACTATGAGCATTCGTGTACAAGTTATAGTGTCAACAGATGTTTTCAGTGCTCTTGGGTATATACCTAGGAGCAGAATTGCTGGGTCATATGGTGGCTCAATGTTTAACATTTTGAGAAACTTCCAAACTGTTTTCCCAAGTGCCTGCATCGTTCTGCATTTCCACCAGCAACCTATGATGGTTCCAATTTTTTCACATCCTTTGCAACACTTGTCTGTCCTTCTGATTATACCCATCCTAGTGGGTATGAAATGGTAGTTCATTATGGTCTTCATTTGCATTTCCCTAATGACTGGTGATATTGAGCATCTTGTCATGTGTTTATTAGCCATTTGTAAAATGTCTTTTTTTTTTAATTTATTTATTTTGAGAGAGAGAGAGAGAGAGAGAGAGAGAGCGAGCGTGAGTAGGGGCGGGGCAGAGAGAGAGGGAGAGAAAGAGAATCCCAAGCAGGTTCCACACGGTCAGCACAGAGAGAGCCCAACGGTGAGATCATGACCTGAGCTGAAGTCAAGAGTTGGACACTTAACTGACTGAGCCACACAGGCACCCCATTCACCATTTGTAGATCTCTGGAAAAATGTCTATTCAGATCATTTGTCCATTTTTAGTTGTGTCATTTGTTTTTATATTGTTTTGTTGTAAGAATTCTTTATATGTTCCAGTTATAAGTTCTTTATCGAGTATATGATTTGCAAATGTTTTCTTTCATTTAGTGGGCTGTCTTCTCACTTTCTTGATGATATCCTTTGAAGCAGAAAGGTTTTGTAATTTTGATAAGTCCGATTTATTTTTTCTTTGGTTGCTTGTGATTTTGGTATCATAACAAAGAATCCATTGCCAAAGCCAAGATTATTTATGGTTATGTTTTCTTCTAAGAGTTTTATATTTTTAGCTCTTACATTTAGGTTTTTGATACATTTTGAGTTGATTTTCATATATGGTATGAGGTAGAGGTACAAATTTATTCTTTGCATGTGGATATCCAGTCACCCCACGACCATTTGTTGAAAAGACTGTTCTTTCTCCGTTGAATAGTCTTGGCGCTCTTATCAAAAATCAATGGACTGTAAATATGAGGGTTTATTTCTGCACTCTGAATTCTATTCCATTGATCTATGTGTCTCCTTATGCCAATACCACACTGTCTTGATTATTGTAGCTTTTGCAGAAAGTTTTGAAATTGGGATTCTGAGTCCTTTACCTTTGTTTCTTTTTCAAGATTGTTTTGGCTTTCCAGGTCCCTTGTACTTCCATATGACTCTTAGGATCAGTTTGTCAGTTTCTCAAAAGAAGCCATCTGAAATGTTGATGGGGCTTGCATTGAATCTGTAGATCAATCTGGGGAGTATTGCCAGCTTAACAGTTACATCTACTGATCCATGAACATGGAATGTCTTCCCATTTATTTAGGTCTTTAATTTCTTTCAACGCTATTTTTTGCATTCAGAATTTACATTTTACACTTCCTTTGTTAAATTTACCCCAAGTACTTTATTCTTTTGAATGCTATTACAAAATGGAATTGCTTTATTAATTTCATTTTTGGATTGTTCATTGCAGGTGTGTAGAAAAACAATTGCTTTTTGTATATCGATCTTGTATCCCAAGACTTTGGTTGATTCCTTAGGATTTTCTATTTACAAACTGTGTCATCTGCTAATAGAGATAGTTTTACTTCTTCCTTTCTATTCTATGCCTTTGATTTCATTTTCTTGCATAATTTTCCTGACTAGACCCTCTCTTACTGTTGAATAGAAATTCATGACTACACATCCTTGTCTTGTTCCTGATCATAGAGGAAAGCATTCAGTCTTTCACCTTTAAGTATGATAGTAGCTGTGCCTTTCTCCAGGATGCTCTTTATCAAGTTGAGGAAGTTCACTCCTATTCCTAGTTTATTGATTGCTTTTATTATTTTATTAAGAAGTGGTGTGTAATTTTGTCAAATGCTTTATCTGCATGTATTGAAACGATCATGCAGTTTTTGCCCTTTGTTCTTTGATACAGTATACATTAATGGAATTTCAGATGTTGAACCAATTTTGCATTTCTGAGATAAATCCCACTTGGTCACGGAGTATAATACTTTTTATATGTTGCTGGATTCAGTTTGCTAGTGTCTTGTTAATGATTTTTGCATCTATATTCATAAAGGATATTGGTCTATAGTTTTTTTTTCCCCTGGGGTGTCTTTGTGTGGTTTTGATATCAGGGTAATACTAGCCTCATAGAATGAGTTGCAATTCCTTCTTCTCTTCCATCTTTTAGAAGAGCTTGTGAAGAATTGATATTAATTCTTTAACTGTTTGGTAGAGGGGCTCCTGGGTGGCTCAGTCGGTTGAACATCCAACTCTTGATTTCAGCTCAGGTCATGATCCCAGGGTCATGGGATCAAGCCCCACACTGGGCTCCATGCTCAGCATGGATTTTCTCTCTCTCTCTCTCTCTCTCTCTCTCTCTCTCTCTCTCCCTCCCTCCCTCCCTCCCTCCCTCTGCCTCTCTCCCCCACTTGTGCACTCTCTCTCTCTCTCTTTCCCTCTCTATAAATAAATCAATAAATCAATAAATAAAGCTGAACATGGGCCTTTCTTTGTGGGTAGTTTTTTGATTACTTCTACTTTTGTTATAGATCTATTCAGATTTTCTATTTCTTCTTGAGTCATTTTCAGCATTTTATGTCCTAAGAATTTGCCTATTTCATCTAAGCTATTTACTTTATTAGCATATACTTGTCAAAGTATTCCCTTATAGTTTTTTTTTATTCTTCCATTATCTCTTGTTGAATATATTAGTCAATGTTTATTCTAATAATAAATCTGCTGAAAACTGAAGCAACAGTATTTACTTATATTTATCCATAAAAAGTTTTTCTCATTTAGAAATACTGTAAAATATAGAAAAGCATTTGGAAATAATTAATATTCCTCACTCCACTACCCAGAGACAACAACTGTTAACATTTTGATCATTTCTTTCCAGTTTTATTTTTTTTTTGGTATAGTGTAGGTTTTTGATCATCCTAAACATTAATTTTTTGTAGCCTTGCTTTTGGCACTAAGACATTGTTATATAAACATCTCTCAAGTTGTTATAAATGCTTTGTAACATTTTAACCATTACTAAACATTTCATTTAATGGATAGATCATCATATTCTTTTTTTTAATGTTTATTTATTTTTGAGACAGAGAGAGAGAGACAGGGGGGGGGGGAGGGGCAGAGAGAGAGGGAGACAGAGAATCCAAAGCAGGCTCCAGGCTCTGAGCTGTCAGCACAGAGCCCCATTCAGGGCTTGAACTCATGAGCCGTGAGATCATGACCTGAGCCGAAGTCAGACGCTTAACCAACTGAGCCACCCAGGCGCCCCAATCATCATATTCTTAATTATTCCTCTAACATGGGACCTTTTTTTCACTAATATAAACAGTACTTAGAAGAATTTCTTTATGTAGTGTTTTTCCTTACTTTGGATTATTCCCATATTCAGGTGATTAGATACGAACTTATTGTGTTAAGGGTTATGAATGTTTTGAAAGCTCTTGATAGAAAATGATAGCTATTATTTCCTGATTACTAACTATATTCTAGAGAGTGTTCACAATATTCTGCATACTTTTTATTTAATCCTTGCAGTAAACCTGAGTCAAGCGTTACTATTCCTTTTTTATGTAGTTGAAGAAGCTCTCACGCTCCGCGAGTGAGTACTTTTCGGGGTCAGATTACTAACCACTGCCAGAGTTGGGGTTTGAACCCAAGGAGTTCTGAGTACAGTGGGTTTTTTGCCGTCAACCGTCACACCCTTCTACGGTTCCTCCCAATGTCGCTGCTCTTGGAAACTAACTTTAATTAAATTGACTCCTACAAAGTACCTTTTATTTGCATAGTGCTCTTATAGTTGGATGGGCCCCTTCATATATATTTGATCTCTACAGGCTGTGAAGGGTTGTTCTCAATTTGTAAAAAAGGAAACCAAGGCTTTGCGAGGCAAAGTGATTTGCTTAAGGACAGACACATAGCTAGTAAGTGGCAGAGCCCGGGTGAGGGCTTGCTTCCTGTTTCTCATGGTCTGACTAGAGTGAAGGGCTTTTCCCTCCCACTTTGGTCATTCGGCCTCAATACAGAACTCTGCCTCCTAGTGTATCATGGCATTTTGGAGGAAAAGTAACCGACATATAAAAGCGAGGCTACCTCTTCTTGTGGGCTATCTACCTTCCATGTAGAGAAGTAGCATCGATGCTGTATTATTATTATTTCGCTTCTTTTGTGATATGCAACGGGGAAGGGAACAATCATAGCTGTCATTTATATTGATTGCCTACTTTCGTGATTTCTATTTCTCTGCAAAACTCTTGGAGGAAGCTTCGATTAGTTTCCTTTTCTAGATGAGGAGACTGAACCTAGATGAAAGAACTGTCCAGGGTGGGAGGGGGAGGGTGGGTGATGGGTATTGAGGAGGGCACCTTTTGGGATGAGCACTGGGTGTTGTATGGAAACCAATTTGACAATAAATTTCATATATTAAAAAAAAAAAAAAAAAAAAGGAAGAACTGTCCAAAGTCATGTCCTAGTTCACCTGAATTGGAACCAGCTCTGACAGATTCCAAAGTCCATGCCCCTCTGGATATGCTGCCCTGACTTGTAAAATAGGAATTTATCAAAAAAAATGGAAATGAAACATTGCAATTTCATTCTCCTGAGCTTCGCTTTATACTTAAAATTTTATATTGATGTATTTTGAATTAATAATCTGTTGCCTTTTCTTCCCCCATGGAATACTCTGAGGACACGATGATTTATTTTCTTTTATTTCTTCCCTGGAAACCACTTAGAAATGCATTTATTCATTTTCCCTAAGTGCTGAGGAGCCTACAAAGGCTATGTAGCGTTTTTGGCTGTGCACTTGGATGCTTTAAGCTATGAGAAATGGAAATTTTCTCTAATGGAGATTGTTCTTTTAAAAAATATTTGTTCTTTATTTTTACTTAAAAGTTTAAAAATACTAACTAGTAAACCAAATATTTCTTTAGTTCTTGGAATAACGTCTAGTTTATTTATTGTTTAAAAATCCAATGAGCAAGCCATTCACAGCTGCCTGAGAGATCCCCTCCTTCCACCCCCAGCCCCGTATCTCCCACCTCCACATTCCCAAAGTTAAGTCCTTTGCAATGCTGTATATTGAAATTTGGGACCTTCGTGGAAAAACAATCAATGACATTGTTTCCTTTATCTTTGTTGATCTCTGAGGAGTTTTCTGAAAGTTTAGAGGGGCCTTTGCCGTTCTTGTTAGTGTTGGATTTTTTTTTTTTAATTTTTTTTTTCAACGTTTTTATTTATTTCTGGGACAGAGAGAGACAGAGCGTGAACGGGGGAGGGGCAGAGAGAGAGGGAGACACAGAATCGGAAACAGGCTCCAGGCTCCGAGCCATCAGCCCAGAGCCTGACGCGGGGCTCGAACTCCCGGACCGCGAGATCGTGACCTGGCTGAAGTCGGACGCTTAACCGACTGTGCCACCCAGGCGCCCCTGGATTTTCTTTTATAACTGCCACCAAGCAGTCTTTATTGGCATCGTGAGGTATAGCAGAAATCTCTGTGAGCTGGGATGTCCCTCATTTTCCTCCTCAGTGAAATGGGACATCAGATGAGATGCTCTTTAAAGTTCCTGCCACCCAAAGACCATCAATATGCTCTATAGCTGCGGGTACCTGTGGAGGGGTGGGGGTATTCATTTCCCCCTTCTGTTGCTTACTCCCTTAGCTGCTACCGCATTAACACTCTTAACGTGCGCACGTGCCTTTCCTCTTTTTTTCCTGTTCTTTGGGTTTGGGGACATTTTTTTCCCTTCATGTCGTTCTGTTTTACTTTACCCCCAACTTCTTATCTTGAGAAATTGCAAACCTACAGAGAGAAGATGGAAGATTAATACAGCGAACACCCACATCCCCGTCAGCTGGGTTCACCAGCTGGTTAACCCTTTACCATTTTCTCTCTCCCGCTCTCCCTTCCTTCCCTTTCTCCGTCTCCTGTGCCTTCTCCATTTGACAGCAAAGCTGTAGACATTATGATATTAACCTCTATATACTTAGCATGAGTGTCCTAAAAAGAGGGTTTTTCTTTTATATAACTGTAATACTGTATCACACTGAAAAAAATTGTGGCACTGGTGGATTAATATTGTTGAACATAGAGTTCATATTCAGAATTTCCTCATTGCCCAAAACGGCCTTTTGTAACTGTTTTTTTCCTTTCCCTTTGGAAGAAAGGCCTTCCCTTTCCCTCTGGTTCCCTCCACTGACTCTCCTCCCTCTCAGAGCTTGTTCCTGAAGGGGACGTTCACAGTGCTGTCTCCCACCTTCTCGTGGTTCATTCCGTCCCACGGAAAATGATTTTGACAAGTTCTTGAGTGCCCTTGAAGCCCACCGGACCATTTTCAGTTCTTATTTTGCTGGGTTTCCTGGCAGTACTTGGCACTCTTGCACTCATGGCCCTTGGCTTCGGCCCATTCTCCTGGTTGTCCTCGTGTCTCTGAACTGTTTATAAGGGCTCCTCTTTCTCCCAACTTTTAAATATTAGGATTCCTCTGGGTTCCTCTCGGGCCTTTTACTTTGTCACTCGAGTGCTCTCCTGCGGTAACTTTACTCTCATGGCTTTCATTATCATCAGTATGTCAAAACTGCCAAATCTTCATTTTCGGCCTATATCATATACTATATCCCCGGTTTGTTGGCATCAGTTGGGAATCATTACATTTTATTTAATTAACCAGTTCACTCAATTTAAAATCCCAGTATAATTAACATATAGTGTTATGTTAGTTTCAGGTGCACAATATAGCGATTCAACAATTCTATATACTCCGTGCTCATCACGATAAGAGTTCTCTTAGGGAATTATTTTATTTTATTTTATTTATTGTAAGGTAGGCTTCACGCCCAACATGGGGCTTGAACTCATGACCCTGAGATCAAGAGTTACATGCTCTACTGACTAAGCCAGCCAGGCGCCCCTTAGAGAATCTTTTTTTTTTTTTTTAATGTTTATTTATTTATTTTGAGAGAGAGAGAGAGAGAGAGAGCGAGCACACAGGGGAGGGGCAGAGAGAGAGAGGGAGAGAGGGAATCCCAAGTAGGCTGTCAGCACAGAGTTTAGGGAATCATTTTTTTTTTTTTTAATTTTTTTTCAATGTTTTATTTTTATTTTTGGGACAGAGAGAGACAGAGCATGAACGGGGGAGGGGCAGAGAGAGAGGGAGACACAGAATCGGAAACAGGCTCAAGGCTCTGAGCCATCAGCCCAGAGCCCGACGCGGGGCTCGAACTCACGGACCGTGAGATCGTGACCTGGCTGAAGTCGGACGCTTAACCGACTGCGCCACCCAGGTGCCCCTAGGGAATCATTTTAAACAAGTACTTTTCTTTGTGGAAGGAGACCACTTTCTGCATCTGAAATTATGATCCCTTTCAATAATAATTTTTAGTTAATTGTTCACTTTTTGATATGCTAATGTGTGGGTCTTGAGGTTTATACAGGAATGGTACTACAAACACATTTATTGCCTGTATGAAACAGGCACACAAAAACCAAACATCCTTTTCATTTTTCACACCTATTAAATGCATCTTCATATTTTTTGTTTATTCGCTGTGTGACTAATCCACCTCTACTTTTAGAAATGTTAAGTATTATGAGACTCTGCCACGGACTATTTAGAGACCCACTCTAGAATCATGAGCTCTTGGGGGGTAGAAAGTATTACCGGAAGAGTATGAAGTCCCACCTCCCCCATTTAAATGCTTTTCACCAGCTTCTAGCCTTGACTAGACAATTCACAAAGGAGCCAGCTTTTAGTTGGATCCTGTTAGTTGTTAGAAAATCCTGTTACAAAGAGACATATTTCAACGGAGTATAGGAAAGGGCATTACCTGAGGCCCACTTGCCAGTTATTTCCTGTAATCAGAACACTTTTCTTACACAATTATGGCTTTATATTGCCTTATCTTTTCAGCAGCTGCAAAAGGCAAAAATTTAATGCAGATCGTATTTGACCTTGGGTGAATGAATGTGGCAGTATAACTCAGATTAGTAATTAATAACAGGGGAGACATAAAACAGAATTGCAGTCAAGACATTTAATTTTTTTTTTTCCGAGTGAGGATTAGAGGTCATGATTGAATTGTTGAATAGAACATATTTCCTATGAGAAAATTTTTCAATAATTTAAAATGCTGGTAGTACTTTTACATAGCTAAATTTCTTACATAATTAAAAATATAATAGTTTTTAAAAATTGAGATCTTCCTGATAATGATTCTTTACGAAATTGGCAGAAATTCATATGATAGAGAGCTCACGGTTACTTGGTATCGTACGGCTAAAGCTTCATGTTTTCCTGAACTATGGTGTAGCCAAGGATTGCAATTCTTATGAAAACTTCCATAAGATGGGCTTCGTGTAATCTTTGTGTTGTTCCATTGCCCTGTTGAATAAAAGAAGGCTTTAAATGGGGCATTTAACAATCCGAATCCTCATAAATGTAGAGAGAATGAGTTCGAAAATCACTATTTTTGCAACTACCATAGAAAGAATTGATTTGGGCAAAAATTATCCGTGGATATTTTCGAGAACAGAATATATACACAGCCCTAAAGCATGTTCCTGCAAATTGTTTATTAATTGTAAAGAGGGAGCAAATAAATACATCTACAGTACAGAATTTTACGTGGCCGCTGTGGGGCGATCCATTCGATCGGGTGGGGTCTGGTGGTGAAAGAAGTCACTTGAGGCAGAGCAAAGGCAAATGAAGTTTATTGAATATTCTGCCGAGGAGCAGCAAAGGAGAGACTGTCTGCCAGGAGGCAGTGGTGGGGGGCTGTAGCTAAGGAGGGAAGGGTGAGGAGATCTGGGAACACATGGAATTTTCCTTTGTTTTGGTACCTGTGCTCAGTAGTAAGTAGTCCATTGGTCAGCTAGGGCCTATGGATATTTTTTTAAGTTCTTTTTTTTTTTTTTTAAGATTTTTGTTTAGGGGCGCTTGGGTGGCTCAATTGGTTGAGCGTCCGACTTCGGCTCAGGTCATGATCTCACAGTTCGTGGGTTCGAGCCCCGCATCAGGCTCTGTGCTGACAGCTCGGAGCCTGGAGCCTGCTTCAGATTCTGTGTCTCCTTCTCTCTCTGCCCCTCCCCTGCGCATGCTTTGTCTCACTCTGTTTCTCAAAAATAAATAATAAAAAAAAAATTAAAAAGATTTTTGTTTATTTATTTTATTTTTGAGAGAGAGAGAGAGAGAGAGAGAGAGCATGAGAGAGAGGCAGAGAGAAAGGGAGACAGAGAATCCCGAGCAGGCTCCACGTTGCCAGCTGGGGCTCAAACTCACCAACCGTGGGATCATGACCTGAGCCAAAACCAAGAGTCGGATGCCTAACCCACTGAGCGACCCAGGCGCCTGGGGGCGCGTCGCCTAACGAGCCTGTTTGCACTTAGCCAGGTGGTGGTCACTGTGGGCCCTTTTACCTTACTCCAGTTTAACCAAGTAATCTAGGTTCATATCACCAGTAATGAGACAAATTAATGTCATCTGCCTTCTTTTTTTTTTTAATTTTTTTTTTTCAACGTTTATTTATTTTTGGGACAGAGAGAGACAGAGCATGAACGGGGGAGGGGCAGAGAGAGAGGGAGACACAGAATTGGAAACGGGCTCCAGGCTCTGAGCCATCAGCCCGGAGCCTGACGCGGGGCTCGAACTCACGGACCGTGAGATCGTGACCTGGCTGAAGTCGGACGCTTAACCGACTGCGCCACCCAGGCGCCCCTGTCATCTGCCTTCTGATGTAACATACTTGAGAAAGACTCATCACTTATTCCTGCCAAAATATATAACCTGAATCTAATCATGAGGAAATAACAGATCCAAACTGAGGGATATTTTAAATAACTAGCCTGTACTCTTCAAAAATTTCAGTGTCATTAAAAAGAAAGAAAGGCTAAGGAATTGTGTTAGAATAAAGGAGACTGAAGAAATGGTAGGCATGTGTGGAGAGAGAGAGCAAGAGAGAGAGAGTAGGAGAATGCATATGTGACAAAATATTAACAATTGTACTAGTCTCACCTTTCCCCATATGTCTGAAAATCTTTCAGAGAAAAAGTTAAGAATATTCCAGTCCTGGAGCACCCGCGTGGCTCAGTCAGTTAATCTGACTCTTGATTTTGGCTCAGGTCATGATCTCATGGTTCGTGGGATAGAGCCCTGCATCAGGGTGCTGTCAGCACAGAGCCTGCTTGGGATTCTCTCTCTTCCCCTCTCTTCTCTCTCTCTCAAAATGAACAAATAAACGTAAACAAATAATATCCCAGTCCTGTGCAACCTGAGATGTGTTTGTTAAGTCTGTGGTGGCCGCAGCCTAGGGTTCTGCCCTTTGGGAATGCCGTTTATGAGCTCTTGCTTGTTTTCCCTTCTTCTCCCTTCTCCGTCCATTGCAGACTCGGTGAACCACGTCCCGGCATCATCTCGAGTAGCTTCACTGTAAACATGGACAAGCCCAAATGCACTGGTGTCTCAGTTCCTTTACCTCCTAAACTCCAGCACCCCTTCCTCACTCCACTTGAGAGGCTCACTCCCCTTTCCTGGCCCCTGTGGCCACCCGCATCAGTTCTGCCTCTGTAGTCTTTATGACTATCCCATGTTCTGATCTCTTGATCTTCATTGAAACCTCCGGACCTTAGCCCCTTCCCATGTGTCTCTGTCTCCCAGCCCGCGCTTGTCTGCACTTTCTTCCCCGTCCATCTCTATCCATCTTCTCTTGGCTGTCACTTGAGCCACTTAACCGATCATACACAGTAATCAGACTCTAGGCAATTTAAAAGAGAAATGATGGGTGAAGTGTTTAATGTTCCCAGACTACTTGCTAGCAAACTTTGCTACAATTCTTGATGCAAACGCCAAGGATGTTAGTGACTTGACTTGGATTTTCCTATAGGGATAATTCAGTTGTTTTGTTGTTGTCATTGTTGTTTTAGTAGCCTTTAGAATTTGTCTTCTTTGTCCAGAAGCTTCTAAGCTGAGTGTTCACATGTACCTGCCCTATTTTGTCCTTGAATTGTTATTTTCAGCTTTGCAATGTGCAGTAGTAGGTAGGCTGAAGTTGTGGCCCTAAAAAAAAAAAAAAAAAAAAATAGAAGGATGAATTAGAATATTTCAGAACTGGAGAGGATCTTAGAGATCACACAATTCCAAGTTCTCACGGTTCACGTGAGAGACTGAGGACCAGAGAGGTTAAACAATTTGTTCAAAGTTACACAGTTGGCACCTGCTTGAGTCAAAACCAAAATGGAAGTCTCCAGATGACCAATTCAAAATTTATTTTTTATTATCTCATGTGGACGGGTTGCTGGGTGGGTGAGCACATGAGTAAATAAAAAGTCAAAGAAAAGACCTCTAATTCTTGCCCTTCTCTGACCGGAACACCAGAGGTTTCCAAGAATGATAAAATTATGATCTCTCTTGTCATTTAGGGAGAGTGATGGTTTTGTTTAAAGTGCCCGTCAGTATTTGGAGACTGGGCCTCATGCTTTACTCTTATTTCCCTCTGAAGAATAATGCCTTCCAGGGGTGCCTGGGTGGCTCAGTCGGTTAAGCGTCCGACTTTGGCTCAGGTCATGATCTCACGGTCTGTGAGTTCAAACCCCACGTCGGGCTCTGGTGGCAGCTCGGAGCCTGGAGCCTGCTTCGGATTCTGTGTCTCCCTCTCTCTCTGCCCCTGCCCTGCTCACACTCTGTCTCTCTCTGTCTCAAAAATAAACATCTGGAAAAAAAAAAAAGAATGCTCTCTAGGGACAAGAATGCTGTGCAGGGTTGCCCGAGTTCGCGGATGAGTGAGCCTCACACGGTTCCTGTCTCGCCTGCTGCCCAAGAAGCAGACTTTGTGACCATCTCGTGTCCGCTGGGCATGTGCTTTGAGCCGTTTCTCCAGTGAAGTCAGAAGTCTCTCTATGACAGTCACACACTCTAGCAGATGGCAGGTGTGGAATAGTTGTAAACAAGAATAACCAAGAAGACTGCGGTCCCAGAGTTAAGCCAGACTGTAGTGTCATCATGCTTCGAAGTGCTGAAGGAAGAGATGGTTTCCCCCTTGTTTAAAGCCTTTGGCTACTAGTTGCTTCGTTCTCTTTCCAGTTCATTTGAACTCATTTTAATGACTTCTATCACACTTGCGCCTCTCTTTCTTCCTGACTGGATGTCAGGCCCCTTAAAGTTACATTAAATATTTGCTCATCCTGGGGCCTCCTCAGGAGGCCTCTGTCAGCAGACTTTCAAAAGCAGAGAGTCTTTAAATGCCTTATTGTCCTGAATGTAAGGTTCTGGTTTAAAGAACTGTCTGTCAAATAAACTCTCATTTGAAAAACAAACCAAAGATAAGACTCTACCAGTCAGCACGAAGAGAAACACAAGACAGAAAGTCTTAACTGAAGAGTAATTTCATCCATTCAGCATATATATACCGAGCATCTACCATGTTCCAGGGGCTGTTTCAGAGTCAGGGGATGTAGCCGCTAACTCAGCGGACTAACATCCCAGCCCGTATGGAGATTACATTCTAGTGGAAGGAGAGAGACAATTAACAAATGAGTAACATGTGTGCTATAGCAGGTAGTGATAAGTGCCAGGGTTAGAAAATAAGGAATGAGATGGACAATGGGCAGCGGGGTGCCATTTTGAAAAGAGTGGTCAGGAAAGGCCTCACTGAGAAGGCGGTCTTTGAGCCACGACTGTGCTCTCTAAAGGAGTGAGCCCTATGGATTCTGGTTGGCACAGTTCTTCTTGCTCCGGACTCTTGGGTTCTGGGATGGTAGCCTGTTTGTCCACAGTAGTTTGTGAAATTTTAAATGAATTTATGTATCATTAGGAAATTTGGGGGGGGGCACTAGAAGTTGTTAGACTGGAGAGAGGCGATTATTGTGTTATTCCCACCTTACTTTAAAAAAATTTTTTTTAATGTTCATTTTGAGAGAGAGAGCAAGCATGAGCAGGGCAGGGGCAGAGAGAGAGAGGGCGGGTTCCAGGCTTTGAGCGTCAGCACAGAGCCCGACGTGGGGGGCGAACTCACGGACAGCGACATCATGACCTGAGCGTAAGTCGGATGCTTAACCGGCTGAGCCACCCAGGCGCCCCTCCCACCTTACTTAAAAAAAAAAAAGCATCTGCTATTTATTGAGTGCTTCCTATGTGCCAGGCAATATGCTAAGCGTTTTATATTAGTCACTCAATTAATTGGTATATTACTAATACCTATAGCAACACGTTACTAGTACATTATTATACATTACTAATAGATTATTGTTCTAACAGCCCTACAAGGTATTCATTCATTTGTTCAACGCATATCCGTTGCCAGGCCTTACCCCAGGTGCTGGGGTTATAGCAGTGAACAAAATGAAGTCCCTATTCTCGTGTAGCTTAGCTAATAGGGGAAGATAGACAATAAACACATAACCATACAAGCATATAGAATGCCAGATGGTAAAACGTGGAACGGAGAACAATAGAGCAGGTGAAGAGCATAGAGAACGTGAGGTAGGGAAGGTATGGGAGGGAGGAGATACTGTTCTACGTACTGTCTCATTTTTTTTATGGCTGATTCCAAGTGCCACCCTGGGTTGTACGACATTATGGTTAAAAGCCCAGTTTCTGGAATAACAGAGATCCGGATTTGACTCTGTGTTCTCCCAAAGACAAGTGATGTGACCCCAAACAAGTTATTCCTGAGCCTCAGTTTCCTTATCTGTAAAATGAGAATAATGTCACTTCGTAGGATTGGTGGGAGGATTAAATCAAATGAAATGAAATGATCTGCATAAAGCACCAAGCACAGTGTCCGGCACAAAACCAATGCTCTGAATTTTTGTCTTATTCATTGACCTACGTGGATATTTAATTTCTCGCAAACTCCCATGATAATGATGGCCACTATGGGAAAGAAGCCACGGGAAAACCAAACCCAAAACACCCTGGCTTGGTAATAGAGAATCCACCTGTGCTGGAGACAGAAAATTGGCCAGGTAACTTGTTAAACCCACACTGTTGCTTCCTTCTAGAAACGAAAATAGGAGGCCCTTGGGACACATATGGCAATAGCTTTAACTCTGTTTTTTTTTCTGCATGGAATTAATGTGACGGGGAAGACAAGCCCTGTCACCAGTCACCTGATGAAGCAGCAGGATCAGAAGGGGACCTAGGCTGTCCAGCAGGTTCAGGACTGGATGACACAGGTCTTCAACTCTGCACACAGGGTTGGGGGAGGTATGGAGCCGGCAACCCCTCGGGTAGGGTCTCTCGTACCTGGGCTCTAACCTTTGCCGTTTTGGGGGTTCCTGCTCCAGGAGAGCGTCCTCAGCTGGCTAGAGCGGCCGTGCCGCGAGCGGGTGGGTTCTTAGGAATCAGGTCTTAGGAATCATTCGAGGTCGGATGTTGGTCCATTTAACCCTGCCCTGCCGGTCTCCTTCCCTGCACCAGAGAGGGCCCTGGGGGTGGGGGGAGGGGGGCTGTAAGCCAAAGGAGCAGTAGCGGGATGTGAATCAGAGCCCCTTTATCAGCCGCTGCCGAGGTACTCAAACCCCGATGTGGGATTCTGGGAAGGGCCTGAGCTGGAGCGTCCGGGAAGTTGGACGCTTGAGGCCTAACCTGAGCCTGCTTTTCCCACCCAGTGACACCGGCTCATCGGGCCGGGCCTAGTCGGGAGGCAGAAACCATAGAGTGATCTGACGACAGAGGTGAATTTAAAGAACTGTCAATCGGGCGTCGAGTTGTTCCTAGGTCACCGAAAGGTCCCTGAAGGAACCCTAAGGTATACAGAGGTAGCAGTTACGGGAAAGTTACCATCTCTAGGGCTGAGAGAGAAAGGGAAAGGTTGGAATTCTTAAAATGTAGAAGCTTGGAGGAGGGTTCCCGCAGCATTGGAACTCAGACCTTGGAGAATGGGGGCTGCCCGGCTGGCGCTGGTGTGTCTGAGGGGCTGCTGGGAGGCTGGTTTTGCAAGTGCTGGCTAACCGCAGACTGGATCCAGCGCAGCTACCAGGAGAAACTGCTGGGGGGGGGGTTGCAGAATGGGGGTGCAGGGTGGAGAGCCGTTGCTAGGTTCCACTAACACGAACGGGAAGCAGACGGGAAGGAGTGTGTCCCTGGTTCCCTCCTCCAGCCTCACTGTCGCCCCCCACTGCCCCTATTGGCAGAGCATCAGGGAGCGGACTAGAGGTGTATGGGGTGACAGCTGACACGTGATAGCTTCGTAAGTGGCATTCATGCCCGGGTGTAGGGGCTCAGGTACCGGATGGTGCATTTTCCAGCCGGGAAGGGGGTGGGGAATGCCTTTGGAGCAGAAGAAGAAATGCAGGAGCCGGGGAACTGAGCATTGTTGTCTCCCTTCCACTCCTACTAGTAAAATATAGCCCGTGAAAGTACTATGTGCCTTATCAAATAAAATGGCAGCTCCTGCCTTGGGGGGTGGGGTGGGATCCCAGCAAGGGACGGGGCAGAAGCAAGGCAGAGATAGGGCAGGGGGCTTGGATCACCTATTTCCTCTCGTGGAGGAGGAGTAGAGGTGGTAGTTAACGTACGTCTAGCTTAGTGGCAGGCACATAGTAGGCATTCAAGGAATGGTGGCAGTTCTTCCTCAAACGAAGGAAAGGTGCAAATAGTTTAGGGAATGAAGTAACTGGCGATAGTGGAGAGAGCCCAGAGTTTGGACTCAGGAGAGCTGAGTCTGTACGAGATAAGTGACTTGAAACAAGATACTTGCCTCTCTGAACGCGAAATTTCCTTATGTGTAACGTAGAGATGATACTTGTGGGGACCAAGTGTCTTACAGTCGACCCTTAACATGTGGTCGCTGCTTTGTTCCATTATTAATTCTAGAAATGATAAGCATGGTTATTTATTATTGGTGGTGCAAATCCTAAGTAGAAGAGACTTTAGTGATCATTTATTCTACTACAGCACTGTGCAGATGAAGAAACTGAGGCACAGAAAAAGGTCAGTAGCTCTATGGAGGTTAAGAGTGTGGGCTACAGATCAGTGAGACCTGGGTTCAAGCCCTTGCTGTTCATTTCCACTTACTGGCTAGTCTCTCTCAGCTTCACAGTGTGGTGAGGATCACGGAAAAGAGTCCATTGCTCGACCCTCAGTAAGTGCTCAGTAAATAGCCCTGGACAGTTCCACTGGGCTTGATGAACAGAGAGAGCCCCTGAGGTCAGGGTTGGTTGGTCATGACAGTGACTGTCCCGTAGAACAGACCTTTCAGGTGAGCCTGGGCTCTCCATATGGTGAGAACACTCGAGATTTTCAGCCTCCCAATCATTTGCTTTATCATATTGAACAAGTCACTCTGTTTCTTCTCCCTGTGGTTTTTCCTGTAAAGATCATGATACTTGACCTCATGTCTACTTCCTGGGGTCTTCTGGAAGCTGAATAATGAAATGAGTGTCTCTGGAACCGGAGAGCCTTGGAGAAACTCATAAATAAATACGCTCAGATGACTAGTAATACCACAGCAGTATTGAGCCGGGGATCCTGGGACGGGAGGCTAGAATCCTGCTTTTAGAATTCAAATTGTTCTTGTTATAGTCAACTCTTAATTTTTATGTGCTAACTGGGAAAAATTATAACATGAATAAAAGAAGCCAGCTGGTGTTGATTGCTCTTCACTCTAAAATTTGAGGAAGGCATAAGAGACTATATTTTAAATCTCATTATCTCTCACCTGATTGCCTTCTTCAAAACTATGAAGCTACGGGATGGTTCCAAGGCTCAGAGCCCCAGAACGGAGTCAGTGTGCCTGAATAATCCACAAACAGGACCATGCTTATCCCTGCAGTAGCCGTTTGTTTAGCCATTTATTAACCAGGCGTGGGGCTAAACTCTTCACCTGTAGGATCTCCTTTCATCCTTATCGTAACTCTGGGAAGGAGGGAGGTGTGTTCATTTATCCATCTTTTATCAATTGAATCTCAGGTACGGAGGCTGGAGCGAATTGTACTTTTCAGTTCATTGTACTTTGCCATCTCTGGTCTGTGCAAGACCCTTTCTTATCTTAGTTCATTAATTTGCTTGCTCCTTTTTACCCGTGTACCCCATACCCATTCACCTCCCCTTCCCCGTAAACACCCGCTCTATTTGTTTAATGTCTTTTCCTTCGTATATATTCTTAGGACACGTATATTTTGCGTTTGTGTATATGTATTTTAAATTTATGTAAAGTGATGTGTTCCATTTCATTGTCTTTAACTTGTCAACAACCGTTCTAACTGAAGCGCTGTGTTTTTAAGACCCAGCCACGTTGCTGTGGGTTTACTTAATGCATTGCTTCGAGCTGTGGCCTGGTGGTCCATGGTGTGCACCTACCGGAGTGACACATTCTCCTTCCTAGCGGTGGACAGCCAGGCTGCATTGGTGGCAGACTCCCTAGTGTCACAAACAAAGAAACACCGCCGCCCCGTATGTCTCCCTCTTGGGCCGTGTGAGGACTGCTTGGGGGCACGTGGTGAAGAATGGAATTGCTACTTCATAGGGCATACGTAGACTTCATATGCCTAAGTAGTGCCGGAGGTAGGTGCGGTTATTTTCCCCAGTTTACAGATGGGGAAACGGAGGCTTTGAGAGTTTTAGTGACTTCTCAAAGTCACACAGGCAGTAATTAGCAGAGCCGGGATTCAAATTCATGCCTTCTTGCCGCCCAAACTCTACTGACAGTGGCTAGGCCATCAGTGTTCTCTGAGTATTTGAGACTTGAGGACATTTTACAAAAATCTAAAGGTCAATTTCACTGTAGTTGTTATGTTCTTAGAACCTGGAAATCCAGGCAGACTGGTTTGTTTTTTTTTTCCCCCCCCGGAATACCTACTTCCCCAATCCCACAGCTGCATGGTAACTGGTTTTCTCTAATTTGCATATCCTGTGGGGCTGCAGTGCTCAAAGCTGCATTGGTCATCCAGAACTGGTACCGGGGCTACAGCACTCGACTGAAGGCCAGACAGCGCTATGCCCTCACCATCTTCCAGTCCATCGAATACGCCGATGAACAAGGCCAATTGCAGGTCTGTTTTGCAAGCTCGTCTCTTCTTTTGGCAAAGTGCTTCTCTTTACCCCTCGTAATTGAAAACACAAAGAAAGTTGGGGTCCATTTTAAGCTGAGGAACCTTGGCGAAAACTGTAACGGAGGATGTAGTGACACTGCCTTGGAACCAGCCGTTCGGAGAGGGTGTGATCTGGGAGGAAGATGGTGTTTTTTCAGTTCTGAAGTCCACATTTTGAAGAGGGCTGCCAGATGTCTAGTCAGCTAATGAAAAATGGCCTTATTCTGTTCTTGGGTACGTGCCCCAATAGTAAAGTTGTCACTTTATGAAGGAAAAAATACTTTAAGGAGTTAAAAAATGGAAACATTTCCCAAGAACAAACCTGTGAGAGTTCTAGAAGAAAATAGAGATGAGTGAGGAAGGCCTTTTTCAAGCTTGCAAAAGTGATGTATAAACCCAGCGTTAATGCTTATTAGCAGAAAAAAAGTACATTTTTAACAATAAAAAGGAGGGAGGATCTGTGATATCCTGTGTGTCTCTGGGGGAGGTGCGGCTCACCAGCGAAGGGCCAGGAGGGAGGTGGGAGGCAGGTGGAGGTGGGACCTGTTAGCACCTAAGGCAGCTGGGAGATGACTGTTCCAGAAGAGTGAAGAGCACTTGCTTGGAACACCAACAGCATTTGCCACAGTAGCTGTTTGGGGGTCATCAATTGACTAACGTATTTTTATTTTGTCCAGCTATCCAACTTCTTTTCCTTCATGTTGGAAAACTACGCACATATACATGAGAAAGATCCAGGTAAGTACAATGTTTAGTCTTTTGAAAAGCAGTCATTACATATTGAATTGCCCTCTTCAAGGGATGTAAACTCCGAAGATGGGAGAACGCTAAGAAATTAAAACGATGCTCACCTGTCTTACCTTTGTGACCCTCCCCCCCCCCAAACAACTGGTGAAATCAGGCCAAGTGGCTCTTTTCGCTGATTGTTGTTGACTTGACTAAATTGGTCATTTACTTTTTTTCACTTTGAAAAAGCTGAATTCGATTTCACTCAATGTTAATTTGCTGAACACCTTCTCTGAACCACAATCTCCTGATATACAGAAAGTAGCTTAGTAAAGAGGATCTTATTTTTTATCCACAAAACCCTTTGTGCCAAGAGATCAAACTGTCCTGAGGATCTCGTGAAACCAATCTGGGGGGAAATGGTGGCTTGAACACGGTTGTCTGTTTTGCCGCATAGCCAGCTGTCTGTCTCTCTGTCTCTTTATCATTTATTTAGTCCTTCTGAAATGACTAAGGAAATCATTTCAGGGACAGACAATGTAGAGATGGTTCAAAACGGTTTCAAAATGATGGTTATTCCCGGGGCATGCATTTGTTCTGCAAATCAAGATGCCTGTTGTTCTCTTCAAGGTAGATGCTAGACTCACAGACTCACTTTTCTTTAATTTGGGTCATTTTTTTGGTTCTAATTAAAAGTATATGTCATCTAAGAGCTTCTTTTAAATCATCTAGCGAGCACCCTTCAAAGCGGCAAAAGAATAGTGTTTTAATGGCATGCCTTGAGCCGAGCGCATATGTATGAAACTAATTAAAGCATTTAATGATCCGTAGGAGCTTTCTAAATGGTAGAATAGCCAAACCTGAGGAGTGGGGAGTGGGCGGAAGTGGGTATTTTGCCATTTTCTTTCTTTCAGATAATTGCAATTTGGAGACAGTTGTTTGTGCTTCATGTTCTTTGGCAAAATATTTCTGAGAGGAAATATAATGATGGTGAAATGAAACAGCACTCTTTTTGCTAATGACCTACTCTTTGGATCTGGTCTGTGTACTGGAATCACTTATCGAGATTCACAGACACAGATGGCTGGGTTCCAGCCCGGAGATATTTACTCAGGCTCTGTATTTTTTAAAAATCTGCATGTAAAAAAAAAAAAAAAATCTGCAGGTGATTCAAAAATATTTAAAAATTTTTATCAAAGAAGGGGACAGTGTTTTAATCTTCTGATGTAGACTTTTCTTGAAGTCTAACCTATGTTAAAAAAAGTACCCAAATCACAAGTATATGACTCAGTACATTTTTTCGAAGTAAACAGGCCCTTGTAACCTGCGCCCAGAAGAAAGAAAACATTTTCAGAGCCACAGAAGCCTCTCTCCTGTCCAGTCACTTCCCGATTCCTCCATCATGACTTTCCTGTCTTCTGTATCCTAGATTGGTTTGGCTGGTTTTGAACTTCACTCCATAAATGGAAGCATACAGTGTTGAGTCTGTCTTTCACTCACCATTGTATTTGCGAGTGTCATCCACGCTGTTGCAACTTGGTCATTCTCATTGCTGAATAATACTTCATTTTATGAATATGCCAACACTGATCCGTTCTGTTGTTTATGGACATTTGGGTTGTTTGCAGTTTGGGTAATTTAAATGGTACTGCTATGCACATTCTTGTGCATGTCCTTTTCGGTGAACATACAGACCATTTTTTTCAGTTATCTATTGCTGCATAACAAAGCACCCCCAAATTTAGTGGCTTAAAAACAGCAACCATTTAACTCCTTGTGATTCTGTGGATCACGCAGTTGAACGGGGCTCAGTGGGGATGGCATGTCTTTGTTCCATGTGGTGTCACTCAGCCTCACTCAACCTAGCTGGGCTGTGTAGGGACGTCTAGGTGGGCCTACTCGCATGGCCGGGACTTTGGTGTTGGCTCTGAACTTAGGTACCTCAATTCTTTCTGTCTAGCGGGATATCCCGGAATGCTTTACCCAGTAGCTGGATCCCAAGAGGACAAAGGCAGAAGCTACGACGCCTTTAAGGCCTATTCTTTGGAACTCACACAAAATCAGTTCTGCCGTATTCTATCGGTCACAGCAGGTCGCAAGGGCGGTCACAGCAGGTCGCAAGGGCAGCCACAGATTCACAGGGTTAGGAGAGCTTCGGCTCTTGCCAGGGGAAGCAGTGGCATTCTACAGTAAAGGGATGCACACACAAAGAGGGGTGATGCACTGGGGGCCAGGATAAAGATGGACTGCCACCCAGGAGTGGAAGTTTTGGGTTACAGGGCATGCGTATGTCCAGCTTTATTAGATACTGACAAACCGTCTTATAAAATTACTGTACCAAGTTATATTGCCACCAGTGGATGAGAGTTCCAGTTGCTCTCCGTTCTCTTCAACACTTGGAGTTGTCTGTCCTTTTCATTTTGGCCATTCTGCCAGGTATGTAGTAGTATCACATTTCTGCTTTAATTTGTGTTTCCTTGGTGAGCGTCGAAATTGTGTGCCTTTTTGTGTATTTATTGGCCATATGAACATCCCGTTTGGTGAAGTGCCTGTTCAGGTCTCCTTCCATCTTTCTATTGGGTTAGCCACTTTTTTTCTTACCAGTTTTGAAGAGTATCCAAGTATTGTAAATACGAGAATATCAACCTTTGTTAGAGAAACATATTGCAAATATCTTCTCCTAGTCTTTGCCTTTTGTCTCCCCAATCTTTAAATGCTGTCTTTCGATGATAACAGACATTCTTGATTTTAATGTAGTACAATTTTTTTTTCCTCTTTATGGTTAGTGCTCTCTGCATCGTAATTGAGAAGTCTTTGCCTGGTATCAATGTGTGTGTGTGTGTGTGTGTTTGTGCAAAAATAAATACAGGAGAAACCTATAGGATGAATCAGAAACTAATGACATTGTTTACCTACAGGGGATGAGTGGATGGGTGGGAATAGGGGAAAAGGAATGGGAGAGTTGGGTAGAGGACTGAGGGAGGAGTAACATTCCTCTGAACGTACCAAAATAGAACACACACAGTGACAAATGAATTTCACCGTATTACAAACGAGTAACAAAATCACCTCATGGAGGTGGTGAAGAAACAAACTAATCTAAGTAACACTGGAGAATAGGGCTTTAAGTATAATGTGTCTTGATGAGGGTTCATTTATATTTTCGCTGTGTGGGGTTTGCCGAGCCTCTGTGATATCTAGGTTGGTATTTTCCATCAGGTTTAGGAAATTTTTACCCATTAATTATTTAAAATACCTTTCAAGTCTAAATATCTTTTTCTTTGTGCATCCCTACTTTTAAACTTAGAAGGCCCTGAAATATTTAAAATGTGGATCGCTATGCCTGTATTTCTAGATTTTTTTATGGTTTGGCTTTTAAAAATTTTAGCACTTCATACATTTTGGATTTTTTATATTAAACTAAAAAAGGAAATTTGGATGCCTCGTGGTCGAAAACAATTTAAAAACACAGCTAAAAAGACAATGTCCAAGCAGTTAACCAATTTTTCCCACAATATTTCTGGTAATGTACCTTTTTACCATGGTTTATAGTACCTCCTTCATCGTGTATTCATTAAAAAATGTGTAATAGGGCATATTTCTAGGCTGTCGTTTCTCTTATACATCTCTCTATTATAGAGTCCTTGAATCTTACTGATCTGATTATTGACATAACAGAAAAATTGATGTACAGATTAGTTCTGTAGGTTATTTCCTTTAAAAAATGTTCCAGCTTTATTGAAATATAATTGGCACATAACAATGTATAAATTTAAGGTATACAATGCGGTGATTTCACATACGTGTATATTATGAAATGATTACCACAATAAGGTTAGTTAACACTCCCCTCATCTCACGGTTACAATTCTTTTGTGTATGGCAAGAACTTTAAAAATGTACTCCTAGCAACTTTCAAGCACCCAAAAGAGGATTGTTGACTAGGGTCACTGTGCTGTGCATTACCATAGGTTGCTTTCTGATGGCCCTCTTTGGTGGGATGGCTCCACACAACGTCCCCCAAGGCCTGTTTGGCAGAAGGGCTGTGACCCTAAGCGGGGTATATTTAGGGACCAGAAGATCACTTCACATTTCCGGAATAATGGTTTGAACTCTGAGGCACAGGGTTAGCGGAGACATTCTGGGTGTTCCGCGGGTGGGAAGTGACCTGGAAGCAATTCATTCCTGCGTCCTACTACTTAGTTGCTCAAACCAGTTCCTAGGACTTGATGGGGAGACTTCACACATCCACCGCACAGGTAGAGAGCGGCAGCCGCTGTACGTAACAGTAGGTTTAAACTAGAGCTTGATGGAAGTGGGGAGTGTGATGGAGTGTGTGCAAGTGTTGTTTTGACTATTCTTTCTGCTTCCCCGCTCGGCCAAAACGTCCTATCAGACCCAGCTATTTGATACTTTTTGTTGTTATGGTCAATAGGTTATTTTCCCCATTCTGTCTCCCCGGTGATTCTTGGTAGTCTTTAACAAGCCTTTGATTCATACCTGTTTGTATTGTGCTCCTATCGAATAACAATGTTAATGAAATTATTATTGCTGGCATTTGTTAAATGTTTGCCGTGTGCCATGTCTTTCAAGTGCTTTAAATATTTCATTTAGTCTGCATGACAAACCACTGAGACTGCTAGTGTTATCATTCCCTTTTGTCAGATGGGAATGTTGAGGCTTAGGAAGTAACCTCCCGAGGTTATGCGTCTCAGCAGTGGTAAAGCTGTGTGGTTCAGACCACTGTGCTTAAACCTCTGTAGTATTGATCCTGTCAGTTCTGGCAGTTTCTCAATTGATTTTCGTGAGTATGGATATTTAATCACACTGGTCACAAGTAACGTTATTTTTGCATCTTTCTATCCGGTAGTCACTGCTCTTAATCCGGATTCATATTTGAGGAATGAAATAACTATAAATGCAGTTCAATTGGTGCTTTTTCCCCCCAGCCATATTTGGAGCTTGTTTTCAAAGTGACACGTGGGTGGCAGAGGCAGAAATTGTGTGTGTGTGTGTCTGTGTGTGTGTGTGTGTGTGTTTAATTGTGGGCTTTAAAATTTTCCCTGTCCAGATTTTGAGTTTTACTGGGAAAAAGAAACAATTATACGTGGTGGGGTATTTTTGAGGCATTTTCTTTAGAACAACTTGTAAAGGTATCATTTGGTTATAATTCAGGATTTCATTATATTTAATTAGTTTAGATTCATGTTGACAGAATTGTGAATCAAATAGGTAAGGATTCATTCAAATTACATGTTGCACAAATCTTCATGTATTGTTGGCATTCATTAAATTACTCTTATTAGTTATAATAGTTACAGCCCACAGTACTTGCCTTTGAACTGTTGAAGCTTTTGATTGTGTTCGTATTATGATCCTCCTTAGCTACCATATTAGGAAGAGAATCTATGTTATTTTTTTTAATGTGGCTAAAAATCAGCAAAAGGATTATGATTTTTAAAAAAAGGGCCACGATTTGATGTTTACTGATATTTCATTTTGGGTAGCTTTTTCTAAGAATTGGCATAGGGAAATGGAACTTGTAAGGATTGGAGGTCAACGAACGTATGGGAAGAAGGGCCAGACCAAGCTTTTTTTGTGCATTTTATTTTTTTAATTTTTATTTATTTATTTATTATTTTTTTCAACGTTTATTTATTTTTGGGACAGAGAGAGACAGAGCATGAACGGGGGAGGGGCAGAGAGAGAGGGAGATGCAGAATCGGAAACAGGCTCCAGGCTCCGAGCCGTCAGCCCAGAGCCCGACGCGGGGCTCGAACTCACGGACCGCGAGATCGTGACCTGGCTGAAGTCGGACGCTTAACTGACTGCGCCACCCAGGCGCCCCTTTTGTGCATTTTAAAGAAGAAAAGCAATATTTTAATTTTGTTCCTAAAAAACAAGACTGCATTTTAATGACTGGAACTGATGCAATTGGCTTCCATGTGCCAGCTGATGAGAAAGGGGGAGTGGACAGAGCATAGGTGAAGGCAGTGATTGGGAGAAGAAAATCGTTTCATGCTTGTACTTCACACAGTTGGGTTTACTCAATAAGTCAGTTATAAGATAATCTAGTGAGGCTGGTGAGGCTCTTTTTATTTTTCCTTGTTGTTGTTGTTTGCCCAAGAGGAGCCCGATATTTTCGTGTATAGAGTTAGGAAGATTTCTCTCTGAGAATGGAGCGGTACGATCGTTAAGACGGTTAACTGGAGTATTTAGGCTTTACTGCTTGCAGAGTGGAATCTGAGATAAAATTTACCAAGCTCCTCTGCGTTTCTAATTTTCAAACATAAAATGGAATAATTAAGTTATTCTCAAATCTCAAATCAAATCCAAATGAGAAAAATACCCTGTGCTGGGCCACACTGAAGACAGACATTATTATTCCTAAATTTAACTTCTTATAAAACATCATCAACCACCACCAAAGAAGTATTGGAGTATACAATAACTTAGTAAGCGTGTTTAAGTTACCAAATATGACTTATTTTAGAAAAATGTTTTCAACTTTAGTTCTTAACTGTGATCTCTCAGCATAAATGGATCGTGGAAAAAAAAAAAAACGTATTCTATTTACATCAGCTAACGTCACACCTTCCAAACATGTCCACTCTATTCAAAAATATAGAAACTTCTTGCACAGAACTTCTGGTTGATGGGCTTGGTAGCAATTCAATGCTAATGAGTTGAAGTGTACATCGTCATCTTCTATAGCGCTTATCTATTAAGGAAATAATACTGTATGTTAACCACAATAGCTCGGTGTCAGGTTAAGAGACATTTCTTTTTGCCCACAAATCTACAGGTTATCTGAGTGCTTCTCCTGATCTTGGCAGGCTTGATTTGGTGGTTTTTCTCAGGTCTTGGCTAGAATTCACTCATGTATTCGGAGATCAGCTGGCTAATGACTGATCTAGGATGGCCTTGACTGGGGTGACTCCGTTTTGCTCCCCATAGTCTTGGAGCTTTCATTAGACTAGCTTGGGCTTTTTGGTAGTCGCATGGGTTCAAAAGAGAGAACATGGAAGCACGCAAGACTTGTAGACTTTGGTGAGAGTAACTGCAAATCACGTGCAAAAGAGCAAGTCTAGGAGTTGGGATGGACAATTGGAGTCACTTTTGCAATCAGTCTATACCGTATCCCCTTTCATCTTTCTCCACCTGAATTGGCCAGATTTCTGTACTTGGGCTGGCTATTTCATAGGCAGTCTAGCAAGAAAGGGACTCTGAGTCTCAGCCCCTACTGATAGGGGCAGTGCAGACAATCTGTGAACGTAGAAATGTGTCTCTGAATGAGAGGCCCTTTGGGTATTTCTGCCTGTGGTTCGTCGTCTAACTCTATTTGCTTTGTTAACAAGAAGAAAAAAAATCACACCAAAAAAATCTGTTTCTATCTGAAGAGAGAAACAAATCGATTACAGCCAGGTAAAGTTTGAAGTGTTTCACGGGAAAAACTGAATATTGCAGTTTAATTTTCTGTAGATCATGAATAGCACAGATGTTTGAATCAAATACAACGCACTGTTATGTTTTCAGCCCTATTTGTAAAAATCCAAGATGTAAGAGTGGGCAAAAAAGGTAGAGGTAGTTTCAGAGCATCAGAGTACCTCGGCTGACCAGTTTTCCCTGTGTTTCTCCTTTTCCTCTCCACCAATCAACTCACTGCTTTGATACAGTATCCACTCAGGAAGGGAGGAGGGTGATTCATGTGAATATACCTAATGATCTGAGAACAGATTCTTCTTCATGGTTATATGTGAGATATCTTGCTATTCATAACATGTAGCACAGTGCCTTACACAGGCTCGATATTCAACAAGGTATTGATTGAATTTAAGTATGGTAATGTCTTTCCTTTTCCAGAAATAGTTGCCCGACTTTTCGGTAGCACCCTCCAGGACTACAAGGATAGACAGGACTATGTCGCATTTGTAGACGTCCCAAACTCCTATAACGGTCCTCGACTGCAGTTTCCTCTCACCTTTACTGATATTGACTTACTTGTTGACGCCTTCAAGCAACAACAGGCAAGTGGAAGCAGATACCGCCCTGATTCTTGTACATAACATGTGCTCAGTGACCATCCGTTGAATGAACGGATGAAAATACTGCAGCAGAAATGCGTTCTCTTGGGGAAAAGCTTCATACTGAGAGTTATCCTCTGCTTTGCTTCACCTATTAAACCGAAGTCTCCTTGGATGTACAGAAATCTCCTATCTATAGGCTCACTGCATTCCCTTTTTTTCTTTTTCTGAGCTATAATTCATATGTCATAGAATGCATCATTTTAAGGTGAGTGGTTTAAGGGTGAGGGGATGGGCAAAATGGGCGAAAGGGACTGGGAGATCCAGGCTTTCAGTTATGGAGTAAGTCGTGAGGATAAAAGCTACAGCCTAGGGAATATAGTCAATGGTGTTGTAATGGTGTTGTATGGTGACAGATGGTAACTACACTTGGGAGCACAGGGTAACGTGTAGACTTGTCGAATCACTGTCCTACACCTCAAACTAATGTAACATTGTGTGTCAACAGTTCTTCAATTAAAAATAAAGTGTACAATTCAGAGATTGTTAGTATATTCACAAAACTGCACAACCCTCACCAATATCTGATTCCAGAACATTTTTGTCACCTCACAAAGAAATGCCATACCCATTCCCATTCCCTTCTCCTTCACCCCTGGCAATCGCTAGTCTAGTTTCTGTCTCTGGGGATTTGTCTCTCTCGGACATTTCATATAAATGGAATTGCGTAATATGTAGCCGCTTGGGTCTGGCTTTTTCACTTAGCGTGTTTTTAAGGTACATTCATGTCCATTCATGTCATAGCATGTTTAAACTTCTCCTTTATTGCTATGCATGTTATGTGGATATATATATCCGGTTATATGGATGTACCACATTTCATTTATTCATTTGTCACTGATGGACATTGGGATTTTTTCCTACCTTTTGGCTCTCATGAAGTAACATTCACTTACAGGGCGCCTGGGTGGCTCAGTTGGTTAAGTGCCGACTTCGGCTCAGGTCACGATCTCACTGTTTGTGAGTTCGAGCCCCGCGTCGGGCTCTGTGCTGACAGCTGGGAGCCTGGAGCCCGCTTCAGATTCTGTGTCTCCCTCTCTCTCTGCCTCTCCTCCACTTATAGTCTGTCTCTCTCTCTCTCTCAAAAAATAAACGTGAAAAAATTAAAAATAAACCAATATTCACTTACAAGTTTTTGTATAAACATGTTTTCAGTTCTGTTGAGTATATGTGCCTCAATATGTGCCTGTTGAGTATAGTTCTACTAGGAGTAGAACTGCTTGGTCATATGGTAACTCTGTTTAACTTTCTGAGGAATCGCTACGCTCTTTTCCACAGTGGCTGTGCCATTTTACCTTCCCACCAGTGACGTGGGAGGGTTCCAATTTTTTCACATTTTTTGCCAACACTTGTTATTTGCTTTTGTTTATTCTTTTTAATTTTATTTCTATTATGGCCATCCTAGTTGTGTGTTAAGTGGTATCTCATTGTGGTTTTGATTTGCATTTCCCCAATGACCGAAGATGTTTAGCATTTTTTCTTGTTTACTGGACATTTGCACACATTCTTTGGAGGAATGTCTATTCATATCTTTTGCCCATTTTGAAATCATGTCATTTGTCTTTTTATTATTGAGTTATTAGAGTTCTTTATATATTCTGGATACAAATCCCTTATCCGATATATGGTTTGAAAATTTTGTTTCATTCTGTAGGTTGTCTTTTCTCTTTCTTGATAATGTCCTTTGATTCACGAAAGTTTCTAATTTGATGAAGTCCAATTTATCTATTTTTTTCTTTGGTTGTTTGTGCTTTTGGTGTTATATCTAAGAAGCCATGGCCAGATCCAAGGTCATGAAGATTTACCCCTTCTATTTCCTTTTAAGAATTTTATAGTTTTAGCTCTACATTTAGTTCATGAAACATTTTCAGTTGCTTTCTGTATATGGCACGAGGTAGGGGGCCAACCTCATTCTCTGCATGTGCACATGCAGTTGTCCCAGCACCTTTTTTTGAAGAGTCTGTTCCTTCCCCGCACTGAGTGGTCTTGATACCCTCGTTGAGAACTAGTAGACCTTAGATGTGTTGTTTTATGTCTGGACTCCCAATTCGATTCCATTTGTGTATGTGTCTATCCTTATGCCACTACCACATTGTCTTGATTTCTGTAACTTTGTAGTAAGTTTTGAAATCAGGAACTATGAATCTTTCAATTTAGTTCTTTTTCAATATGATTTTGGCATTTGGGTTCCCTTGCAGTGAACTTGAGGATTGGCGTTTCTGTTTCTGCAAAGAAAGCTCATTGGGATTTTGGTAGGGGCTGCAGTGAATCCGTGAATCATGTTGGTTAGTATTACCATCATGACAATATTAAGTCTTCCACCTCATAAACACAGGATGTGTTTCCATTTATTTAGGTTATCTTTGATTGCTTTCAGCCATGTTTTCTAGTTTTCAGCGCACAAGTGTTTCACTACCTTAAATGTATTCCTTGGTATTTTATTCTTTTGATTACGGTTGTGAAAAGGGATTGCTTTCTTAATTCCCTTTTGGATTGCTCATTGTTGGTATATAGAAAGAGAACTGGTTTTGTGGGTTGAGCTTTTACTCTGCCACTTTGCTTTGCTGAATTCATTTATTAGCTCTGGTAGTTTGTGTGTGTGTGTGTATTTTGAAATAATCCATCTACGGGATCGTGTCATTTGAGAGTAGAGATAGCTTTAGTTGTTCCTTTTTGATTTAGATGCCATTTCTCTCTCTCTCTCTCTCTCTCTTTTTTTCCTAATTGCTCTGGCTAGAACTTTCAGTACAATGTTGAATAGCAGTGGTGAGGGCAGGCATGCTCGTCTTATTCTTGATCTTAGTGGGAAAGCTTTCGGTCTTTTACCATTGAGTTTGATGCTAGTTGTGGGTTTTTCATAGATGCCTTTCATCACATTGAAGTTTTCTTCTATTCCTGGTTTTCTCCTAAAAAGCTGTTAGATGTTGTCACATACCTTGTCTGCATCAATTGAAAGGATCATGTGTTTTTTCCTTCACTCTATTAATGTGTGTTATTACACTGATCAATTTTGTGTCTGTGTTGAACCGCCTTGTATTCCTGAAATAAATCCCACTGGGTCAAGGTCAATGATTCTTTTTAAAATTTTGTTGGGGTTTGTTTGCTGCTATTTTGTTGAGGTTTTTTGCATTTTGTTCATGACGGATATTGGTATGTAGTTTCTTGTGGTGTCTTTATCTGGCTTTGATATCAGGATAGTATTGGCCTTCTAGAATGAGTTAGGAATTGTGTCTTCTCCCTCAGTGTTTTGGAAGAGCTTTAGAAGGATTGGTGTTAAAGCTTTAAATGTTCAGTAGAGTTTACCAGTGAAGCTGCCCTTGGACTTTTCTTTGCTAGGATGTTTGATCACTGATTCAATCTCTACTCGTCCTAGATCTGTTCAGATTTTCTATTTCTTCTTGAATCAGTTTTGGGAATTTGTGTGTTTCCAGGAATTTGTCCATTTCATCTAATGTATCTAATTTGGTAGTGTATAACTATTCATAATATTCTCTTATCGTTCTTTTTGTTTCTTTAAGGTTGGTGGTAACGTCCTCACTTTCATGTCTGATTGTAGTTATTTGCATTTCCTCTCTTTGTTTTTCTTTGTCGTTCCAGCTGAAGGTTTGCCAATTTTGTTGATATTCTCAAAGAACCAACTTTGGGTTTTGTTGATTCTCTCTATTGTTTTCCTGTTATTTATTTCATTTATCTGAACTCTAATCCTTATTTTCTTCCTCTGCTAGCTTTTGGTTTAGTTTATTCTTCCTTTTCTAGTTCCTTAGTGTCAAGTTAGGCTTTTCATTTGAGAACTTTCTTTTTTTTAATGTAAATTTCTCTCTGAGCATTGCTTTTGCTGCCATCCCATACATTTTGGTGTGTTGCGTTTTCATTTCTGTTCATCTCAAAGTGGTCTCTCATATCCTTTATGATTTCTTCTTTGACCCATCGACTGTTTGAGTATGTTGTTTAGGGGCACCTGGCTGGCTCAGTTGGTTAAGCGTCCAACTCTTGATTTCAGCTCAGGTCATAGTTTCATGGTTTGTGAGACCGAGCCCTGCATCAGGCTCTGCGCTGACAGCATGGGCCCTACTTGGGATTCTCTCTCTCTGCCCCTCCCCTGCTCTCTCTCTCGAAAAGAAATAAACATTAAAAAAGGAGTATGTTGTTTAATTTCTACGTATTTGTGAATTTTTCAGTTTTCCTTCTGTTACCGATTTCAAGTTTTATTCCATTGTGTTCAGAGAAGATATTTTACATGATCCCAATCTTTTTAAATTTATCGAGACTTGTTTTGCGGCCTAACCTCTGGTCTATCCTAGAGAATGTTCCATGTGCTCTTGTTAAAAAATGTGTAGCCTGCTCTTGTTGAGTGGGGTGTTCTTTTATTTTGTCTTCAGCTTGTGTTGACAGAGATTTCCTTGAACACCAGGCACCAGAGATAGAACGAGAGAGAGAGAGAGAGAGAAAGAGAGAGAGAGGCAAGATGGCCTCTGTGTTGGTACACTCTTTCACTACTTAGCTAGAATGTTTACAAACCTGTTTTAGCCTTTACTTCCTGCTTGCACTGCCTTTTTTAAGTTGCCTTCTTTTTGATTCGTTGTGATTTGTCGGGCTGCTGTAAACGTTGTCAGCCAAAGTTCTGTGAAGGTTGATTCTGACAGTTTTTTGGCTTGAGTTTTCAGTGTTTCTATGGAGGGACAGGACCTGGGAGCTACCTATTCCCTTAGTTTCTCTGACATTACCCCCAAACCCTCATTTCTTAGGTTAGGACCCTGCGGGCATACCCCAGGAGTAAGGGTGAACTAGAAGTAGACTGATTGTATAGGGATTGGAGCAAAACTTTGAATCATCTAATTCCTGAAATTGAATTGAGATTATCCTAGATAGCTGGTGTTCCTAGCCACCTGCCAACAGAAAAAGTAAATCCTCTCTAGAAGAAAGTTGGCCTCAAATTATTTCTTCAAGTTTTCATGTACAATGTCCAGAGCTTTATACAAGTATTAACTTTATACAAATATGCCCACAAGGCATAGGGGGATACAAGATTCATGACAGAAAGCGGAGGCAAACAACAAACGATGGAAAAGGACCAATATTTTGATAATGGCATTATTGGACTCAGAGTCGAAAATAAATATGCCTAATATGTTCAAGGAGATAAAAGATGTGGCAAAAATCCAAGGATCTATAACAGAAAAGATCAATAATTCTGACTTTATAAAAATGAAAAAATTATGTTGTTAAGGGAAGAATCAAAGTTTCAAGGTAAAGTACAGTGTGCTCCCATTTGTAAATATACGTATACTTTTAAAAATTAAGGTAAAATTCACATAACATAAGATAGATCATTTCAACTATTTTTAAGTGTGCAATTTAGCAGTTTTTAGTTTATTCAACATGTTGTGCAGCCATTACCACTACCTAGTTCCAGAACATTTCATCACCCCAAAACAAAACCCTGTACCCATCAAGCAGTCACTTCCCATTCCCTCTTCTCCCTAGCCCCTGGTAACCACTAATTTACCTTCTGTCTCTACAAATTTGCCTAATCTGGACATCTCATACAAATGGAATCATATAACATGTGGCCTTTTGTATATGGCTTCCGCTTGGCAAAACGTTTTCAAGGTACATCCATGTTTTAGCATGTGTCAGTTTCTTATTCCTATTTTCAGTTGAATAACATTCCTTTGTGTGAATATACCCCACGTTTTATTCGAGGGATTGTATATTTATAGAAAAGAATATATCATAACATATATTAATATTGCCTACTCACATCTGGTTATATTAATTTTTATATGCCTGCAAACGCATAGAATATGTTCTGGAAAGATATTCAAGACACTCTTAACATAGGCTGTTTTTAGGGACTGGCCCATGGAAGAAGGAAAATTACTTTTCAGTTATACTCCTTTTTACTGTTTAACTTTTTATTTCAACTAAAAAATTGAACTTTTTTCATTTGAAAACTTACTGTTTCATAAAAATAAACATCCTTTAAAAGTAATATTTTCCTACTTCAATATCTCTAAAAGAATATGAATATTTTAAGTTGCTGTTTACTCTATCTTTGTAAATGTGGAAACCAACATGTAAGTTAACTCTTTTGAGTATTTAATATTGTAACTGTAAACGCAATTATAATGTTACTGAAAGACAGCATTGTAAGCAAGTACTGATATTAGACAAGTGATGTTAGCCAGTTGAAAATGGGCCCAGGGCCCCCTGGCTGGCTCAGTCCATAGAGTGTGTGACTCTTGATCTCGGGGTTGTGACTTTGAGATCCAGGTTGGGTGTTGAGATTACTTAAAACAAACAAACAACAACAAAAAAATTACTAAACTAAAATTACTAAAAATTACTAAACAACTAAAAAAATTACTTTTTTTTAGAAGGCCCCAGAAAAACTATTTTAATATTAGGATCTTTCTGTCGTAGCATATTCTCAATGTTTTTTCACTAAAACAAAACAAAACAAAACAAAACTGCCTTTTCAGACAGCGCTTACTCTGATTAATGCTGCAAATAGACCAGAAAATTTGCAGTGGCAAGTTAAGTGCAACGTTGGGAATCAATAGACTAAATGTGCAAACTGAAATAAGTCATTGGTTTAAGGTGTTTTGCCTGTTCCTCAAAATTTCCTTAAAATGTGGCTAAAGGAAAGTTGACATTCAAGATTTGACTCAAGTTGTGGATTGAATGGATTTCGAATGCTTTTGTGGAGAAGATCTTTAGCAGTTCATTAGGTCTTGGAGAGCCAGGAAATATAGGTCTCTCCACTAATCTCCATCCAGGGCAAATTTCTCTTTCCTCCTGATTCTCACATTGCCTAAAATCCTGATCCCTGTCCTTAAAAAATATATTTGATCATCAAAATTGTCCAAACTTAATCATGTTTTGGGGGTTTGGGTTAGAAAATAGTTTTAGTATTTTAATAGCTCTGCAAATAGAAATTTTAAGACACTGAGCCAGATTGTTTCAAGGGAATAAAGGATTCCATCTGTTCTGAATCCCATATCCAAAGCAGTATCCGAACAATATGTAGATATGACCCCTCTCTCAGCCTTTAACAATCTAAACCAGTGCTGTCCAGGAGAAATATAATGTGAGCCACATACATAATTTAAAATGTTCCAGTAGTCACATTAAAAAAGTAAAAACATACTGGGTGTAGAGATTATTTTTAAAAATGAACTTCATAGGGGTGCCCGGGTGGTTCGGTCGGTTAAGCGTCTGAGTTCGGCTCAGGTCATGATCTCACAGCTTGTGGGTTCGAGCTCCGCATTGGGCTCTGTGCTGACAGCTCAGAGCCTGGAGCCTGCTTCGGATTCTGTGTCTCCCTCTCTGTCTGCCCCTGCCTCACTCACCCTTGCGCTCTCTTTCTCTCTCTCTCTCAAAAATAAAAAAGCTTTTAAAAAATTTTAAGAAAAAAATTACAAAATAAACTTAAAACTGTAAAATAAGTGAAAAAAATTTTAAAATTTATTTAATCCAACATATGGAATTATTATCATTTTAATATGTACTCATGTTAAAAGTGGTTAAGGAGACATTTTACTTTTTTTTTTCTTACAAGTCTTTGAAATCCAGTGTGTATTTTGTACTCACAGCACATGTCAATTTCAGCTAGCCCCATTTCAAGCGGTACAAACAGTCCTTTCCCATGAAGTGGTGTTAGCATCTGTTCAGTTTGTATCGACTATATTACTTTGGGGATTATGTATTTGGAATATTTTATAATTAAAAAAAAAAGAGAGAGCATAACATACTCGATTTAAAACAAACAAACAAAAAAAGCCCAGTGGATGTTGTATGGAAACCACTTTGACAATAAATTTCATGTGAAAAAAAAAAAAAAAAAGCCCAGTGGAGAAAGCGGAGTAAATCTGTCCAAAACAATGATGTCATCAGCACTGTAATTGGAGGAGAGCAATTGGATGAACAGTCATAATAGGAGATAATCCAAATGGTTTATTTGGGTTTGGAATATGTTTTGTATTTAGACTAGTATATAAATGCACTTGCTGTTCTGTAAACTCTCACGTCTGTGTACCCAACATTGGGCCACACCTGGGATTCTTGGCTCAGGGGTTTCTTGGGGCTGCTCTGGCTGCCTTGTGAGATCTGGGAACCCAGCGCCACCACCAGGTTGCCATCCCAGGTGGCAGGATGTCCCAAACAAATGCAAAGCGGCCCATCTTGCACACTCTCTCTCTCTTTCTCTCTCCTTTCCCTCCTTCTCTGTTATTTATTCATTTTTGTCTGCATGTTTCCCTGGGGCAAGGGACTCTTTTTTCTTCCCTTTCACTTCTCTTGGGCCCTAAGGACCAAGAATAATCACAGATGTTCTGTGAATGGGTGATGTCAGTTAAGAACATGAAAGGAGGGGTGTCCGGGTGGCTCCGTCAGTTGAGCATCAGACTTCAGCTCAGGTCATGATCTCGTGGTTCGTGGCTTGAAACCCCGCATCGGGCTCACTGGTGTCAGCTCAGAGCCCTCTTTGGATCCTCTGTTCCCCTCTCTCTCTCTGTCCCTCTCCTGCTTGCACGTGTTCTCGCTCTCTCTCTCTCAAAGATAAATAAAAACATTTTAAAAAACCCATGAAAGTACAAATGTCCTAGGAGCCATTCATTCATTCAATTTGCAGATATCTAGTGAGGGCTTATGATATGCCAGACACAGTGCTAGAATAATCTTTTTGAGAATAATTTTTTTTTAAATTTTTTAATGTTTATTTTTGAGACAGAGGGAGACAGAGCATGAGCAGGGGAGGGGCAGAGAGGGAGGAAGACAGAATCCGAAGCAGGCTCCAGGCTCCGAGCTGTCAGCGCCGAGCCCGATTCGGGGCTCGAACTCACGAACCGCGAGGTCATGACCTGAGCCGAAGTCGGACGCTTAACCGACTGAGCCACCCAGGCGCCCCTTTTTGAGAATAATTTAGAGATTATCCTGCAATATAGCTTCCAGAAATGTGCTCATATGCTCCACCTTTATAGCTTTCTACGTAGTCATGCTTTTCTTGCTAGTTCATTATATATTTTTCCTCTGCCTCACCCTCACAGATACTTCATGCTCGGTACGTCTTAGAGGTGCTATTTGAAACCAAGAAAGTCCTGAAGCAAATGCCGAACTTCACTCACGTAAAAACCTCTCCTTCCAAAGAGATAACAATCTGTGGTAAGTTTCAGGGCAGAGCTGCCAAATTAATATTTAGGAGCGCCTTGGTTCTACATCATTTGCTTAACTCGAAAACCGTGTAAATTGGACTGTATTAAGGGAAAAGTGTTAATATAGAGTGATCTATCATGATAATACTGTTCCCCGTCTTGTCTTTGTTTTGCATACCAGCTGGCAGGAATTAATTATGTGAGAAATTAAAGAACTCAGGGCTTTTTATAAAGGCAGGCAGCATTTTAATACGGAAAACCACCCATGGGTGGAATAAGCCTTCCTTGCCCTCCGTCTAGCTCTCATTATCTTTGTTCCATATTACTTTTCCTAGGTGGGCCACTATGTGCCGCTTAGGCTGGGAGGCGAAAAGCCCCAGGCAGGGTGGAGATGCAACTCTTCTCTGCCCTTGGCTGCTGTTTTAGATTTTTCCAACCGGTCTCTGCAGCTTTCAGAAGAGTGGGAATGTCCTAGAAATCTGTTCCTTGTTCTTCTAAATAACAAGGCTGGAGATTTTGTTATCATATAGGCCAGCCTGGCAGGATATTGCTTCAAGAAACAGTACACATTGAAATTCAACACAGTTGGTGCTCAGCAGGCTTGCAACTGTTTGAGAATGGGGTGCGTGGAAGGAACAGCAGTTCCCTTAACTTCTAATTAGGCCTTTAGGTTACAAAGCAGTGATTGTTATTTTCCAAATCAAAGCGTAGCCTGTGTTTCTTTTACCGTGTCAGGTAGAAGCGGATTTGACAATCGAGGGAAACCATTTCCATTTCTAGCATCTGACGGTGGTGAGAGCGACCTGACTCGGGCTTCTGAAGCGTCTTTAATGACGCAGTTCGAACCTGATGAGGCCAACGCATCTCTGCCTAACAGACGATGCGTCTCAGCAGTGGGCGCCTTTTATTCAAAGCCTCACCGGCTCTGATTTTTCACAGAGATTAAGAATCTGAGGCCACGCAGCTCAGGAAGCCGTGCCGACCCATGAAGCTTGTGGGGCCAGGGCTGTATATGCTACCAGAGTGTATGGAATAAGCTTAACAGAACACGAGATCTGCTCCCACGTGTTTCCAGTATACCCCCGGTTGCCACTGCAGACTTATCTTTGGGTAAAAGGATCTAGAAGACGTGAATTAATTACAGGGCAAGGGAGTCCTGGAGTCCCACAGTGTAAGAACTGAATGGTTCTTACTGAGACTAGCCTATCACTTGTTCTTGTGGATGAAATTGAGGTGCAGAGAGGAAAGTGTATCGCCTTTCCTGCATTTCTTTCTTTCTTTCTTTCTTTCTTTCTTTCTTTCTTTCTTTCTTTCTTTCTTTCTTTCTTTCTTTCTTTCTTTCTTTCTTTCTCTTTCTTTTTCTTTCTTTCTCTTTCTTTCTTTCTTTCTTTCTTTCTTTCTTTCTTTCTTTCTTTCTTTCTTTCTTTCTTTCTTTCTTTCTTTCTTTCTTTCTTTCTTCTCTTGTAAAGATTTTATTTTTAAGGAATCTTTACATCCAGCATGGGGCTCAAACTTACAACCCCGAGATCAAGAGTCCCATGCTACCCGGACCAAGCCAGCCAGGCGCCCCTCCTTCCCTGAATTTCTATGTGGGGACTCTCCCCCACCACCCGCAAGCTCACTCAGCTAGTTAGTGGCAGAGTCAGAATAAAAAATCAGGTCCTCTGCATCCCAGGTTAGAGGCAGCCCCATATCTCCTATCACACATCTCTCTGATGGTTCATTTTCCATCAGGAGACAAAGACTAGGGAATGGATTGATTGGACAGTTTATTCACTTAAAGATCTCCACGTCTTGGGCATTTGTTTCCAGACGTTTTTCTGTGTCGCACCACTGCTGGAGGGAGCACCTTAGCATAGGATTTATTATTTTCGGTCCTTAGAGCCCTATTGAACTTAGATAAATTTGGTCATCATTCAAAACTCAAAACTGGGGCTGTCTTTTCAAAAACTTCTTCTGTTGAAGACGGTACTAGGAAAGGGAGAGAAAGTGTGATGAAATTTTACCATTATTTTAGTGTCCAGATGCATTTATTTACATGAACATCTCAACACGCTACATTGTTCTCAATACACGTGCATTATAGAAGGTGTTTTAGTCTATAGTCATGCTATAAAGATAACCAGTTCTGCACTCATGTTTTTCTTTGCGGTGGAAGTTGCTCTCTGTGGCTGTCTTTCCGTGATACCTCATATTTTATCTATTGCTGTCCAACTGGAAGTTAAAAATATTTTTATAGCCTCAATTCCTAATATGCTGAAACCAGTTCATTTTTTATCATGCCAGCTGTGACAATTTTGTCTGCTCAAATCTTTGAAGGGCAAGTCCCCCTAAAGAAAATTAGGAAAATAAAATGATTTTTAAAATATATTTAATTGGTAAGTAAAAAGTCCTTCCACTTTTATTTCCTTAGAATTGGAATAAGATCATATGAAAGCAATGAGATTTAAGTATGCAGTAGCATTAATATGCTCTCAATATTATAGTCATTTTATAAATAAGTGCTGGTGACACAGGATTTTAATTATTCTCATAATTGGAGTCTTCCATTGCATATATTTGGCTAATTTTGGTTGTAGGATTTTAAGCAACCTGAGGAAAGGTATTTCTATATTAGATTCTATTTGGTAATCAAGTTGGATGCAAAGAATAAAAATTTATGATCAGAGCTTGTGAAAGACAGGTCTTTTACCTGGAAATAATTATCCAAATAGGGCTTTTGAATATTCACGTATTCACTCTTAATTTTTAATTAATATCTGCATATATTCATGTGGTGTCCTTTAGTTAGCTGAGTTTTATAAAGCCATGCTTTCATTTCTATTTCCTGTAACTGTCTCATCAAAAGGATGTCAACTCACAATTTTTTTTTTAATTTGAGAAAGAGAGAGAGCACAAGTGGGAGAGAGTGGCACAGGGAGAGAGAGAATCTTAGGCTCCATGCTCAGTACAGAGCCTGATGTGGGGCTCGATCCAATGACCCTGGGATCACGACCTGAGCCAAGATCAAGACTCGGACGCTCAACCAACTGAGCCCCCCAGGCGCCCCACAAGTCACAAGTTTTAAATTTTAGATGCTATTGCTCGAGCATATTCTTTAATACATGGCTTAAAAAAACTGTACATTTACCAATGAAATGTATTTATTGAGTGCCTATTATGCACCAGATACTATGAGAGGCATTGGGGATTTAATGCCGACTGATATATACTATCGCTGCTCTCCTAGAGATTACAGTGTGAACAATACAGAAGAATCGCGAAGAGCTTGAGTTTTGAGTAAAGTTGGGTGTGAATTCCAGCTCTGATCTTTGGTAGCTGGGTAATTTTGCACCGGGTAACTACTCTGAGCCTCCTTTGTAACCTAGGAATGGTGAAAACAATACCCATCTCATAGAGTGGTTGTGAGGATTGAACAGGATAATTCACGTAAACCCTTAATGCAGTGCTTGGCACAGAGTGAGCTAAGCGCTGCATAAATGGTAGGAGCGAACAGGTAATTGTAATATCAGATGCCGTCTCCCAGAGGAAAGGGGACAAAAAGAGAGCTATAAAAACAAATTGTTGAATTCATACCATCATGGGGAAAACCCCAGTGCCCTGAGAATGCTTGAAGTATATCAGCAGTATTTCTGTTTAAAAATTCTGTAACAAAATGGGCGTTTTCTTGTTTCCTACTGAAGAGTGATTTTTCATTTGCACTGCAGGTGATTTGCATGGGAAACTGGATGACCTTCTTTTGATCTTCTATAAGGTAAATAATTATTTGGCTAAATAGTTGCATTTTTGCTGGGGGAGGAGAGTCCCAGGGCAGATAACAGTGTTAGTTTTATTAGGGATATGGATAGATTCAGATGTATGTAACGGTTTGTTTTTTTTTTTTTCATCGAAGAAGCCGAAATATTTGTAGAGGGATATCTTTTGGCTTTTTAACGCGTATTTCATACAAATGTCTTTAAAAAAATTAACCTGGGTCTTTGTTCAAGAGTACTGTTATCTGTATATCCATTACGATTTGCACCTGATTGTGTTTGTGGTCTTTATGACATCAGAAATGTCTAGATGGCAGAGGATGCGGAGAGGAGCAATCCGTTTTGCGCACTGATTCACCATTGCTGAGCTCAGTTGCTTTTCCAGTGCTGTGACTCCTGTTCATTTGTTGGGGTGTGGTTGTGGGGCCTACACAGAGGGCAGAGGGCAGCTTGGCTGGCATGGAATTTCTCTGCAGCTTCGATCAGATTCATTTCTCTCTCTGAGCCAGCAATAACAAACCTGAATATTTGCTTCTGGGACAGTGCGTGAAGAAAAGTGATCTTGAGGTGACCTCTGCCGTCATCTCTTTATCTCTCTTTTTGTTTGTTCATTTATTTTTGCGGGGGGGGGGGGGGGGGCGGAGGGAGAGAATCCCAAGCAGAGTCGGCACCACCAGCACAGAGCCTGACATGGGGCTCGAACTCATGAACTGTGAGATCATGACCTGAGCTGAAATCAAAAGTCGGATGCCCAACTCACGGAGCCACCCAGATGCTCCCCTTTATCTCTCTTTTTGATCAATGTGTCAGTCCCTACAACTAGTGTGTGGAATAACTGGGCACAGCATAGGTGTCTCAGATGGTTGAAAGAAAATATATTTTGATTATTATGATGGCCAATCATTTCTACTCTTTGGATACTGTGAGAGCTTAAGTAAGCCACGTAGCCTCTGTGAAACTCAAATTTTTTTTTTTTTTGGGCTGTCATATCCTTGAACTGCCACCCCACAAAAGGTGTCTTGTGGATAGAATAACAGATATTCAAAAGCATGTTTTAAAGTAATGAATTATGATAGAGATGCAAGGGTTGTTTTTTTTTTTTTTTTTATTTCATTCATTTGGAGTGGAGGCTTAGAAGGGAATGGAGAGGGCCAAACCAGGAGTGGATGAATGGAGCTGCTCTTAGGAGAAGATTCAGTTGAGACTGCAGGAGGCCTAAGCAAGGATCTAGAGCCTGATAGCTGGAGGGTGGGAGCAGAGGAAGTAGGAAGCTGCCCAGGAACTTAGGTTGGCGTCAGGAAGTCCACCCGAAGTTTTTCTGGTAGGGAGGTGAGGGTGCCGGTTAAAGAGCAATTCCCGAGATCAGTGACAGAACCCAAGCTGGGCAGGGAAGGAAGAGGAGTCAGGATGGGCCAGCCAACCGGGACAGATGGGTAGACTACAGGATTGGCATGCTTTCTGAGGGAGCAGACTGATGGGGGCAAGGGCCTTGGGAAGCAGGAAGGGTGGGAAGTTATATGAGGAGTAGTCCTAGGGGATGAGCACGTTCAAGGTGGAGTCCCGAATGTGGCCGGCCGAAGTGCGAGAAAGAGAATATTGGAGATGAGGAGGTCGGGGATGTGGAAATGGAAAGCGGGTGGGTTAAATGAGCTGACCACAGGACTGTGAGGTGAGGAGTGGGCAAGGAAGGCCAGTCAGAGGTCATGGACTAGAAAGGAGGAGAGGCTTTTACCTGAGGCTGGCAAAGTGTTGGTCTTGTAGCGCCTCTGAGGGGCACGTGAACCCTCCCCAGCTCCTGACCCTGAGGTATCCATCCTGTGGAGGAATGAGTCCTTTCCTTCCAGAGGGCTGCGTGAGTCAGGAGTCCAGCAGCGTCCTTAAGGGAGGCCCAGATTTCCAGAGGGCGGTCTTCCCGAATGAGTTGAAGGCAGAGGAGAGTTTATCTACCATGAAACGGGGATTCTATGGGCCATGTTGGAACGCTGTGGCAGCGGAGGGAGAGTGGACTCGTGTGAGGACACAGTTGCACAGTTTGGGGAATGAGGTCCGTTTAACTCCATACGCGGCACCCTATAAAATGTTCGGAGGTTCAGTCCTGCTATTGCTGATAGTGACGGTCTAAGGAAGGAAGAGGGGGCGGGAAGATATGGGACACAACCACAAGAGGAAATCTAGCGATTATGTTTTTAGAGGTTTGGGGAGATATATAAAAGGGAAAACAGTTGAGTAAAGTAAAAGAGAAAAAGGACTTCTGAGACAGTTAGAAAAGCAAATTTCTTGAGAGGTAGTTGAAGATGTTAAGGTGTGATCAGGGCACGGACTCTGGCGTAGACAGATGAGAAAGGAGAAAATTGCCACGGGTTTCTTTAATTCTCTCAGCAGAGCGGTATGGAACATAGGAAACTGGAAAGTGCTAACGTAAAGACTGAACAGGAGGAGGTGGGAGGCAAGAAGTACCATAAAAAGAACCGAAGGTGAAAATATAGCGTTCACATGAAAGCAAGAAGTATTTTGAGAGTTAACCAATGAGAGCGTTCCAGAAGTGCAGACTGAGAGCCCAGCAGTGAAAAGAGTAGGGCGGTCTCGCTTGAGAGGGATTTGGGTAGAGGGAGGTGAGAGGGATGTTTGGAAAACAGAAGCCTGCAGGAGCCATGAATTTGAATCTCATTAAGCGTGAGCGAGAAGCAGCTACGATGCATCTTGGATGTGGGATAAACCATGCACACGAGGATCTGGAAATTGCCTGGTTTGAGAGGGAAAACTGAGGGAAGGGCGTCCCGAGTTGCAGGCCTGGAGATGAAAGGGCAGCCGCACAGAGATGTCTGAGGAAGCTCCTTCACAGGGTGCTGTCACTCGCGAAAGTCAGCATTTTCCCTGTTTCTGTCGCGTTTTTTGTCCGAAGTTTAAATGAGGACTGAGGGTAGGCTCGCAGGGGTGGAGTACAGTCTGCAACCAGGCACACAGACTACGGGGAAACGGTGTTTCTACCCGAATGCAGATGACGGTGCCGCCCGGCCTATCCGGAGGACGAGCTCCCGTGCCCTTGACTTACCTTTGCTTAACACTCCTATGGTCCCGGCCCCACAATGAAGGAAAAAGGGTCTCTGAGCTGTTGAAGTCGCTGTCACAAAGCCAGTGAACTTTCCTGAGCGGACGGGCCCCGGGCCCTCACTCAAAGACCTATGAGCATATATCACTCCCATCCTGACACCTTCTTGGTCCAAGTTGGCCCGTGTGGCTTCCCACCCCACGGCCAATTAGGGAGGGGGAGGGGAAAGGCAGAAGTGAGAAACAAGGACAACAATGAAAAGCAGAGCTCTTAAATGGCACAGGAGATCTAGAACTGTTAGCACAAGGTCGGAAATATATGCAGGGAAGAGAGTTCCGTCCTTTTCAGCAGGACCTGAGGGGATGCTTAGATCGACAAGCCTGCATGGTCAAGAAAGTGTCGAGGGGCTCCGGCGTGCGCTCTGTTAAGAAGTAAAGAGAACAGACGGCACACTTTCCAAACCCTTAGTTAAAATGGTTAAAGTAATTTAAAAACGCATTTTAGTTTTTAAAGGAGTAAGCTTCAGTGATCTGGCAAATTCATCTCAGCAATGCTTACGGTATGAGTGAGTATCCCTATGGGGTCTTAGGTATCGGAGCATGAAAGAACGTGAAGACAAAATAAAGGAAGATTAGTTGAGAGAAGCATAATGCGCCAGGAAAGAGATGAGGAGGCAAGAAAGAACATCTTACAAATAAGGCGAGAGAAGGGGAGGTGGGGGGTGGGTTTCCCTGGTGGCCTCAGATACAAGGGTGGCTGCGCAGGGATTACAGCTGGTGTTAACTCTGACCTGAGCAATCTCTCGATTGCTTCAGGCAATGGTAGAGTTTCGGTGATGGTGGCCGATGCTCACTGCAATGTTCACAGCATCAACAATGTGGTTTTGATTCCTGGTTACACGTAATGCCCTGCGCGCGGTGCTTTCCTCCGGTTCATTCATAGGAGCGCGCAGGACTGAGTCACCTCAGTGTAAGCCATGGGCTCTCTCTGTCTTCTATTTAGAAGCAGCTAGTGACCGTGCTTTAACTGATCCCTGTTTAATTTATGGTTTAATTAATTTATTAAAATTAGCAACTTACGGATTATTTGATTTATCCAAATGTATTTTGTTCAGATTTTGATTGAACTTGAATCGCAGAGGATAGTTTGGCAAAATACTCCCGTTGGAGATTTTTGGAGCCGTAAATCACTACGGTTTATATTATGCTCCGATTCCTCTCAGTCAGCCCCAAAGAGAAACCGGGAAACCCCCAGGCTTTGAATGAAGGCAAAATTGTTACTCATCTTTCAGTTGACGTCTTGCTAGGCAATTTCTTCCTTGTCGGCTCTTTCATGTGGTTTAGGGTGAGTAGGCTGCAGGCCAGGGCTGGCCCAAGGCCAACCAAAGGCATACCATACAGTGTAGGATCCCTGAGGTGCCTTGCTTGCTTTTCATCCAAGTGGTCGGTTTGGTTCAAGACTTGTATCGTTATAACCAATCCTACACGAAAGCGAGCCTATCCACTAATTTATTCATTTAATAAACTTTTGTCTGATCCTTGCAGCGTTCAAGGCACTATATAAAAACCGAGAAGACACAAAGACAAATGTGCAGTCTATTCCTTTCACGTGTATTTATTAAACACCGGGTATGAATGAAGTACTCTGCTAAGGGTTGGCAGTGTGGTCTGATTACGGTGCAGTTTTTAGCCCCAGAGACCTTACAGTTTAGTGGTGAAGGTCAACTAATGAAAAGACAGGACAGTTCAGGGTGGGATGTATTAGTGACTGGGATTTAGGCACTTGCTAAATTACTGAAGTTCCTTGAACGGACTGTCTTGAATGTCACCTCCTCCGACGGGACTCATACCAGTGATTGCTTTCGATTATTGGTTTTGAGATTTGGGTTTCTTTCATATTCGGTCGTCCTTAAAAATTTTGCCATGGAGCACCTTAAGACTAAGCTAGACATTTTCAGCTGCAATCCTATCCGGGTTTGAAAAGAATTCTTTCCTCTGGATACCACATTGTAACAGACCTTTGCTAAAAGGGCATCTCAACATTATATGGCTTCAAATATCATCAAGTGAAGCAATTTACATGGCATTAGTTAGGTTTATTTTTAGATTTTATTTTCTGAAAAGGTTAATTTTAATCAGCCACTTTTGCTTAATTAGAGTGACCGATTTGAAATACTTCATTCAGAGCCTTAATTAGCCTTGCTAAAATTACGAGACTTTTCCTCACTGAACGGAAAGCTTGGAATTTTAGATCGAGTATTGGCAAATTAGTTTGCTAAATTGCTGCTGTGAGTGGAGACCTCCTGAAGCTGAAAAAGAGATGTTCGTGGACAGAGAGAAGCGAATTGACTCTTAACCCTGTGCATGTCACACTGATGCTGTCCATGCCACCTTGTTTTCCTTCTCGTTCTCTCTTCCCTACCATTCTCCGCTCCCCGTGCCCAGGATTTTCCACTCGAGAAGGTCATTAAATATTTTCTTTTTCCTCTCTCACTGATACGCTCCATCCTACACAGCGGTCAATTCCTTTTCTTTTGAGATGAAGGCAGTATGCTGCAATCAGAAGAACAGATCTCTAAAACAGGGTTGGCAAAAGAAATAACAATTAAAATAATGCGGAGTTGAGGTCCAGAGGTTATTGTTTGAGCAAAAAAAAAAAAAAAAAAAAAAAAAGGCATAACTTCTAGATGTTGATTGTAAAATGCTTCAGGAGGAAATAGGTGAGAATATAGGGAACCATCTTGTCTTTGTCTCCATTCCAGTTAATTAACTGTGGTCCGCTAGTGTCTCCCCTCCGGGTCATCTGAATTGCTGTTCAGGGTTTGTAGTTGCCCTGGGTTTTCTGTATTTGTCAACTTCGTTTCCATGCCATAGACGATTTGTTGTATATTAGCTACAGAATAAGCCAGAGAGTTTGGTTTACTGGAACTGAGTGAAGGATGGGTTACAGCAGCAGTTTTTGCTTCTTTGAAGGAAAACCAGACAAATCTCAGTAGTCGGAAGCCCAGACGTCCTAGAGAGTTGACGTACAGGGACACTTAGCTCCTCATCTTCGCATCGGTTTTCTAATTTCCTTGCTGTTCTAAGACAAAAATGTACTTGAACTCATATGTATAAAGTAATATGACTAATACTGAACCAGTAGGACAGATCTTATACCTTCAAATAAACCTTGCCGTTTTTGAAGTGTCTGTTCTGAGAGGCTTAACGTGTACAGGAGTTCAGTATACATTGAAGACGCCTTTTAGAGTCACTTTCAGAGACTCTGACATATTCTATTGAATGAACTTCATTATCGCAAATCTTAGCCTTTTGACAACATGTGTAATTTTTTGAAAAGGTTAAAACTCACTGGGTGTCAGCGGTGCTGTATAAGGTGGATGACCTAGGTGACCGTTACTATTTGGGGCTTAAAATTAGGTTTGGCTAAAGGAATTCATTATTCTTTGCTCATAGTAGAGGTGAAATACCTACAGAGTTTGGCCTAACTGGAGATGAGAAGTTTCTAATGCAAGAAAGTTTGTCATCCTAGTGGAAAACATGTTTATTATCCAGATACAATCAATGTGATTTTAGGGGCACCTGGGTGGCTCAGTCAGGTGAGCATCTGACTCTTGATTTCAGCTCAGGTCATGATCCCAGGGTCGTGGGATCGAGCCCTGCATCGGGCTCTGCACTGAGCGTGGAACTTAAGATTCTCTCTCTCCCTCTCTCTCTGCCCCTCCCCCACTCATGCATGTGCATGTGCACATGTGCTTGTGGTCTCTCTAAACAAAACTAAAAAATTAAAAATATAAATAAATATAATTTTAGACTACTAAATGCTTTTCTCATATTTTGGTATTAAGGTTATGCTGGTTTCATGAAGTGAATTGAAAAGATTTTCATCTTTTTCTGTGGTTTGGAATAATTAAAGGCCCTGGTTCTCAAACTTGACATTGTAGTCACCGAAGGGAATTGGAAAAAAAAGTACTGAATGTGAGTCCTACTCTCAGACTCTGATAGACACTTGGGGACTTAAAAAAAACTTTTTAAAAAAGTCTTATTTATTTAAGTAATCTCTAATCTCTGTACCCAACATGGTGCTCCAACCCACAACCCAAGATCAAGAGTCCCACACTCCTCTGACTGAGCCAGCTGGGCGCCCCCACCCGGGGACTTTTAAAAATCCCTCAAGTGAATTCAGTGTGCACTCAAGGATGGGAATGAATCATTGGTTTAAATAACATTAAAACCATTTGCTCTTGAAAATGGAGATAGAGCTGGGGCGCCTGGGGCGCTCAGTCGGTTGGGTGTCCCACTTCGGCTCAGGTCATGATCTCCCAGTCCATGGGTTCGAGCCCTGCGTCGGGCTCTGTGCTGATAGCTCAGAGCCTGGAGCCTGCTTCGGATTCTGTGTCTCCCTCTCTCTCTCCCCCCCCCCCACTCCTGCTCTGTCCTTCAAAAATAAAAACTAAAAAGAAAAAAGAACAGAAAATGGAGATACAGCTCTGCTATAAAGCCACAAGGAGATGCACTGTTCAAGTTTTTTACTTCTTTTGAATCATTTCTGATAGTTTCTTATTTTCAGAGAAATCTTCCATTTCTCTAGGCTGTAAAAGTACATCATAGATGTCGGCATCATATTGTTTACATATATGTACTTCTTTTATCTACTTCTCTGTCTTTATGTCTTTTTTCTACTCTTTCATCTTTCATATTTTGTAATTCTCTCTTTTTTCACTCATCCTCTGTCAGGCTCATGATGAGTATCAATATTATTGGTCTTTCAAAGAATCATCCTTTGGCTTTATGTATTTTTTTCTTTTTTGTTTTTCTTCTATTTCATTAATTTTAGCTTTTATCTTTATTTGATTGATTTTATTGTTCCTTTTCTAATTTCCTGAGATGAATAGTCTTTCATGTGCATCCTCTTTAATAATGAAGGCATTTAAGGTTACACATCTTTTCTAATGTTAGTTTTAATTGAGTCTTCGATTGAACTTGTAAGTTTGCTTTTAATTTTCTCTTTAATCTAATGCTTATTAACACTACAGTTTTTCATTTCCAAGGGTCTTAATTAAAGGAGCTAGAATTCTTTGAATCCTATTTTTATTATTTATTTCAAATTTTATTGGATTATGACATGAGAATATATCCTATGACATATTTATTATTTTGAACTTATTCAGGATTTCTTTGAAATCATGCACATGATTGTCATAAAGTGTCCTTAGACATATGAAGAATTAATTATACTCTCTACTTGTAGGATGTAAAGTTCTTCATATATCCATTTATTAAATTAAGTTCATTGATCAAATATTCAATATTTAAAAATGTTTATTGAGAGAGAGAAAGTGCGCCTGTGACTGGGGGGAGGGGCAAGGAGAACGGGGACAGAGGATCCAAAGCAGGCTCCGAGCTGACAGCAGAGAGCCCCATGTGGGGCTTGAACTCACGAACCATGAGATCATGACGTGAGCCGAAGTCTGATGCTTAACCAACTGAGCCACCCAGGTGCCCCTAAATATTCAGTTTCCCCACATATTCAGTTTCTACTGTACCTGTCTGAATGTGTATGTTATATATTGCTGTGTAGCAAGCTACCCCAATACTTAGTTCATTAAAACTATAAACATTTAGTATTGCACAGTTTCTGTGGGTCAGAAATTTGAGTGCAGCTTAGCTGAATGGTTCTGGCTTAGGGTCTCTCATGCGGTGGCAAGCTATTGGTTAGAGCTGAAGTCATCTGAAAGGTTGACTGGGGCTCAAGGACCCATTTCCAAGATTGCTAACTCACATGGCTGCAGGCACAGCATTTCAGCTCCTCACTGGCTATGGGCAAAAGAGCCACATGTGCCTTTCCACAGGGTATCTGAGTGTTCTCATGGCATAGCATCTGACTTTTCCTAGAGTGAGTGATGCAAAAGAGACAGCAGGAAGGAAGCTGTAGTGTCTTTTATGGCCTAGTCTCCAAAGCTGCACACCATCAGTCCTGCTTTTTTTCTTTTTTTCAATTCATAGAAGCAAATCACTAAATCCAACCCACATTCAAGAAGAGGGAAGTTAGGCTTCATCTTTTAAAGGGTGTGTCAAGAATTTGTAGATGTTATTTTAAACCAATAATTCAATCTGAATAATTTACTGTGTTTGTATTTTTAGACAGTTTCTTCTTGCATCTGTAATAGTTAAATATATGAAGGAAAAATGTGTTCTTTTGTTTATTGAATACAAGTTCATGAACTGTACCTTCTTTATAAGTGCCTTCTATTATATATTGTTGCTTTGTGACCGTGTTTATTAGCACTGTTAATCTTAAATTTCACTTTGTCTAGTATCAATATTTACATTTTTGTTTTCTGTTTGTTGTATTTACCTTGTTTTCAACCTTCCTTTATCTATTTTTGATGTGTTTTTCTCTCAAACTGTATATATCAGAGTTTTGTATTTTAATATAGTCTGGTAATCTTGATATTTTAATGGAAGAATTTAACCCATTCACATTTAGTATAACAGCAGATGTTTTTGAAAAATTTTCTTCTTTGTTTACTATTTACTTCACTTTGCTTCATCCTCTCCCTTTTCTTTTTGCTGTTCTGGTAAAGTTTTCTTTATTATTGTTTTCTTTGACATTTTTACTGTGCTTTTCATTCATTAGTAGTTATTTTCCCATTCTTGACATTTCTGATAAATAAGGTATGTGGATATATTTCTCAAATAGCTATAACTTTCTTCTTTCACCATCATACTCCCTCTCCTCCAGCAAGATAAATGTGTTTATTGTCACACTTTCCATGTATGTCCCCCATTGGGATGAGATTTGTGGAGCTCCCCTGCAAATTTTGGTTACTGCTCATGCCATATTTTTAGTTCTTGACCATTATTAGGTTTTTCTTCATAGTATGTCTCTTTTATTTCCAGAATCCTTGCTTAGTACTTAAATGCAAGTTCCACATTATCACTGTTGATTTATATTGAAAGGTTTGTTGTTCACATCTATATTCTTTCTTCTTGGGTCTTTCCCTGGCTTGAGAACTTTTTTTTTTTTTTGTACTGTGCTGTTATTTGGTTAGGATATTTTCTTGAGTGTTTTCCTCTGTGGGGCATGTGGGTGCTATATTCTCTGAATGCAAGCTCATGGAATGCAGGGGCTTTGTATTATTTACCTCTGTGTTTCTAGCATCTAAAATTGTGTATGGCACATAACACACAATCAATACATGTTCGTTGTTTTTGTGGTATTAGATCACTACATACTCACATATGTCTTTCTTCCACCCCAATGATGTTGCTGCTGATATTCGACCCTTTACACATCTGCAAATATTTTCTATCACCCTAGGAAGTTAATAATGTCTTGGCCAATATAGAATTCTTGCTTCATAGTCCTTTTCTCTCTTTAGTTTGTAGATTTGTTCCATCATCTTCTACCTCCCACTGCTGCATGTGAGAAGTCTAATGCCAGGATGATTCTTTTCCCTTTGTAACTTGCTCTTTTTGTCTAGCAGCTTCTAAGATTTTTACCAGGTAATAGGGATATTTTTCCCTCATCAGTTGTGCATAGGATTCGTGAGCTCTTTCAAACTTCAGGATGAAGTCTCTTTTTAACCATAGAAGTCTCCCTCTCTTATTTATGTAATTTTTGCCTCTTCTCCATCTGTTCCTCTTTCTTGATTCTGGAATTATTACTGGCATATTAGTTCTCTTGGCTCTGAACTCTAATTTCTTACTCATTCCTTACAGTTTCCATCATTTTGCTTTTTAATCTGTGTAAGAGATTTTTCATCTGTTCTTTCGGGTCAGTAATGTATTTTCCAATCATTATTTCTTTTAATTAGCTCTAATATATTGATATTTTAAATCTGAATAGCACATTTTAAATGCTAAGAATTATTACCTTTTTGTTCTTTATTTTGTGGTCCTCTTATTTTTTTTTTTTTAAATAAAATTGTCCTCTGTCTCCTTCAACAATTCTAGCTTATTAAGGGATAGAACTTTAGCAGATCTGATTGGTCTGCTTTTCTCCGGTTACTAGATCCCCTTAAGTACTAGGTTATTTTCATTTAAAAAAGAAAAATTTTTTTTTAATGTTTATTTATTTTTGAGAGAGAGAGAGAGAGACAGAGCACGAGCGGGGGAGGAGCAGAGAAAGAGGGAGACACAGAATCCGAAACAGGCTCCAGGCTCTGAGCTGTCAGCACAGAGCCCGACGCGGGGCTCGAACTCACAAACCGTGAGATCATGACCTGAGCGGAAGCCGGAGGCTCAACAGACTGAGCCACCCAGGCGCCCCCAAGTTATTTTCATTTTCTATTCTCTGCTTAGAATAGAAGGCCTCTCTGTAGTTGTAGGCACAATAGTTGCTACTCCTGCATCAAGAGTGTGAGAGGAAGTCTTTATGTTCCTGGGTATCCCTAAATGCGAGTGTTAGTTTTCTTTTAGCTTCAGAAATAGGGAAGAACTTCCCTATACTTTCTTCTAGTAAGATCCAGCTCCCCCTCCCCCATGCTCTGAGTCAGGGCCTCCCCTTAATCAAGGGGTGCACGGGCCCCCTCGGGCCCAGTTCCTCCGTGCCAGGGCTCTCTGCTGCTCCTCTAGCCCCCTCCAGGCCTGGAATCCCAAGAGAGCCTGTAGCCTCTAACAGCCCTCAGATTCCTCCGGCTTACTCGTCCCCACCAGGTGAAGGCTGGGGAAGGAAGAGTATCAGAGCCGCAGAATCCTTCCATTTTTCTTGGAGTTTTGAGAAGCAGGAACCTATATTTTTGCAGCTGGCTCATACCGTTTAAGCCTGACGTGATAAAGTTATATGAATTGGTATATTAGAAAATGTAAAGTAACGGGACCTTAAAATTAGAAATAACGCGGAGGTCGGAGTAAAATGAATCTTTTCATTTGTACGGTGCTCTGTGGTTTTCCTGCAGCTGTGCACACACAGCCTCATTTGAGTTCCAAAGTAGCCCTGTATGGTTAGGCATGGAAGTCATCCCCCCCGTTTTACAGATGAGGAAATCGTAGCTCAAAGATTAAATACTGAAGCGGGACTAGCAAATAAGTCTTCCTATTTCTGGCCCAGGGTACTATACTGTTGCTTGCTTGCTTGTTTGTTTGTTTCCATTTCTCTTCGGAACATGGGACATTGCATGATGGTTTTGGGAATCCTATACGGTAAGTCATATATTGTCACCTGCATTATATTTTTTTCAACTACTTCTATTATATTGATATGAACAACTCGAAATGTATATAGATCCTCGGGCGGTGACTATAAAGTAATAAGATTTCTTTTGTAGTTTGAAATCTAAAAAAGAGGACTCTGGAAATAGTTGGAAAAAGATTAATGTAACTAGAATACGTGCATTATTTCCTGAAGGTGACTTTTCTGAAGGGGGACGTACATTTGGGTAGATAAGTACTTACATTTTTCTCTTTGTCATGTATTTTGTAAACATTTGGACTATTACAAAGACCAGACCTTTGTCCTGATCCCAGTTCTTTTTTGTGCCAACACTGTGTTTAAAAGTATTCTCTCACGTCCAGGAGTGATAATCGAAATAGTTAAAGCCTGGTCGGTGAGCGGTCACAATATCTGCCAGCTCTCGACACCTGGCGTGATTCTACCAGAGTGTTCTGGTGATCTATCAGCCTTGCTCATGAGCAAGAGTATTTTCATATCCATTTCATATCCATACCGAGTATTTTCATATCCATTGTCTCATTCGATCTGGGGAGGGGGGTGGGTATAGTGTCATCCCCTTTTTGCAAATTGAGGGATTCACGGCCATAAGGAGTGAAACATAGGGCCTCTTACGGTGAAAGACTGGGCTCTTGGTTCGGTGCTCTTCCTTGGGTGGAAGTTTCTCTCTTTTCAAGGGAGAAGGAAGAGAGGGGAGTAGCCATTTTCGATAGGACAAAAATCAGCTCCTCTCAGAGAAAACTCATAGTAGGTAGTGTGCACAAAGGGCAATCACCATCCCCCAGCCCCACGCCTGGAATCTTCCTGTCTCAAGCTAATGGGTCACTTCCAAGGTCCCTTGTAGGAGATGCCTGCCCTGGAAGAGTGAAACTAGCTCAAGGTAGCTAGTTTCCCCAGTAGTAGATTTTCCCCAGTGGAGGGACTAACTCAGCCTCTTTTCTCCATATTCACAGGGACGTTAGGTACAAAGCCTTACTTTAAAAGTACATTCTTTTAACTGCTTGTTTTTCCCCCTCTCCTCCTTCCACAGAATGGTCTCCCCTCAGGGAGCAACTCATATATTTTTAATGGGGATTTTGTAGATCGAGGAAGAAATTCCATAGAGATCCTAATGATCCTGTTTGTGAGTTTTCTTGTCTACCCCAATGACCTGCACTTGAACAGAGGGAACCATGAAGATTTTATGATGAATCTGAGGTAACTTAGGCCTTTAGATTTCCTCTGTTGTTTCCCATTCTGAAAAATCGTGCCATGTTTAGGTCCTTGCAGAGAGTGAGAGGTGAGTGTAGAGAAGTAGGGATGAGGGGAGTCTCAAGGGAGACCTCAATTCTTACCTCTATTTACCACCTCAGTCTTCTACTGAGTGACTATAAATTACTCTGAAGTCCTCTTCCCATCTTTGCTTCCAGTTCTGTCCCCGCTTCTCCCTTCTGTTACTGTTCTTTCTCTTCCTCCTGTGACTACCATCACAGGCCAAATGGTTTCCTGGGTGGATGTGCTAGGCCAGCTTTGGCGGTGTGGTAGTTTCCATGAGCGGGCTTAGATGAAATCATTCTGTTGCTGCTCTTTTGGCTTGCCTCAGATGTTGTCTCAGAAACCAGTACTGTGTTTTTCACTGATGTGTATATTTTTTATGACACGGTGATTGCTTCTGGCATAGTTGTTCACAAACATATTTGAGAACAGCTGTAACATAGCATTTCAACTCTCTGAATCACTGGAGGTTTGAGGAATAAAGATTGGTTAAATGGTTTCCCAAATTTTGCTGAAAGGCACAGTAGGTGATAAATGTTCCCCTTTCCCTTCTTTCTTCCTCCTTCACCCCTCCTTTACCAGTTGGCTCTATCTAGGGCAGTAGAAGGCATGACATGTGATATGCCTTATGCTTTTGATCCTAGGCTTTTGGATGCCTTGATGAAAGCTCAGCAACTGATTAGTTTTGTCTCTGGGGCCGTTTCGGCACCTGGCTTGAGTATAGAGTTTCAATTCTGACTCTCAGTTTATGGAAGCAGATGCTGAGACTATGACGAAAAATAATCCAAGACTGTCGTCAGAGGCCCATTATATATAATGTAGCTCAATACTTTTATTTGGGCGTGCCACATAGCCCTTCATTTATTCAGTTAGCCAATCATATTTATCTAGTGTCTATAATGGTTAATGAAAGAGACAGGGCCTCTGCCCTCACAGAGTTTCCACCTAGTGGGGAAGGCTCATGTTAAACAGGTTTTTCCAATGTGATGAGTTTGTAAAGTGGGGGACCTAACTTGTCTGAGGGGTGACAGAGGGTTCTCTCATAGAAGTATGGCATTAGCTTGAGACCTGAAGGATAAATTAAGCCATTCAGAAAGGGCCACGGTGGTAGACGAGAAATGGTATTCCACAGCGAGGGGACAATTTGTGCAGAGCTTGAGACAAGACTTTTTCGATATGAAAGCACTTCAGAGGGCAGGAGCACCGACTGAGAGACAGGACGGTCCCTAATAGGACTGGAGACATAAGAGATGGTTGGATCGTGCAAAGGAATTTGGACTTTTTTCTAAGGACAGCAAAAAAAATCATAGAAGAGTATCATAAAATTTGTGTGTTAAAATGCAGCAGGAAGAAATATTTGCACGTGGGAGGCCACTTAGGAAGTAGTTGAAGAGATAGATGATGGATTCTCTCACATAGGCTAGGGCTGTAGGGGTAGAGATGCAAAGAAGTAGACAGATTCAAGAGGAGTTTAGGCAAGGATGATTTATTTATTTATTTTTTTCAACGTTTATTTATTTTTGGGACAAAGAGAGACAGAGCATGAACGGGGGAGGGGCAGAGAGAGAGGGAGACACAGAATCGGAAACAGGCTCCAGGCTCTGAGCCATCAGCCCAGAGCCCGACACGGGGCTCGAACTCACGGACCGCGAGATCGTGACCTGGCTGAAGTCGGACGCTTAACCCACTGCACCACCCAGGCGCCCCTAGGCAAGGATGATTTAAAGTTTGGTAACGTCATATGCAGGACTTGAAAGAGGAGAGAATACAGGGTAACCTCCAGGTTCCAGGCTTGAATTGGGAAGTACAGTGGCATTGTTCACAGATGTCGGGAACATGATAAGAGGAAAAGGTTGGCATGAGAGAGAATGGTCAATTCAGTCTGGGTTAAGGTTATTAGAAGTGCTTTTGAGTAGGCAGTTGAGTGTATGTGTCCAGGGCTCAGAAATGAAGTGTGGCCTACAGCATTGTCCTGCCATAGTGGCTCATAGATAGTACCCGAAGCTCTAGGCAAGGATGAAATTGCCACAAGAGAAAGTGAGGGGAGAAGAGGGCCTAGGACAGAATCGGAGGGGACTCCAGCATTCGAGGCTAGGCAGAGAAAAACTTGCCAAGGATTTAGAATACCCAGAAAGGCATGAGGAAAACCAAGAGGGTTTATTGGCACAGAATCCAAGAGAAGAAAAGCTTCCCAGAAGGATGGTGTAGTCAACCGTATTTGGTATTCCAGAGAGGGCAAGAAAAATGAAGACTTCAAGGTATCCATTGCATTTCACAACACAGCCGTCTTTGGTGAGGACTGACTTCCTCTCGGAAAACATAGCATGACACTGTAGAAGCCTGACGTGACAGGATTTGCACGGAAACCTGGAATGAGTCTGCTGTGTGCTGACTTCCCTGTGTTGGGCCTTAAGAATATATGTTATAATCCTGAGGCAACGAAAGCAATCAAAAAAAGATTTCCATCATTAAAGCTCCCACAGTGACTGCTGTTCAGCCGTGAAGATTCCTGACAGTTTCTTGAAAATCTTGAATACCATTACCTGAACTCTATCAGAGAGAGTACAAAGAGCCAACTTACTGTCTTCTAGGCTTTTCTTTGTCTCTGTTCAGTCCCTTCCCCCATCCCCCCTTCCTGTGCCTTCATTCATTTACTATAAGATTTAGGCTGTCTGAGAAATTCTATCTCAATGAAAAGCATTCTCCCACACAGTTTCCCCAGCTGCCACAGCACACGTCTCTGAGAACTTGGGTCTACACATCCTATACCTACAACATATCTCTTAAGTTGCCTTGTAATTGTTTCATGAGAATTTATCTTCTTTCGCCAACTATACTATAAGCTCCTTTGGAGTAGGGACGGCTGCCTTTGTTCTTTCCCATCGTGCCTAGCAAAGACTTGGGTAAGTAATAGTTTCAACTACACTCTAGTTTCTGGAGTTCTTGATACCTCTGATGGTGAGATGTCAGTGGCTCCCTTTTTGGCGTGACTCCCGTAAGTTAGGAGTTGTCAACATTTAATTCGTTTAAATACCATTGTTTTTTTCAGGTATGGCTTCACAAAAGAAATTTTGTGTAAATATAAGGTAAGACTCCTATGCTTTTTTTTTTTTTTTTTTTTTTTTGCATCCTCTCTGCTTTTTATACATAGAACTAAAAAAAAAAAAAAGAGCCTTTAGGAAGAGTGGCGAGTAAACTAGTCAGGCTCCATGCCAATACAGTGCTTCCTGGACTAAACCGCGCTTTTTCATTGTGACTTTTGTGTAAGTTTTAGCATAGATACGAACATATTCTGTTGTATTAAAGGTATCTAGGATTTGTTTTCCTCCATATGGGAAAACACGCAGATACAGAAATGACTGTCGTAAAGGAAGATTTTTACTCACAGTTCCCTAGAACACAGGCCCAGCACCAGGGGGGCCGTGTGGGGAAGCACCAGGGTTGGCCCGGAGGCAGAAGGAATGAGGGGAAAATGTGGGCAAGAGCCTTCATTTTGGTTTCTGTGGGACGGGATCAGGGTTTAGGATTGGCTGCTTTGAACAGTTTCAGCAGGCTCTGGGGCATAGGAGCCGTGTTTAGTTGTCTGGTGCCTGGCTGTGGGGTGATTAAGGCACAGGAATAGTGGCCTAGAGTGCCAAAGCCCTCTAACGGAGGTGGTTGGGGACATGGGGTCTGGATTGGTTGATTTGGTTGAAAAGCACTCTACCTGCGTATGAAAGACAGTTCATCTCCGATTTCTGGGAATTAGCTAGCCCTGGGAGGGGTGGTCTCTTCTCCAGAGTCAGCAAGCCATCAAAGTACCTAAAAGTATCAGGATTAATGCATGCTGATGGGTTAGTAATTCCGTGTTGACTCCCTTTGCATGGCGTGATAACTGTTGATTTTGTGATAAACTTGAACTTATCAGAAAAACAAAACTTACTCAAGCTCTTACTTACAGATACATGGGAAACAAATCTTACAAATCTTAGAGGACGTCTATACCTGGCTCCCAATTGGTACCATCATTGACAATGAAATCCTGGTCATACATGGTGGGATATCAGAGTCCACAGACTTGAATTTACTCCACCGTGTAGAAAGACACAAAGTAAGAAGCAGTGTTTACATAAATCTTGTCTCAGAGTTTTATACCTCTTTCCACTTACTATTTTGTATTCATTTGTGTTTTGGTAGTTGTAACTCTGCAGAGATCAGTACAAATTTTGAGAAAATCTGTGATTGCAAGAGAAATAACCAAACGGGTAACTTCTAAATATGGAAAAAATATGTATTTTAACTTCACGATGAAAGTGGAAAATGAAGAAATGTTGACATTTCGTATAGTTTCTAAAAGTGACAAATCCTGATTTTTAGAAATTAAGATTTCTAATTAGTGTTGTGGTAAAGTATACGTAACCATTTTTCAGTGTACAATTCAGTCACATTAATAATGTACATTCACATTGTCGTGCAGACACCCCCACCATCTATCTCCAGAACTTTTCCACTTCCCAAACCGAAACCCTATACCCATTAGACAACAGCTCCCCATTCTCCCCTCTCCCCAGCCCCTGGTGACCACCGTTCTACTTTCTGTCTCTGATTTTGACTATTCTGGGTGCCTCATATAAATGGAATCGTACAGCAATTTATTTCTGAATTGATACGATTTCTCTTGTACTTTCAAATGGCTCAGGGTATTTGGCGAGGGGAATATTTTAAACCCGAGTAGTCATATTAAGTACAACAGAAGCAGAGCAAGAACATGTCTAGAACCTTCAAGAGGCTATGTGTGGCCTGTCAAGCTCCCACACTGAGTGAAGGGCCCGTTGGCTGGGCCTCGCAGAGTGCCTGGAATTATCTTCCTCCTGTACCGGAGCCCGGCCGAAGCCCCCAGACCAGGGGCACGGGAGGTGCCACGTGAGCATGAGGACCGGAAGCAGCTCTGGAACCAGATGATCCTATGGTCTTAGTGAGAAACCTGAACCCTTACCCCTCAAGACTGAGAGTCAACTTCTCACCCATCTAGGCAAGCGGAGTCTAGAGCTGGAGTTTAATTTGATACAGACAGAAATTCACCTCGGGTTCCTGGAGCCCTCACACCTTTACATACATATGAAAGATAATATTATTGCTAATTCTCATCCTTTCAATTTCAGCTTAAACGCACCCCTCCTCTGGAAAGCCTTCCATGACGTCCAGACTAGGTCGGGTCCCCTTGTCTATGCTCTCAAGCCCCTTGTACATATCCTTCATAACAGTTACCAGAATTGAATAAAGAGCTGGGGTACTGTTTGTTTACTGTCCTCCCCTGCTTCTCTAATTCACTGACATAGCTCCAGCCCCTAAGCTGTAGTAAATACTCAATCACTGTTTGTTAGATATCTCCTAAGAGATTTAAGACGAAAGCAGGGCAGACCTCATACGAAACCGTATAGAAACGTCTTTGTAACCTCTTTCCTGATTCTGTTGTGATTTTACATACCTCCTCCCGAATCTGATGCAGCCTTGACCCTATTGTCCTCGTGTGATTATTAATAGTGCCTCCCTTTACTCTCAGAAATACTTCAATTGCGATAAGGTTTTCACCCTACGTTTAAGGCATCTTTCTCATGATATCAGCACATAATCGACCCAATAAAATATTTTGATCCACACGAGACAGTCACTGTTAACATAACGACTGGATGTGATTTTAGCCAAGAGCAAGGGTACATGATGTTTCTGTCGGTCAAATATTGGCAAGCACATGGCAGGAAGGCAACACTCTGCCATCACCCGCCCTGGGACGACAGCGCTAAGCAGCCACCACCAATCGATCAGATTGAAAACTTTGCCTTTCCTGAAGTTAGTCTGAGCCGTCAGCCCTCTGTAGAGTTTTTTGAGATATTAAGAGCATGGCCCGGAAATGCCTATTCCTATGTCTGTGGAGACCCTAAGGTGTGAGCCACCTTGACCTAGTAAACTCCGTGAGGCTCTGACATCACACAGACATAGCCAGCTCTATTTCCTGCTTCCATCACTTCCTGGCTGGGTGACCGGGCAAGGCACCAAAGTTTTCTAAGCCTCAGTTTCCGCACCCGTGTGTGGAAGCTAAAAATACCTACTACATTGAATTGTTAGGAGCATTAAATATAATTACCTAGTTGAAGAAAACAGCATAGAGTAAGCTCTGAACGCAAAGCTCTCTCCTTCAACGCTCTCCTCTCTTTCCTGATACTTGGAACTGAGGTTTGAATTTTCTTTTTCCTTTTCTTTTTTTTAGTTTATTCACTTGAGAGAGAGAGAGAGAGAGAGAGAGAGAGCGTGTGCACATGCTAGTGGGGTGTTGGGGGGCGATGCAGAGAAAGAAAGAGGGAGAAAGAGAATCCCAAGCAGGCTCTTAGCACAGAGCCCAATGCAGGCCTCGATCCCACAGCCATGAGATCATGACTTGAACTGAAATCAAAAATTGGATGTTTAACTGACTGAGCCACCCAGGCGCCCCTGAGGTTTGAATTTTAGTCACCAAAACATACGCTGGGGAGAAGTTTTTGGGCCAGGAATTTTCTCAGGAAACCTCAAACTTCACCTCTTTTGAGAATCATCGTTCCGTCTACTCATAAGCCTGGTGTTAAACATAGACATTTGACTTGTGTGCTTCATGTATCTTCTACCCCTGCTAGAGTGAGGTTGAACTGGAAGCACATACTTGTATTAAATATAATTGAACCGTGATGAAAGTAGATTTTCAAGTCTAGTTTACAGCCTCCACTTGCCCATCCCTTAGTACCCTTTAAGTGTAGGGATGACACTGTTTCCTTGTTTATACCTGTTGCGGTGGTATAATTTTAACAGAGTGGGGTAGGATGGGGGAACCTGATGACAACCTCCTTCTGGGTTCATTAAAGGCATTTTGTAAGGTGGGTGGGTTGGGGGGTGTCAATCAGAGGGACAGAGAAGGAAGACTTTATAAAACTCTGGTTTAGTATTCTTTAAACTCCCTGGCAGGGGGTGTAGGAAGGGATGGCTAGTAGGGTTCCCAGGAGAAAATGATGGTGTGCTACCTTAGGGGGGAGCTGGGGCAAAGTATCTTGATCCCAAGTAGCCTTGAAAACATCAAAGCCGCATGTACAAGAGACCATGTGGCCTTGCCCAGTGAGCTTATCAGAAGTTGTATGGACCCAAGTCGAGAGCGGCCTCCCAGAGTATTCTGCCCTGCTCAGGACCCGGGGATATTTTCTGGGGAGAGATGGGAGGGTAGGCTGTGAACTCACTGATAATCGCTGAGATTGCATTTCCAGCCATCTCAATATGACAAGATCTTAGAATAAGGTTCAATTTTATTTTTAAAAACTAAAGGTAAGATTTCGTATACACCTAGTTTATAGACAAAGTGCCTACCATTAACAGAAGTGTTGTTTCCAATTGTTTTACATAAAGGTATGGTGTTACGAAGAAACAAGTGCAAAATTATAGTCTTAGCTTAAGTGAGGGAACACAGAAGGGATTGTAATAGTCATTTTACTATCAGAAAGACATTTTATTTTCCGAAGGATGCATCACCTTTGTTGCTAGGATTAGAGAACATAACCAGTTGCTGGCAGGGTCAGACTGTGAATTACATGGCATTGAAGTTGAACGGCTTTCAAAGTTTTCAACCTCTGTCCCTTTGGAGAACTTTTGTGAACACAGATGTATTTTCTCCCATATCTCCTGGAAAAAAACAACGTGAAAGGCAGCCACCCTCTCGAGAGGCATTTCTGAATTTAAAGCCTATTGATTCTCTCTTAGCCCCATGTGTAGGTGAAGGCTCAGAGGGAGACGAGTTTTCCCTTCGCAACTTGCATTTCCTGTGATCAGACCTCAGGACACGTCTAGCACTGACATCTGTGCTTCTGGGGGCCTTTAGAAACTCGAATGGGAAACCAGGGCCTGAAGGGCCATGTCTCTAGTTAAAACATGTACCAACCGAATGTAACAGGCCCACTTTACAGAGATCAGTGGCTCCACGAGATGAAAGTGGTAGGTGAGATGGAAAAGGTGACCGTGTGTCTCTCATTGGGTCGAGGCACAACGATATAGACAGAGTGGCGGCTCGCACTGAAGTTTCTGCGTGCAGCACACGAAACCTGGGGTTCGACTAAAGAGGGAATTTGCTTTGCAGATGAAATCTGTGCTGATGCCACCAACCCCCTTAGATGGAGACCCTGACACCAACGTGAAGAAAAAGAAATTCAACGCCACTATTGTACCTGGGGAAGTCAAAACGAGTGCATCCCATTCTGAACAGTTAACAAAGCATGAATGGGAACAGGTAGGTAATCAGAGTATTCACCACAGTAGCAACGAAGATGCGGCATAGATGATGTTGTCTCTTATAATATGTACACAGGAAAGTGGCTGACCTTCATAAGCAGGTCATACTCTTCTCTGGGAATTCGCCACTATACTTTTAATAGTTTCATTGAGATGTAATTCACTCATTTAAAGTATATTAATTCAATGGTTTTGATGCAGTCACAGTGTTGTGCACCTGTCACCACAATTTAATTTTAGAACATTTTCATCCCCTGAAAAAGAAATCCCATACTAATCTACTTTTGGTCTTTATAGATTTATCTGTTCTGGACATGTTCTAGAAATAGATCGATACAACAGGTGATCTTTTGTGTCTGGCTTTTTTTTTTTTTTTTTTTTTACTCAGCCCAGTGTTTTGAAGTTCATCCATGTTGTAAGATGTATCGGTACTTTGTTGCTTTTTATTGCTAAGTAATATCCTAAATAATATTCTATTGCTAAATAATACTCTATAATAAACATTTTGTTTATTCATTCCTCAGTGGGTAGACATTTGAGTTGTTTCCACTTATTGGCTATTATGAATAATGCTGCCAAAAACATTACAGACATGTTTTTGTGTGGACATACGTTTTCCTTTCTCTTTGGTATATACCTAGGAGTGGAATTGTATGGTCATAAGATAATTCTAAGTCGAACATTTTAAGAAACTTCAAACTTTTCCCAAGGGGCTACACCATTTTACATCTCCATCACCAATGTATGAAGGTTCCAGTTTCTTCATATCCTCACTTAACAAATTGTCTATCCTTTTTGATTGTGGCCATCCTAGTGGGTATGAGGTGGAATCTCATTGTGGCTTTGATTTGTTGTGCTTTTTTGGCAGTTTTCTAATGATTAATGATGTTGAGCATCTTTTCATGTGCTAATTGGCCACCTTTATGTCTTCTTTAGAGAAATATCTATTCAGATCCTTTGCTCATTTAAAAAATTGAGTTGTTTAGGGGCGCCTGGGTGGCTCAGTCAGTTGAGCGTCTGACTTCAGTTCAGGTCATGACCTCGCGGTTCGTGGGTTCAAGCCCCACGTTTGTTAAAAATAAATAAACATTTTTTTTAGGGGCGCCTGGGTGGCTCAGTCGGTTAAGCGTCCGACTTCAGCCAGGTCACGATCTCGCGGTCCGTGAGTTCGAGCCCCGCGTCGGGCTCTGGGCTAGGGCTCAGAGCCTGGAGCCTGCTTCCGATTCTGTGTCTCCCTCTCTCTCTGTTCCTCCCCCGTTCATGCTCTGTCTCTCTCTGTCTCAAAAATAAATAAAGGTTAAAAAGTAAATAAATAAATAAACATTTTTAAAAAATTAATTTTTTTTAAATGTTAACTTATTTTTTTTTTTTTTTTTTTTTTTAAATTTTTTTTTCAACGTTTATTTATTTTTGGGACAGAGAGAGACAGAGCATGAACGGGGGAGGGGCAGAGAAAGAGGGAGACACAGAATCGGAAACAGGCTCCAGGCTCTGAGCCATCAGCCCAGAGCCTGACGCGGGGCTCGAACTCACGGACCGTGAGATCGTGACCTGGCTGAAGTCGGACGCTTAACCAACTGCGCCACCCAGGCGCCCCATATGTTAACTTATTTTTGAGAGGCAGAGAGAGACAGAGTGTGAGCAGGGGAGGAGCAGAGAGGGAGGGAGACACAGAATCGGAAGCAGGCTCCAGGCTCTGAGCTGATTGTGCTGTTTTTAACAATGTCCCAGGGCTCACGAACAGATCCACAATCTGATCCCATGAAACTTGGTCTCTTTTGCAGAGGCAGGGTACAACAATCTTTGAGGCCCTAAGAGGGCTCTTCTCATCTACCCCTTTCCCTGATTCTGTCCTAGTATCATGGACCCATCAGCCTTCTTCTCTTCTACTTGCCTCCCCCCAAGAAGCCCCTATTTCTTGACTCTGTACTCTTATACTTTGATTCCTAAAATGTAGACTAAAATGTGATTTCTGATGCAAAATATCCTCTAATAATGAGGAGAAGAGAGAGGTGGGAGGATAGAGAGGGGGTGGAAGAAGGGGTAGTACGAGAGAAATAGAATTCGTTAATGGCTTGTGCATCCAAAGTATTAAAAAAAAAATCAAGTTAAGTACAAGAGGCAACCTATGGCAGGTAGGAAAGGATGCCTCCTTAGATTCTGAAATCCAAATTCCAGAGACCAAAGATTATTACAAGCACTTCTAGGATTGTGGTAAATAAAAAGGATGATGCCAAAGAGATTGGAGTTGCACAAAAGGAAAAGTGTGGCTTCTGGAAGCCTAGATGAGTTAGAATTATAGAGGGATGGAGCTTTAAGAAGTGTGTGTGGGGGGTCATTATTCTGTAATTGAACCTCCCACCACCCCATCTCTATGAATGAGGCATCTTACAGACTCCGTGTACATGACTGGAGTTGACACAGGGGAAAATGGACCAGAATCTCATTCCCGATATTTTAACAATTTCAGTTGTACCCTTAATTTTCTTCCTTCAGTTGCTGGTACAAAGTGGGTGTGCATACTTCAGTTAGCTAGAGTTGAAATTTCCAGATAAAACCAGACTTCGCACTTTATTTCTTAATATCTATGAGCTGTGTTATGATAAAGGTCATAGGCTCTTTATTTGTGCCATACTCACAGAAGTGCATAATTCTTGGCAGAGTGCTATGGTTTGGGTTTTATGTTCACTGAGATGTGGGAGAGATACGTACTCATAGCTAAGTCCTTCTATAGACAAATGTGGCACTCTTCCTTTAAGACAGACTTGCAACAAGAAGACCAGAGAGGTTTAAAAAATAGTTGCAGTTATTTATTTCCTGAGTGAGTCTTCAGTCATTCATTCAACAAGAATTTACTGAACACCCGCTATGTATCAGGCACTGTCGTAGGCTTTTGGGAATGTCAGTGACCAAAGATGTATTACCTTGTGAAGCTTACATTCTAGGGAGAGGAGTTAAGTAGGTAAAGCAAGTAAATTATATGAGATGTTAAGTGAAAAGTTCTATGGAAAAAAAAAAGAAAACCAGAAAAAGGTTAGGGGTATCCGGAGAACCGGAGGCGGGGGACAGAGTTGTAGTGGGAGTAGTCAGCTTCATTGTGCAGGCTCGCAAGAGTGAAATGGCTTGTCACCTGGCTAGTCACTGGGTGACGGAGCAGGATGTGATCTCAGGTCTGCCTTTAAGGCCCAAGCTCTTTTTCCGAAGGGAAAGATGGCTTCGGAATGATGGGGGCGGGTCTCGAGAAGGAGTCGAACTTCTCCGGTTTCTCATCCAGTGTGGCTAATGGGTACACAGGGAGTAGGCATCTTAAGTGATTTAGGTGCTGCCGGAGGGGTTGGGCTGAGCGCAGCCTTTAAAAGATGTTCACAAGCTGGAAGGAAGATACGTCACTAAGGGGAAAATGCAAAAGAATAGTGAATCTGTAGCATTAGTGTGTTAGAAGAGAGGCATTTAGGTATACCTTCCACAGCTATCAACTCTCCCCCAAAGTGTGCTTTTGGGAACTGGATAACTGAGAGCTGCAGACAAGCACAGGACATTTCTTGCTGGATTCATTTTGGATTTAGGAGGTTTGAAGGCCGAGGCACGAAGAGATTTTTGTTGGCCGGGTCACATACGAGCTGTCGTTCAGTAAAGCTTTTCCAATTTTCGGTTTGAACATTTTCAGGAAGGGATATTGCGAATAACTATTGTTTCATGCGCTTACCACTCGCAAGGCCCTTGCATTTCAGAGGAGAGGATGTTGCTGGAAGGAAAGAGAGGGTCTCTTCTGAGGAACCTGCTTCACCCACAGAGGGTCCTTTTTGTGTTTGTGAGTTTTAGAATCAAGTCTATGTTACAGCCACAGTCTGGGTAAACCTAGTCAAGTGAATGGATTCTAGACCAAAAAAAGAAGTGCCCACGCCCGGTAAGGGATGATTCTGAAGAACTTGAGTTCTATAAAGCTCATACCCCCTTTGACTTTGAGTCAAAGAAAAATGAATTCTTGATCTGTCTTTCTCGTTTCATTGATGAGCCAACTAAAGTTCAGCTAGGTTAGATGATTTGCCTCAGGTGACACAGGTGCCAGCCGAAGACCTAAGTCCTTGGCCAGTGTTTCTCCGAGTTCAACCGAGTTCGTTAGGCATACGTTTCACTTCTGTGCATTTTAACTATATGTCTATGGCAGAAAGGAGAAAAGTATGTATAATTTTATTTTCACAAATGTTATTTATCACATTATATATTATTACATCTATAAAATGTTCACACATCCATATTATTGTGTAGGATTGTATATATAAAATCACGTATAGGGTGCTTTAAGGGTAATTTCAGAGGTTTCCCAGGGGTAATTTTAGCTAGAAATGGCTTGCATCTCATGTAGGAATTTACCACTTAATCCCTTCCTCATACAAGCACAGTTCCTTGTGTTCCATTTTTCCCGCCTTCATTACACTAAAGGCCAAATCGGGACCCCCAAACAGGAATTCATGGTGTAAGAGCCAGATGTGACAACGCAAGTATTGGTTTTGACATAAACACCAGCCAGGGAAAGGGGCTCCAGTGTATTAATTTGGAAGGGCAGGATTGTGCCAGTGTTGGCATTCAGTGTTGGCATTCAGGGGAAGAGAGGAGAATCTTGGTCTGACTCTTCTTCGGGTGGTTTTAAGTCTCACTTCAATCAGTCGTCAAAAACTTGGCACACATGTCTGGTTTGGCCTGATGGGGGGTTTCGACAAGTTCCGACCAGGTGCTCATCATTCCAGAGTTCTCCTACCGGTTCCGTTCTTCGCTCCAGCTCGCTGTCTTTTTCCTCACTGATTTATAGCCCCCCTTCAATACCAAACCTACGAATGGGTGTACAGTCAAGTTTACCGGGACAACCATTTCTGGTCCTCTCGTCAAGACCTCACCTGGACCTGCTTGAATAACTGCAGAACTTAAGATGCATGGTTTCTTCATGCCCACAAAACATGGACTCGTAGAATCATAGTGTGTTAGAACTTGGAGATACTTTACAAGTCATCTGGCCCAAACTGCTGATTTTAGAGATCTAGAAACCGAGACCCAGAGAGTCTTCCCAAGGCTGCACAGCTTTAGTGACACAGCTATTTTTTTTTTTTCTCACTGCTGCTTAAGCTCCTATAGGAGTTTAAATAAAGAAACATTATATGTAGATCAGAGCCATGAAAAATATTCTTAGAAACTTGGATCTTCAGTCTTGGGCATCACGTAGCCTGCATTTACCTCTTTCAGCCCCAGAAGGAAATGTGATGCTAATAAAATACCTGTGGATTTAGGACACGTTGGGGAAACCAGTCGGTGGCTGAATTTATTGCTAAAACTGAGAGTGTTCTTATGGATGGGCCAAAAAGTGAAGGAGATGATTTAGGGAAGTATTCTTGGATGAACTCTTATCTGTATCTGTGGTGGGGAAGAAGGCTGCCTCATGCTGTCTGCTCAACAGGACAAAAGCCAGGGCCAGAGCCACAGCTGGGAGACCCAATTATCTCTTTGAACGTATTAAGAATATCTAATGTGGGGGCACCTGGGTAGCTCAGTCGGTTAAGTGTCCGACTCTTGGTTTCGGCTCAGGTCGCCTTCTCATGGTTTGTGGATCTGAGCCCAGAGTCGGGCCCTGCACTGACAGCGCGGAGCCTGCTTGGGATTCTCTCTCTCCCCTCCTCTCTCAAAAGTAAATAAACATTAAAACAAAAAAGACCGTCTAGCGTGTGTTCGCTGTGGAGAGCTGCTTTCTCTTTGGAGTAGGACGACAAAGTTCTTTAAGAGAACTTGCATCTCATGTAAGAATCGTGAATTGGTAGATTCGGCACTTGTGAAACAATCGTGATGAGATTTTTAAAGACAGACAAGGGCCGATTCTCCATGGCTACTAAGTATTGCTGCGTTGGTTCTTGTTCTTGGTACATTGGTTGTTGGGGACGAGCAAGCAGAAAGGGATTGCGGTGGCTGTGGGCCTTGCAGTTGTCGTGGAAAAGATCCACGGAGGAGAGGAGTACGAAACAAGTTGGAAGGAGGAATGAGGAACAGTTAGACTCTGGGACAACTCGGGTTAATGTTTCTGGCAAAGAAGTCGAAGTCTCGAACGACAGAGTCTCACTTGTAAATGGCAGCCTAACCTGCTTTGTTGTTCAAAGGTCATCGATATTCTGTGGAGTGATCCCAGAGGCAAAAGAGGCTGTTACCCGAACACAAGTCGAGGAGGGGGCTGCTATTTTGGACCAGATATCACCTCCAAGGTTCTTAATAGATACCAGCTGAAGATGCTCATCAGGTCTCATGAGTGTAAGCCCGAAGGGTATGAAATCTGCCACGATGGGAAGGTGAGCTAACACCGTTGGTGATGTCATCACAGACATCCTTGCCCCGAGCAGTCTTTCTTCCCAGGATGCGTCTGACCTCGAAGCCTCCGGGAAGGTGTCTTCCCCGGGACAAAAACAGAAGGCCACGCTTTGGTAGACGGAAGCAGGAGACTATAGGGTTCACACAGGTTGCGGGAAGGGGCCTCGCCGTGCCTCACCCTAAGAGACAGTGGCTCATTTCCCTCATCTTCCTTAATCCCAGAGATCGAAATCCTGACCCGTAGCTCTGAGGACCCTCACAGAAAGGCTTCGTTCTTGACTAACCGAAAGGCAACTTTCCAGTACAGTGGGGTTAAGAGTCTGCTCGTCCTCACCGAGCGCCTCAAAGGCCGCAGTGAATCCAGTTTGCTCCCTTTGGCCTTTTGCACCTTCCCTGTGCGGGGCAGAGCCACAGAGTCGCCTCCCTTCTCCTCACCGAGCGGGCCAGCCCCAGCAAGGCACTCGCCTGGTCCCAGTTCAGCTGCAGCCGCTGGAGCGGAGCGTGTTGTGCTCCTTCAGTGCGGGTGTGGTGAGGCTGGGAGAGGCGAGGGCCGATGAACTGGTTTCTTGTCCCAAGTTGTCCCGGGATGTCCCTTTCCTAGTAGAGAACAGCCGTGAATCAAATGGAATACCAGCTTGTGGGGCATTCCTTTCTATTTCAAAACTTTTGCTTTGCTTACCTCTGTTAGTTCCTTTCGGGCTCCTACGAATGCCGTGGGATAGTGGAGGCAAGTATTATGTGAGGCTTCTTGTGCTAAGAGAACAGAAAACGGCCTGTCTGAAGTAGCAGGCCGATCAGGGCAGAACCGGCTACAACAAGTACTACCCTGCCACCCTCCACCAGGGCCCCGGGGCCGTTCCCTCCCAACACGGTGGTCCTGGGCCCTTATTCTGGCCACTATTTTCCCTGCCCTTCTTACATGCCTAGTTTTGTGGGGGCCCTAAACGCTCTAAATCAGGCAGCTTTAGGCAAAGGAAAAAGACTCACACTAGACAAGTTTTATTTTGAACGCTCAAAGACCACAGGGAAGGAAAACAAAGTCTTCCCCCGCTTGGAACATTAGAATTTCCAAAACCTAGCGATAAGGGGGATCGTCAGATACGGAACTGAAATCGTACACAGGATTGCAAGGCCAGGCACCGCGGGGACGAGTGGCTAGAAGTCGGTATTCCTGGGGACACCCGTTTGAGAGCCTTGTTGCCTCTCCAGTGGAAGCACAGAAAATCCTGTCAGACTTGGATCCTTTGTATGCGTCCGGAACTTTGATGTTTGCCTTTTTAGGAATTGAGCTATTTCTGACTTTATTGAGAGACCTTTTGAGAACCACCTCCATGTGATCCTGGTCTTCTGTTTCTTTTATCAGGTCATTACTATATTTTCTGCTTCTAATTATTATGAAGAAGGCAGCAATCGAGGCGCTTACATCAAACTGTCTTCTGGTATGGCCCCTCGATTCTTCCAGTACCAAGTAACTAGGACAACGTGCTTGAGGCCTCTTTACCAAAGGTGTGTATGCCCTAAGGAGAACTCTGAGCGCTGGTGCTGGTGACCAAGTGGGACCAGTCCAGAGTGACTAAGAGCAGCCGTGGGAGTGAAGGCAACTACTTACTGGTTACTCGTGGGCATAAACAAAATAGAATTCGTTCCAGACACCCGGTGGTGAACGCATTCGTATTTGAAGCCAAGAGAAGACCTTTCCAGCCCATATGTCTCTGTAAATGGGTAAAGCAGTCAGTGTGCACGAACAGCCTCTAACCGAATGTAAAGAAAAGACGGTCCCCACATCCACCCAGTCCCGCACCCTGCAGTCTTCTCTGTCCCCAAACAGCCCTGTGTGCTCTTGCCTCTTGGTCTCTTCTCTGCTCAGAGTGTGTATGACAGGAGTTGAGTGTCTCTCCATGTGATGGCATCCGTAGTTTATCTTCCTTTTCTCCACTTAACATTACCTTTTTAAGAAGCTGTCATCACAAAACGAGTATGTTTATTGTTAAGGAGTGAGGCCAAAGATGTGTACAGAGAATGCCAATCATCTCTCCCCCTCGTTCTCGATAATCCTTTTCTGCAGATGCAACTGAAATGGACAGCCTCTTCTTGCTCCCACAAAAACAGACCTTTATATTCATCGAATAAAAAAATGTTTTTGGAGCACCTACTATACGTCACACCCTGTTGTAGGCACAAGTGATACAGCAGTGAACAGAAGAAGCAAAAACCCTTTTCCTCATCAAATACGGATCCCAGGGGAAGGACAAAGGCAGTCGGCAACATACATACTTTTTTTTTTTTTTTTTGACAAAGATAGAATCACACTGCACATTCTCCAACTGAGTTTTTCTCTAAAGATGATATCATGATATCATGAACATCACTCCAAGTTGGTACACATAGACCCAACTCATTCTTTTTAGGAGATGTGCCATAATAATTATGGAGTGACCGAATCTTATTTAACTGATGGCCATCCGGATTGCTTCCAGGGTTTTGCAATTCCAGACAATGCTGTAACACTCCTCTGTGTGTGCATATACATGCATACGTACGGCCATAAGTTTTAGTGGGCTTTTTTGACATAACATCTCAAAATGGGATATTTACGGATTTATATGTTTACAGTTTTACTAGGTACTCCAAAAGAGTTGTAACAATTAACAATATGAAAACAACAAACCAATTTTTCCACATGCTCATTATGCTTAGATATTGTTACACTTCTTAATTTTTGCCAAGCCGATGGATCAAAATGGTGAATCTCGTTGTTTTAATTGGCAACTTTTTAGACAGCTGAGTTCACCCATCTTAGGTTTTTGGACATTGCATTTTTCTCTTCTTTGAATTTGCTATTTATATAGTTCCTGCATTTGATCTTGGGTTGCTTGTCACTTTCTGATCAATTTTTAGGAGTTATTTGCATATGACGGATAGAGGATTTTTACGGTTACGTTGCATATATTTTGTTGGTGTCTTCATTTTGCTTTAGTTCTATGAAATCACATTTATATATATAATTTCATCATATCTTTTGGATTTTCATCTCTGTTAGAAAAATGTCTCTACACCAAGTTTTCATTATATTGTTATATTAGTAAGTTCATCTCAAGCTAATTTATTTTAACAGCTTTGTTGAGACATAATTCACATATGATGAAGTTGACCAATTTAAAATACACAACTCACCGATAGTATTTTTGGAGTTGTGCAACCATCACCATAATCTAGTTTTTAAACATTTTTGCCAGCCTGAAAAGACCACTTGTACCCATTAGCAGTCACTCACCAGTCACCTCCCCCATCAACAACTCTAGGCAGAAGGTTTTTCATGCATGTAAATGGAATCACACAGTATGTGGTCTTTTGTGACTGGCTTCTTTCGCTCAACGCAATGTTTTTGAGGTTCATTCATGCTGTAACATGCATGAGTATTTCATTCCTTTTTATGGCTGAATAATATTCCATTAGATGGATAGACCACATTTTCTTTATTAAAAAAATTTTTTTATGTTTTTAATTCTAGTATAGTGAACATGTAGTGTTACATTAGCTTCAGGTGTACAATATAGCGATTCAGCAATTCCATACATCACCCTGTGCTCATCACGACAAGTGCACTCCTTAATCCCTATCACCTGTTTCCCCCATGACCCCCCCACCCTCCTCCCCTCTAGTAACTATCAGTTTGTTCTCTATAGTAAACAGTCTGCTTCTTGGTTTGTCTCTCTTTTTTTTTTCTTTGCTGGTGTGTTTTGTTTCTTAAATTTCACATGTGAGTGAAATCATGTATCTGTCTTTCTCTGACTTCCTTATTTTGCTTAGCATTATACTCTCTAGCTCCATCCATGTCATTGAAAATGGCAAGATTTCACTTTTTATGGTTGAATAATATTCATATATATATACATACATATATGTATGTATATATATATGTATATATACATAATACACACACACACACATCTTCTTTATCCATTTATCAGTCAATGGACATTTGGGTTGCTTCCATATCTTGGCTATTGTAAATAATGCTGCTATAAACCTAGAATGTATCCCTTTGAATTAGTATTTTTTTATTCTTTGGGTAAATACCTAGTAGTGCAATTGCTGGGTCATAGGGTAGTTCTATTTTTTCACATTTTGAAGAAGCTGCATACTGTTCTCCGGAGTGGCTGCACCAGCTTGCATTCCCACCAATAGGGCAAGAGGGTTCCCCTTTCTCCACATCCTCACCAACACCTGTTGTCCCTGTGTTATTAATTTTAGCCATTCTGACAGTTGTGAGGTGGTATCTCATTGTGGTTTTGATTTGCATTTCCCTGATGGTGAGTGATGATGATCATCTTTTCCTGTATCTGTTGGCCATCTGTATGTCTTCTTTGGAAAAATGTCTGTTCATGTCTTCAGCCTATTTTTAAATTGGATTATTTGTTTCCTGGGTATTGCATTTTGTAAGTTCTTTATATAATTTGGATACTGACCCTTTATTGGATATGTCACTTGCAAATACCTTCTCCCATTCTGTAAGTTGCATTTTAGTTTTGTTGATTGTTTCCTTTGCTGTGCAGAAGCTTTTTATTTTGATGTAGTTCCAATAGTTTATTTTTGCTTTTGTGTCCCTTGCCTCAGGGGACCTGTCTAGAAACTAGTTACCGTGGCCGACGCTAGAGAGGTTATTGCCTGTGCCCTCTTCGAGGATTTTTATGGTTTCAGGTCTCACATTTAGGTCTTTAATCCGTTTTGAATGTATTTTGTGTACGGTGTAAGAAAATGGTCCAGTGTCATTCTGCTGCATGTAGTTTGTCCAGTTTTCTCAACACTCTATGTTCTCTATGTTGAAGAGACTGTCTTTTTTCCCATTGCATATTCTTTCCTGCTTTGTCAAAGATTAATTGACCATATAATTGCGGGGTTATTTCTGGGTTTTCTGTTCTGTTCTATTGATCTGTGTGCCAGTGCCATACTGTTTTGATTACTACAGCTTTGTACTATAACTTGAAGTCTCGAATTGTGATGCCTCCAGCTTGGCTTTGCTTTTTCAAGGTTGCTTTAGCTGACAACTAATGTTGACTAAAAGTGGTGAGGGCAGATATCCTTGCTTTGTTCCTGATCTTAAGAGGGACACATTCAGTCTTTCACCCTAAGTATATCAGCGCTGTGTTTTATGTAGATGTCCCTCATCTGGTTGAGGAAGTTCCCTTCTGTGCCTAATTTGTTGAGTGTTTTTATCATGAAAGAGTGTTGGAGTTTGTCAAATACTTTGTATCTATTGAGATGGTCATGTGGTTTTTGTTTTTTATTTTATTAATATGGCGTGTTACATTTATTCATTTCAGATGTCAAATAAACCTTGCATTCCTGGGATAAATCCCACTTGTTCATGGTATAGAGTCCTTTTTCTATATTGCTGAATGCAGTTTGCTGTTATTTTGTTAAGGATTTTCCATCTATATTCATTTTTTTAATTAAAAAAAGTCTAAAAGTAATCTCTATGCCCAACATGGAGCTCAAACTCACAACCCAGAGATCAAGAGTCACATGCTCTACCGATTGAGCCAGCCAGATGCCCCTCGATGTATATTCTTAAGAGATGTTGTAGTGATATGTAGTTTTCTTGCGATCTTTGCCTGGTTTTGGTATCAGGCTAACACTTGCTTCATATAAACAGATGGGTAGTATTCCCACCTCTTCTATTCTTTTGGAAGGGTTTGCGAACGATTGGTATTAATTCTTCTTTAGATGTTTGGTAGAATTCACCAGTGAAGCCATCTGGCCCTGAGCTTTTCTTTGTGGGCAGATGTTTGATTACTTATTCAATGTTTTTTATTTGTTCAAGGTATGTTCAGTTTTTCTATTTCTTCTTAGTTTTGGTAGTTTGTATCCTTGTAGGAATTTGTCCATTTCATCTGGGTTATCTAATTTGTTGGTGCACAATTGTTTATAATATCCCTTTATAATCTGTTATTTCTGTGAGGTCAGTTGTGATGAGCCGTCTTTCATTCCTGATTTTAGAAATTTGAGTCTTCTTTTTTTTTTCTTGGCCAGTCTAGACAAAGTTTTGTCAGTTTTGTTGATCTTTTCAAAGAACCAATTTTTGGCTTCGTGAATTTTCTCTATTGTTTTTCTATTTTCTCTTTCATTTGCAGGCATATCTCAGAAATAATTGCAGGTTCAGTTTCAGACCGCCGTAAGAAAGCAAATGTTAACAATAAAGCAAGTCAGGAGAATTTTTTTGCTTTCCCAGTGCATATAAAGGTTATGTCTACATTACACTGTAGTCTGGTATGCATGCAATAGCATGTCTAAAAAACAATGTATATACCTTAAAAATACGCTACCGCTAAAAAAATTGCTAGCCATCTTTTGAGCTTTCAGCAAGTTGTGATGTTTTTGCTGGTGGAGGGTCTTGGCTCTGTGTTGACGGCTGCTGACTGATCAGAGTAGTGGTTGCTGAAGACTGGGGTGGCTGTGGGAATTTCTTAAAATAAGACAACAATGCAATTTGCTGAATTGATTGGCTCTTCCTTTTATGAAAGGTTTCTCTGTAGCATGGGATGCTGTTTGACAGCATTTTATCCATAGTAACTTCTTTGAAAATTGGAGTTTCTCGCCATCGTGAGATTGTACCAGTTCAGTCACATCTTCAGTCTCCATTTGTAATTCTAGTTCTCCTGCTATTTCTGCCACATCTGCAATTACTTCCTTCACTGAAGTCTTGAACCCCTCAAAGTCATCCATAAGGTTTGGAATCAACTTCTTCCAGATTCCTGTTAATGTTGCTATTTGACCTCTTCCCATGAATCATGGGTGTTCTTACTGGCATCCAAAATGGCAAATCCTTTTCAGGTTTTCAATTTACTTTTCCCAGATCAGTCAGAGGAATCACTATCTATGGCAGCTATATCCTTATAAATTGTGTTTCTTAAATAATAAGACTTGAAAGTCTAAATTTCTCCTTGATCCATGGAGCGCAGCATGAATGTTGTGTTAGCAGCCACGAAAACAACATTAATCTCATTGTCCATCTCCATCAGAGCTCTTGGGTGACCAGGTACATTGTCACTGAGCGGTCGTGTTTTGAAGGTGATCCTTTTTTCTGAGCAGTAGTTCTCAACGATGGGCTTAATATATTCAGTAAACCATGTTTTAAACAGGTGTGTGCTGTCATCCAGGCTTTGTTGTTCCATTTATAGAGCACAGGAAGAGTGGATTAAGCATCATTCTTATGGGCCCTAGGATTTTCAGAATGGTAAATAAACATTGCCTTCAACTTAGTCTCTAGCTGCATCAGCCCCTTCCAAGAGAGTCAGCCTGGCTTTAGAAGCTCTGAAGCCAGGTATTGACTTCTCCTCTCCAGCTATGGAAGTCCTAGATGGCATCATATTCCAGTAGAAGGCTGTTTCATCGGCATTGAGAACCTGTTGTTTAGTGTAGCCACCTTCGTTGATTATTTTAGCTAGATTTTCTGGATAACTTGCTATAGCTTCTACATCAGCACTTGCTGCTTCACCTTGTACTTTGATGTTATAGAGATAGATTCTTTCCTTAAACCTCATGAGCCAACCTCTGCTAGCTTCAAACTTTTCTTCCACAGCTTCCTTTAGCTTTCTCAGCCTTCATAGAATTGAAGAGGTTTAGGGCTTTGCTCTGGATTAGGCTTTGGACTAAAACAATATTGTGGCTGGTTTCATCTTTTTGTTTTGTTTTTGTTTTAAGTAGGCTTCATGTCCAGTGTGGAGCCCAATGCAGGGTTTGAACTCACAACCCTGAGATCAAGACCTGAGCCGAGATCAAGAGTTGGACACTTGGGGTGCCTGGGTGGCTCAGTCAGTTAAGCATCTGACTCTCGGTTTCAGCTCAGGTCATGATCTCATGGTTTCATGACTTCAAGCCCTGTTTCAGGCTCTGTGCTGACCATGCAGAGCCTGCTTGGGATTCTCTCTCTTCTCCCTCTCTCTCTACTTCTCTCTCTGCTCCTTGCCCATTCACGCTATCTCTGTCTCTCTCTAAATAAATATGTAAACTTAAAAGAAATTTTTTTAGGGGCGCCTGGGTGGCTCGGTCGGTTGAGTGTCCGACTTCGGCTCAGGTCATGATCTTGCAGTTCGTGAGTTCGAGCCCCACGTTGGGCTCTGTGCTGACAGCTCAGAGACTGGAGCCTGCTTCTGATTCTGTGTCTCCCTCTCTCTGCCCCTTCCCCGCTCATGCTCTGTCTCTCTCTGTCTCTCAAAGATGAACAGACGTTAAAAAAAATTTTTTTTTTATTTAAAAGGGTCCGACACTTAACCGACTGAGGCACCCAGGTGCACCTTGGCTGGTTTGATCTTCTATCCAGACCACTCAGACTTTCTCCATATCAGCAATAAGAATGCTTCACTTTCTTATCTTTTGTGTTTATTGGAGTAGCACTTTTAATTTCTTTTCAAAAAATTTTTCTTTGCATTCACTTCTTGGTTTACTGTTTGGCACAAAAGGCTTAGTTTTCAACCTGTCTTGGCTTTCACCATGACTTCCTCACTAAGCTTAATCATTTCTAGATTTTGGTTTAATGTGAGAGGGGTGCCTGGCTGACTCAGTTGTAAGAGCATGCGACTCTTGATCTCAGGATTGTGAGTTTGAGCCCCACATGGGTGTGGAGATTACTAAAAACAAATAGATAAATAAACTTTTAGAAATAAAGTGAGAGACATGACTCTTCCTTTCACTTGCACACTTGGCATTGTAGGGTTCTCAGCTGGCCTAATTTCAGTGTGTCTCAGGGAATAGGGAAGGTCAAGGAGAGGGAGAGAGATGTGAGAATGGCTGGTCAGTGGAGAAGTCAGAACGCACACTATATTTATCAATTAAGTCTTATATGGGCATGGTTTGTGCCCCCCCCCCAAGGCAAAATTACAATACTAACATCAAAGATCACTGATCACAGATCACCATAACAAATACAATAATAATGAGAAAGTTTGAAATATTTGAAAAAATTGAAATATTGAAAGTTTGAAAACTGTGACACAGAGACACGAAGTGAGTGAATGTTATTTGAAAAATGCCACTAATGGACTTGGTCGATACAGGGCTGCCACAAACCTTCCACATGTAAAAAATACCTGTGAAATGCAGTAAAGTGAAGCACAGGAAAACACAAAACACGGATGCCTGTAGTTTTCCTCTCCTCTTCATTCTTTCCGTCCTTCTGCTTGCTTTGGGTTTACTTTTACTCTTCTTTTTTCTAGTTTTTGAAGGTAGAGATTAGGTTATTGATTTGAGATCTTTTTTTTTTTAATATCAGCATTTATAGCTACAAATTTTCCTCTAAGCACTGGTTTAGTTGTGTCTCACATTGTCACAACATCGTCATGTTGTGTTTTAATCTTCTGTTATCTTAAAGTATTTCCTAATTTCTCTTGTGATTTCATCTTTGACATATTGGTTGTTTAGGATGGTGTTGTTTAATTTCCTCATATTTGTGATTCCTCCAAATTTCTTTCTGTTATCGATCTCTAATTTATTCCTTTTGTAGTCAGAAAAGCTACTTTGTCTGATTTTGATCATGTTAAATGTATTGAGACATATTCTGGCCTAGCAGAGGATCTATCATGGAGAATGTTCCATATATGCTTTAGAAAAATGTATATTCTGCTGTTGTTGGGTGCAGTGTTTTATACATATCTGTTAAATTTAGTTGGTTTATAGTGCTGTTCAAGTCTTTAAATTTTTTTTTAATTTTTTGAAGTTCATTTATTTATTTTGAGAGAGAGAGAGAGAGAGAGAGAGAGAGAGAGAGAGTGTGTAAGCAGGGGAAGGGCAGAGAGAGAGAGAAAGAGAGAGAATCCCAAGCAGGCTCCATGCTGTTAGCACAGAGCCTCACATGGGGCTGGATCCCACAAACTGTGAGCTCATGACCTGAGCTGAAATCAAGAGTCGGATGCTTAGCCAACTGAGCCACCCATGTGCCCCTCTGTTCAAGTCTTTTATATCCTTTTTTATTTTCTGCCTCATTGTTCTATCTATTATTGAAAGTAGAATATTGAAGTCTCCAACTGTTATTATTAAATTGTCTGTTTCTCCCTTCAGTTCTGTCTGGTTTTGCTTCATATAGGTTTGGGCTCCGTTGTTAGGTTTATAGATGTTTGTAATTGTTTTATCTTCCTGATTGACTCTTTTATCATTATAAAATATTCCTCTGTGTCTCTAGTAACAGATTTTGTCTTCAAGTCTATTCTGTCTTCTGTTAGTATAGCCATTCTAACTGTCTTATGGTTGATGTTTGCATAATACCTCTTTTTTGTTGTTGTTCTCTCAAGCTCTTTTGTATCTTTGAAACTGAAGTGTCTCTCCTGTAGAAAACATAGTTGGGTCTTTAAAAAAAAAAATCCGGTCTCATAGCCTCTGCTTTTTGATGTCTAAAAATCTATTCACATGTGATGCTATTATTGATATGGTTTGATTTACCTCTGCCATTTTGCTTTTTTGGGGAGAGGGGTATATGACTCATAGCTACTTTGTTCCTCTGTTCCTCCTTTATTTAGAATTTATTTTTGTAAATGGTCTGAGGTGGTTTAGCATCCAGACGGATAACTATGCTAGCTAGCACCATGTTAAAAAAAAAAAAAATTGCTCTTCTCTACTGAATTGTAATACCTCCTTTGTCATATATATTGTTCCCATATATAGTTGACTATGTGTATGCAATTTCTATTATGTTCTGCTCATGTATCTGTCTTCTCCTGTGTCAATACCTGCTGTTAGGTTTCAGCAACTTCACAGGAAATATTAAAGTCTGCTCTAGCAAGTCCCTCTTAATTTTCTTGTTTTTCAAAAGTATCTTGGATATGCTCAGACATTAATTGCTCATGTAAATCTTTGAGTTCAAAAAGAAAACACCAGTGGTAGTCCTTTTAAAATTTCACGATACATGCGCACACAGGCATACATATACCAACACTGACCACCTAGGAACATGGCATGTGTGAAATTAGGCAATTCATTTGAAGTAGAAACTGGTAAGTGGTAACATAGCACATTAAAACAAGACAGAACAGGATGATTTCTGTATCTTTTGCCTAATAATTGTTTTGTTAACATAGGGTGAATGCTATTGAAAGTAGTGCCATCAGGATATTAAGAGAGAGAATAATTGCACGAAAAACTGACCTCATTCACGCTTTCCAACTTCAAGACCGCAGTAAATCAGGTAATAAAATTATGTAATGCTTACCGTTTCTTAACATACCAGCTTACGTACAAATCAGTTTTCATTTTTTTCGCTTCCTTAAGATTTCAGTTCTCTATTTTTGCTAGCAAGGAAAGATAGAGATAAAAATAAAACATAATCCGTTATGTGCTTGAAAAAAGCCATATCCCTCCTTTGCAGTACGTTTCTTTCAACTTAAAACAACAGCAACCCTTCTATTCTGGTAGTGGCTCAGACTAGACACTCTGGAAGGCCCTCCTGTTAAGAAACAGCGCGATTCTAGAGGATACAGAATTTTAATGCATCTACCGGCCTCACAGTAAGATAAATATCTAGCAAACATTTTTCTCTCATGAAACGTTTTTTGAAACCAGCTTGGAGCAGCAGACAAGCACAAAATGCCAGATTGTCCTGAGGGCAAATGCTAACTTTGGTGTTGTGCTCAATCCTGAGACTAGACCAAAGGATAATAGAAAGATGGATAAGCTGAATCTGAGACTTCCACATTAAGCCTGGACCCTGAAAGTGGCTAAAGTAGGCTATTTTTGTAGTGCCCCTCGACTCTTGGCAAGCAAATGCAAATCCACGTTCAAGGGATGCATCCCTAATTTTGGCCACTAACATATGCAGAGATTAAGATCAACCATGAGTTCATAACCAAAGATCATGAAACAAAGGAGACAAGCTACCGTGAGTAAGCGTCAACAGAAACAATGACAGATTTCATTCTCTAAAGATAGCAGATATTGGAATTATCAAATACAAATAAAAATAACTAAGAAATGTTTAAAGAAATAAAAGGTGGATCACTGACATGCATTTAAAGAATGATTTGAAGAAGAGCCAAATAGATGTAAAAATATACTTGTTTAAAAAAACCATATTGGATAGGCTAAACGGAAGATTAGACACTACTTAAGACAGAATTAGAAAGGTTAAGACTAATGGACAGTAAAATAAAGTTTAACATACATCTACTCAGGGTCCCAGGAGGAAACAATGTAAGAGAGGATGTATTTGACATGATAATGGCCTAGACTTTTCCAGAATTGATGAGCAACTCAAATTCACAGGTAGAGAGATACAGTGTTTCTCAAATAGGGTAAAAAAAATTAAATCCACACCTATATACCCTTGTGGAGAAACCACAGAGTACCAACAGCAAAGAAAAATATCCTAAAAGCAAGCAGAGAGAAATACACATTGCTACAAAGGGAAAACAATTTGACTGATATCAGACTTCTCAACAGTCACAATAGAAGCCAGCAGACAGTGGAATAATATATACAAAACATTGAAAATAAAATTTAGAAAAAGATATAACATGAAAACACTAACAAAACCGAGGTTGAAACAGCTCTATTAATATTAGACAAAGTAGACTTCAAGGAAATCTACATTACTAGAAATAACAAGGGACACTTTATAATGATAAAGTATTCTGTTTGCCAATTGAATCCATTATAAATGCATATGTACCTACTAATATAGCCTCAAAAATATGTAAAACAAAAATGGACAGAACAAGCAGAAGTAGAAAAATCTACCACCATAGTGGATGATTATAATACTCCTTTAACTGAAAGAATTAACTGACAAAAAGATTAGCAGAGTTTCCCTAAAAGACATACATAGAACCCTGCTCAACAATGCAGAATACACACTCTTGTCAAGCACACATGGAACATATCCTGACTATATCCTGGAACATAAAGCAAATATCAACAAATTTTGTATTGGAAACATACGGAATAAATTTTCTGTCATAGTGAATTGAGCTATAACTCAATGACAGAAGGTAGCCAGAAAATCCCCCTTGGGCTTGGAAATGAGAAATACACTTCTAAATAACCCTTGGGTCAAAGGAGAAATCACAGTGGAAATTAGAAATCTGCAACTCAATGATAAGGAAAATGCAACATATAAGATGCAAGTTAGAGAAGAATTGAAAATGCATATATTTTGAAAGATGAAACTATGATCAACAAAGTAAAAAAAAAAAAAAGGTTATTTGAAGAAACTGGAAAATTTGATAAAACCCTGGTAAGGAGATAGAGAAAGCATAAATAACCAATGCCAGAACTGAAAGGGGAAATTTTAGTATATACAGACTTTACAGATATTAAAAAGCTCATAAGGTGTATTATAAAAACTCTTATGCTAGTGAATTGATACTTTAGATTAAATGGACAAATTCCTAAAATATATATGTACACACAAACACACACACACACTTCCCAAAACTGACACAAAAAGAAATAAAAGCCTGAACAATTCTATAACTGTTGAAGAAACTGGATGTGAAATTTTTTTTTTAAATTTTTTTTTTCAACGTTTATTTATTTTGGGGACAGAGAGAGACAGAGCATGAACGGGGGAGGGGCAGAGAGAGAGGGAGACACAGAATCGGAAACAGGCTCCAGGCTCCGAGCCATCAGCCCAGAGCCCGACGCGGGGCTCGAACTCCCGGACCGCAAGATCGTGACCTGGCTGAAGTCGGACGCTTAACCGACTGCGCCACCCAGGCGCCCCTGGATGTGAAATTTTGAAACTTTCCACAAGGAAGGCCCTGGGTTCAGAGAGCTTCATTAGCCATTAAAATATACATTTAAGAATGAAACCAGTCTAGGGTCATCTGGGTGGCTCAGTTGGTTAAGCATCCGACTTTGGCTCAGGTCATGATCTCGTGGTCTGTGGGTTTGAACCCAATGTCAGGCTCTGTGCTGACAGTTCAGAGCCTGGAGCCTGTTTCAGATTCTGTGTCTCCCTCTCTCTGTCCCTCCCCCGCTCAAACTCTGTCTCTCTCAAAAACAAATAAACATTACAAAAAAATTTTTTTAAAGAATAAAACCAGTCTAGAGGCATCTGAGTGACTCAGTTAGTTAAGCATCTGACTCTTGATCTCAGGGTTGTAGAGTTCAAGCCCTGCATTGGGCTCTGTGCTGGGCATGAAGCCTACTTAAAAAAAAAAAAAAGAATAAAATCAGTCTTACACAAACTTTTCCAGAGAATAAAAACATAAGGAACACTTCCAAGATTATTTTAGGAGGTCAGCATAACCTTGATACCAAAACCTAGTAAAAACATTATGGAAAAGGAAAATTAAAGGCTAATCTCAGACATAAATTTAGATGAAAAAAGTCCTAAATGAAATATTGGAAAAAAGGTTAATGTAAAACGAACAAGTTGGTTTATTCTTGAAACACTAGGAATTCTGGGTTGATTTGATAAATGAAAAATCAATCAGTGTAATTCACCAATTTAACCAAATTAAAGAAGTCTTAATTCTCTCAAAATAAGAAAAATTTATTGGATGTATTTTACCTTGGTTTCATGGTTTTAGAAAACTAAAAATGAAGCAAATTTCCTTAATCTTATAAAGGATATCTATCATAGCCTATAGAAAACAGCATAATTGATGGGGTAATGTTGAAACCTTTTCTTCTAAGATTGGGAATAAGAGAAAGGTACTGAATAATTCCCCATCCCCAATGTGTCTGCATCCTAATCCCCTAATACCTTAGATCCCAAAAGGAATTTTGCAGATGTGATTAAAATACTGATCTTGAGGGGCATGTGGCTGGCTCGGTCAGTGGAACACACAACTGTTGATCTCAGAGTTGTGGGTTTGAGCCCCATGTTGGGTGTAGAAATTCTTACAAATAAAATCTTTAAAAAAATAATGATCTTGACCTAGGGAGACTATCATGCATTATCTAAGTGGAATTGATATAATCACAATGGTCCTTATAAGAGGGATGTAGGAGTCAGAGTCCGAGGAGAAGGTGATGTGATAATGGAAGAAGATATTGAAATGATACTCCTTGAAAACTCAGGAAGGTGCCACAAGCCAAGGAATATAGGCAGCCTTTAGAAGCTGAAAAGGGGTAAGAAACAGATCCTCCCATCAGAGTTTCTCAAAGGAACCAGCCCCACTGACACTTTCGCTTGTACCAGCAAAAGTGATTTTGGACTCCTAGCCCCCAGAACTATAAGAGAATAAATTTGTGTTCTTTAAAGCCACTAAGTCTGTGGTAATGTGTTACAGCAGCAATAGGAGACTAATAGAGATGTCTGTTCTCAAAATTGTTCAACATTGTGCTAGGGATGCTAGCTACTACAATAAGGCAAGTTAAATAAGATGATAAGAATTACAAAGGAAGAAATACAATGTTACTACGTATAGACGACATGACTGAGTATATCAAAAACCCAAATACACAGAAAAACTATTATAATTAATAATTGAATTGAACAAGTTGTAGAACACAAGGTCAACGCAGAGAAATTTATTGTGTTTTCATATATCAGGTTTTCAGTCAGAGTCTATTCAGGAGATAGAAACCACGGCAATAATTTGAACTGGGAAATTTAATGGAAAGAATTATTAACTAGTAAAAGGCTATTTAACTACTAAAATGGCTGAAAGAGAATGCTAAAGCATACAGGAATAGAAATTGTAGGGTGCAGCTACTATCTCTAAGGCTAAGAAAGTGAACCCAAGGAAGGAACAGACTTGGAAGAGTCCCCTGCTCTCAAGCAAGGCTAATATTCAGACCTAATTGGAGAGGGAATGACTGTGGCCCGCTAGATGCGGTGGAAGTTCACTGAAGTGTCTCATGTCAGAGCTGGTTGGTAGCTGTTGAGCCCGGACTGAAGTGGATGGGGCCACCCACGGGAGTGCCAACAAAACCCTTTTTGGGCTGTGTACCGCTGTGCCTCCCACACACTCCTGGCAAGGAAGCCATTCACTGTGGTGTCAGTGAAATTGACTGGAGAGTGGGTGCCAATGCATTTCCCACACTCTGGTAACCATGCTCTACTGGAAAAGCAAGAAGGAAAGCATGCCAGAAGTGGTTCTTCTGCTGTGTCTTAGAGTATCCTTCCTGTACTCTCTACTGACATTATACCAGGCGCCCAAAGAGAATTATTTACAGGGTTCAGATCCAGTGTCATAAAACAGGGCAAAGAAGGGTAGCTTTGAGCTGAGTAGGAGTAAACTGATGGCTGGTAGAGCTAACAATGAACTTTTAGGTAATGAAAATCTTCAAAGATCCCATTCAGGGTAGATAATCAAGGACGAGAAAGGAACCGAACGATTGATGTATGAGATTTCTAAATGATTAAGAGAAATTAAAAAGGACGAAAATAAATGGGTAGGTATTGCTGTGTGCAAGGGCCGAAGTTGTCAGGATATGAATTCTCTTCAAATTGAGCTATAGGTTCAATGCACTGAAAGGGCATCTACAGAAATGTTCTTTTTTTTTTTTAATTTTTTTTTAACGTTTTATTTATTTTTGAGACAGGGAGAGAGCATGAACGGGGGGGGGGGGGTCAGAGAGAGGGAGACACAGAATCGGAAACAGGCTCCAGGCTCTGTGCTAACAGCACAGAGCCCGACGCGGGGCTTGAACCCACGGACTGTGAGATCGTGACCTGAGCCGAAGTCGGCCGCTTAACCGACTGAGCCACCCAGGCGCCCCTACAGAAATGTTCTTAGCAGCACTGTTTGTAATAGCCCCAAACTGGAGATAACCTAACATCCACCAACAGTAGAACGGATGTATAAATTGTGTATATTCACACCATGGAATACTATACACTGATGAAAATGAAGACCTACAACTAAATGGAACAACATGGCTGAATCTCATGAACTTAGCGTTGAGCAAAAGAAGCCAGACGTCCCCCCAAATATATACTTCACGATTCCATTTACATATAGGTCAAAAAAGGCAAAAAGCAAATGATAGTATTAGAGATCAAGATAGTGGCTCTCTTTAGGAAAGTGGTAAGTGGTAGTAATTGTGAGGGACCCCAAAGGGGCCTTTTGAATATTGGCAATCTTTTTTTTTAACTTTGGGGATTTATTTAAATTCCAGTTAGTTAAAAGTGTAGTATTAGCTTCAGGTGTATAATATGGTGATGCAACCGTTCCATACATCATCTGGTGCTCCTCACTGACAAGTGCACTCCTTGATCCCCATCACCTGTCTCACCCGTCCACCTGCCCCCCTCCCCTCTGGTAACTATCAGTTCGTTCTCTACAGTTAAGAGTCTGTTTCTTGGTTTGCTTCTCTCTTTTCTTCCCCTTTTGTTTTTTTTTTGTTTTTTAAATTCCAAATACGAGTGAAATCATGTGGATTTGGCAATGTTTTATTTCTCGTCCTTGGTGGTGGTTACATAGGAATTCTCTTTGTGATAATTCACCGAGCCCTGTATTTGTTTTGTGAGTTTTTCTGTATGTGTTGAACTTTAATTTAGAAAAAAGAATTATGACCAACAGACACATGAAAAGATGTTCATCATCACTTATCATGAGGGAAATGCAAATCAAAACCACAGTGAGATATCACCTCACACCTGTCAGTATGGCTAAAATCGACAACACAAGTAACAACAGGTATTGGTGAGGATGTGGAGAAAGGGGAACCCTCTTGCACTGTTGGTGGGAATGCCAATTGGTGCAGCCGATGTGGAAGACAGTATGGAGGTTCTTCAAAAAGTCAAAAATAGAAATACCTTAAGTTCCAGCAATCACACTGCTGGGTATTTACTCAAAGAATACAAGAACACTAATTCAAAGGGATACACGCACCCCTCTGTCTATGGGAGTATTATTTATAATAGCCAAGCTATGGAAGCAATGCAAATGTCCATCAGTTAATGAATGGATACATAAGACGTGGTGTGTATATATAGACAATGGAATATTATTCAGCCAGAAAAAAGAAGGAAATCATGCCATTTGCAATGACATGGATGGAGCTAGAGTATTAGGCTAAACGAAATAAGTTGGTCAGAGAAAGAGAAATGCCATATGATTTCACTCATATGTGAAATTTAAGAAACAAAACAGGCGAAGGGAAAAAATAAGAGACAAATTGAGAACAGACTCTTAATCACAAAGAACAAGCTGATGGTGACCAGAGGGGAGGTGGCTGGGGGATGGGTGAAGTAGGTGATGGGGAATAAGGCGTGCACTTGGGGTGAGCACAGGGGGATGTACAGAAGTGTTGAGTCACTATAGGTACACCTGAAACTGATATTACACTGCACGGCAACTGGAATTAAAATAACTTTTACAAAAGCTTCAAAGAGGGAACAGTGTGGAGGTTTTTTGTGTGTCTCGCGTCCATGAAATACAGCCAGACCAACATTAAAGCATCCTGCACACCTAGAAAACTGATCTGAGGATAACACAACAACTGCACAACCTGAACCAAGGAACTCAGCAGAAAGAGAAAAAACTCATTTTTATTTTCAATTTTTTATTTTCAATTTTTGTTAAAAATATTTTTCTTTAATTTTTCTCTACTATCAAAACACACCTAGGATCTAGCAGCATTTCTTCAATTTTTGTGTGTGTTTTTAATTTTTTAATTTTAATTTTTTTAATTTTAATTTTAATTTTGTCTACCTCATTAATTCCTTTTCTCCCTTCAAAATGATGAAATAAAGGAATTCACCCCCCCCCCCCAAAGGGTAAAAAGGAATTATGTCTTTGGCAGGTAAGTATGTGGGGAATGGTTTTATGGGAGTGTAAATGGATATTTTTTTTCTCGAAAACAGTTTGGTAGTGTATGTCAAAAGGCTTAAAAATGTGCATCCTCTTTGATCCAGTAAATTCCACTTATAGGAGTGATCCTAAGGAGATAATGAAATAGTTGAATAGCCATTAAAATAATGATGTAGATCTACGTTTCTTAACATAGATGGATGTCCATGATTTATTGTAAGTAAAAACTCAGATTAGAATAAATATGCTATGGGGCACCTGGGTGGCTCAGTCGGTTAAGCGTCCGACTTCGGCTCAGGTCATGATCTCACGGTCCGTGAGTTTGAGCCCTGCGTCGGGCTCTGGGCTGACAGCTCAGAGCCTGGAGCCTGCTTCACATTCTGTGTCTCCCTCTCTCTCTCTGACCCTCCCTCATTCATGCTCTGTCTCTCTCTGTCTCAAAAATAAATAAACATTAAAAAAAAAAAAGAATAAATATGCTATGTGTGTTGCCACAGACACATGTATATAAAACATTTGCTAGACTACAAGGCATATTTGGCTCTAAGAAAGGTAAAATGTAGATATATTTGTATATATCCCTGTTTGTGTGCACTACAAGTAATAACATTTTTTCTATTCGTTCAAAATCATTTCGAACGAGTGTATCTTTAATAATCAGAAAAAATAAAGATATTTATATTTTTGAAAGATTACATATAATATCAGGGGATGAAGGGATAGGACCTTGGAAAATGAGAAGTGAATTACATGCCAAAATATGAAAAATGAAAGTAATCTTTTATCCTTTATATCTTTTCGTGTTTTAAAATCTTCTATTGTAAATACACCTTCCTTTGCTAATCAGAAAAAGGAACAAAAGATCGAACACCCAACGTCTGATTGCTTACACATAACATTACGGGCAAGATCTGTGGAACACCCAAGACTTTCTTTAGTTTATTTGTCCCTTAGAGCTGTGGGGCCTGGTGGGACAAATCACAAAGGGGAGAAGGAGGCACCCAGGCCTCAAAACCCCAGGCTGCTCACTGACTCTGCCACGTAGGTTGCGTTCTTTATCAAATCATCAACCAATTATATGGGCTTTGTTGTTGTTGTTGTTGTTAGGAAAACTTTCGATGAGCCAGTGGGCTTTTTCCATGGAGAACACTTTGGGGCTGAACTTACCATGGAGATCCCTGAGTTCACGTCTGGTCACCACAGACACCAATGGAGATATTAACTACATGTCCAGCTTCCAGGATATCCACATTCAGAAACCGGTGAAAGAGGCAAGTGAAACATAGCCCCAGCTGAAACCTGGCTGGAGCGAAACACCCTTCAGATGACCTGTGAGAGGGACTCAGTCTTGAAAAGTTGGGTGTGGAATCATCTAATGGATGGGCATGGCAGGCTTGGGGAAGGGCTACGGGGGCTCCCCCAAGTACCTAGTGATCTGTTCGGGAAATTTGTGCTTTCTAAGGATAGGCAAAATGGAAAAAGAAGGAAAAGCTTCTGCGAGAAAATCCATGTCAAATCAGAAGGGCAGATACGACACCCACTCTTTCATACAACTCACCCCTTCAGCTCCTCAACAGAGTCCCTATTACACTGCGAGAGTATGGGCCTGCTGACATGACATCTTATGCCTTAAGTGTTTGTAAAATTAAAAATCTCTTATTAAAATGGGAATACCCCGGGGAGAGTTGTAAGGCCCGCCCCCGCCCCGTACTCATTAACAACTCTTTGCCAGTTAGTTACCACACTGGGCTGAACGTGAGCCGATGGGAAGGAAGACTGGGGCGATCGTTTGCAGGGGAGATGAGAAGGTCAGAGCAGAGAGAAGAGAAGTAAGGCAGGTGGGAAACTAAGATACCCCCACAAGAGAGGCTTCGGCTTCACGCAAGAGGCAGTTTACCACGGTGACCAGACTCACGGGCCTTGGCTTCGGGCAGCTGAGATCAGGTCCCATTCCCTAGCTACGTGAACCTTGCAAAACTTACCTTACCTCTCTGTTTTCTAATCTGTAAAATGGACATAATAATAGTTCTTTTCTTTGGGGCCGTTGTTGAGGACTGAATGAAATAGCCCACAGAAAAGTCTCAGGGTGGAGCCCGCGCGCACGTGTTCTCAGTACGTGTTGGCTGTTGTTCACTGCTTCTTGATCAGCCAGGGCCCTGCAGACTGCACACGCTTCCGCACGCAACAGCATGGTCTTTTCTCTGATTAAAGAAGGTTGGGACTCCAAGGAAGGCCTGCCTTCTCGAATTTCTATCTGAATCACATGCTTTGAATTGGTGGGAACGTTTTGTATTTGTAACATGTACTAAAATTGACCGTTATTAATTCTATGTGTTTTAACACTTAGAACGTCTTTATTTTAGGCTCAATCTACTCTAATTGAAACTCTGTACAGATACCGATCTGACCTGCAAATCATCTTTAATGTCATTGATTCTGATCACTCAGGTAAATGAACTTTGATTAGTTCAGTAGCAGTAGAAAGCAAGGGCTAATCTGTTTCTCAGAAACCAGAACTCTATTTTCATCTATTGCATTCTTCATCCAAAGTTGATTTAACTCAGGGCTGGGGGGGGGGGGGAGGCGATGATAAACTCATGATTAGGATTATTACTATTTTAGTTTGTCCACCAACTGTATTCAAGACCATATGGCCCCTATATAGGCCTCTGTATCTGTTAGATAAGAATAGCTCCTTTTATAAATCATCAGCACAGATGAAAAGATAATTCACTGTCCATTTAAACATAGTAGTTACTCCTGGCAATAAAAATCATTCCTGGAGTTCTGATCCTATGTTTGGGACTCAGGGGTATGAAAATTCATTTCTGCTTGGCTTTGATGCATGATTACTTATTTTCAAGCTTTATTATTATTACTTTTTAATGTTTTTATTTATTTTTGAGAGAGAGAGAGAGAGAGAGAATGTGAGCGGGGAGGGGCAGAGAGAGGGAGACACGGAATCCAAAGCAGGCTTCAGGCTCTGAGCTGTCAGCACAGAGCCGGATGCAGGGCTCAAACTCATGAAGAGCGAGATCATGACCTGAGCCAAAGTCGGGTGCTTAACTGAGCCACCCAGGCACCCCATACTTATTTTCAAACTTTAAAACAATCACCAGATAATCCTCAACCGCAGAGATCACAGAATACCAAAAGGTCAATAATCAAAATATGAAAGCAAATGATTGCCTAGAAAACATGGCAGAGCCATTGTTTGCAGTCCTCTTGTTGAGTGCCAGGGTAACTTCTCCCTCTGCCCTGATGTCCTTTTCCCTTAGATTTTAGATCTTGTAATTTCTATACCACATAGGGTCCCAGGGTCCATAATCTACCCCCATCCCTTGAGTGTATACTCATTCCAGGTTTGGAATAATGTCAGGACCACTTGGTAGTTGAAAGTGACACATTGTTTCTTATATTTACAATCTGACTTTTCCGTCTCCTTCAGTGTCTGATGGTCGGGCATGGCAGTGAGCTTGGCAGTGAGCTTCTTCTCATTGGGACCATTCAATCAGTATAGCTTCCCCACTCCACCATTAAGTGGGTCTTAAAACGAACACTCACACCTTCTTCTATATTCTTCTAGGCCTGATTTCCGTGGAAGAATTTCGTTCCATGTGGAAACTCTTCAATAGTCACTACAACATTCATATTGATGATTTTCAAATTGATGAGCTCGCTGAAAGAATGGACTTAAACAAAGATGGAAGCATTGACTTTAATGAGTTCCTAAAGGCTTTCCATGTAGTGCATAAATTGGATAAGTTGAACAAATCAGGTAGCGGCCTTGCTTAGCAAGAGCTAGGGCTTTCTCTGCTTGTAAACCCTGGGGCCCAAACCACCGACACCATCTTTTCCCGAACGCTTGTAATTCATAATCAGTTGTAGAGAAAAGTAGACCCCCATTCGTGCCATGAGCAGATGTATAGTGTGGGTATTTGAGTCTCCAGTAAGCTGTAATTGGTAAGACTAGGTTAAATGTCAGCTGATAGGATTTGGCTCCAGTGTTAGGACTCATGCATTGCCAGGTAGAAACTGGGTTTGAGCCTAGTGTTGGCCTCCTTGACCAAGATACCAGAGGAGTTTGGAAACATGTTGAAAGGAACCCACAGAACCGCAGAGAAAAGTGCAACATCTGTGAATGACTGAGGGATGGGAGGAGGAATACCAAACTAGTAACGGAATAAAATATTTCCATCTTTAAACTGAATCTTCTTTTTTTTATTTAAAAAATTTTTTTAAATTTATTTATTTTTGAGAGAGAGAGACAGAGTGTGAGTGAGGTCAGGGCAGAGAGAGAGAGGGAGACACAGAATCTAAAGCAGGCTCCAGGTTCTGAGCTGTCAGCACAGAGCCTGATGCGGGGCTTGAACTCATGAACCCTGAGATCATGACCTGAGCTAAGTCGGATGCTTACCTGACTGAGCCACCCAGGCACCCCTTTGAGCTGAGTCTTCTCTGGAGACCATAAACTGGTGATTCTCAATCGTGGGGGAACCACCCTTGAGGGATGGGGGTCATATCAGATTCTTCGTGGAAGCTGTGGGAGCGGATTGTTTGAAAAAGCTTTTTTTTTTTTTCTTGTCTGTTGGAGATACAAAGTGAATACAATTCACGTTGAGCCCTACAATTAATATGGTTGGACAAGGTCATTGGTGAGATGGGGCCTTGGTTCTGCGTACATTTTGCAATTTATTCTGGTATTCTGATTGCATATCAAACATAATAGGTTTCCCTTTAAAGGCGAGTACGTGTTTCATTGTTTTCTAATTTTGAGAACTTCAAGATCTGTCAACATGCCAAGTTAGATCTCCCGCAACCTTGCTTGATAGACGCACCAGAAATAATGGATAAAATACAACAAATATATATATATATATATATATATATATATTTTTTTTTTTTAATGCATAGCTGAGCTGACAAGAAAGTAAAAGAAACCCCTACTGGGCAAGGGAACAAAAGGCATAATTAAAACCAGAGCTATACTAACGTCGGACAGGGTAGACTTTGAGGCAAAAAATATCATCAGGGGTAAAAAAAGGTCATTACTGAATGCTGAGAGGAATGCTTCGCCAGGAAGACAGAAGAATTATAAACATATATGCATCCAATAACAGAACTCTAACATTTATAATGCGAAAATTGACATAACCAGTAGGAGAAATTGATAGAGATTTTTAATATGCCTGTGCCAGGAATTGACCATCTAAATAAAAAAGTAGCGTGTAGAGTTTTGGGCAACCTAATTCACCTAACTGTGGGCATGTGTACTCTGGAATCAGTTTTAGAGAATACACATTGTTTTCAAGCACACATGGGACATGTATAAAAATTGATCACGTATTAGACCACAAAACATCTCTCAAATACCAAGCAACCAAAACCCAAGATACTACATTCTCCGATGATAATGCAATTAAATTAGGAGACGACATAAGAAGGTAACCAGACTAATGAGTGCCAAGTGATATAACTGGAGCTCGACCAGAAATTGCTACAAATGCTTCACAGGACTACGGCAAATAACTCTTTTCAAAAATAGGTGAATGGGCCGTTTTCTAGGGAAAACTATAATTTACTAAAGCTAACCGGAGAACAAAAAGAGGGTCTGAGGAGACATAACCGTTAAAGAGTGGGCTGGGGTTGCCACGTGTCCTTTTGGCCGGCTGAACTACATTTCTCAGAATTCCCCTGTCTCACGTGTTTCTGCTTAAGATGGGCGGCCAGGGAGATTCTTGAGTGGTCGGGAAGGCAAAGGAAAGTGGCGGTCGTGGCGTGGCTCCCACACGCTGTTGCTGACCCGTGAGTCACTTTGTTGGTGTGGAGGGGCTGCTAGGCCGGCACCTGCTCTGAGTTGCCCTGGATCCTCTGTCAGCTTCTTTGATTCCTGGCCCAGGCGTGTCTTAGCTCCGGGCCGAAGGGCCCTGGCTTCTGCAGAATGACCTCGTCACCAATCACCAATCACCAATCACCAATCACCAACAGCGGAGACTAAGAGTGGGCTCGGTCTTCAGTCCGCTCTTGTGGAGTGCCAGCCTGTGCTCGTGTGTTCCAGCCTGCTTCCCCTTCTGCCTGCCCGCCCCGCGGACTCGGAGCTCCGACACCAGGTACGGCGGCTTCCTGAGCCCGCTTAACCAGCTCCCGCATTTGCATAAGCCCCTTCTAGTGGTTTCGTATGTATACACATACACACATGGATCGTCCCGGCTCGGCCTCGGGTTGAACCCCGACTGATACAAAATTTCGCGCCGAGAGTGGTTCCAAAAGAACAGAATCTTAGCGAGTGCTCCGAATGTGTACAACCTGATGTATCTGGAGCCCCTGCCCCGTTGTCTCCTATGAAAATCCACGGATGATCCCAGGATAGCGGTTTTAAGGCAGTCCGGCATGAGTCTTTCTTTTTGTTGCTTCCTGAATAGCATTTGGTTATCTCGGCGTTCTTTCTGGAACTCTCATTTTCTCTCCTGGGCTTCCAGTCGCGAATTAATTATTTGCCTTTGTTGGAATTTTCACCGAAAGAATATACTTTGATTTTCCTCAAGATTGGTAACTAATGTCTATTTAGTGCCACGATTTTGTAGTTTTGTGCTTTGTGTTGGTGATTTCACCGTTGAAAGCGGCCCTCAAACATAGTGCTGAAGTTCTTGCTCGTGTTGTTCCTAAAGTGCAAGGAGGCCTTGGCGGGGCGGGGTGGGGGGGAGAGACAGGTGTTTCAGAGAAAACAGGTGCGTTAGATAAGCTTCCTTCGTCCGTGTTGATGAATCATCTATGTGTGTGAAATGGGGCGTCTGTGAACAGAAACACACGTACAATGAGGTTATGTTACTGATCATTTGACGAAAATCTTGTGACCGAAGTCTCGCAGGGACCGAGCCCTGTATTTCCCCAGGAGCGCTGCCTCAGTGTTCACGAAACCAGTGGTTGCCGCGATTGTATAGAACACAAATACTACAAATAACCAGAATGGACTGTATTCTCACAAAAAAAAAAAAAAGTGGTTTTCCAGACCGTTAAGCTCTTGCATCCGCAGGAAATGATTTTGGGGTGTGATGTGGAGGCACCGTTTATTGAATAGTTCGTTCTTTTTTTAAAAAATAATTTTTAAGATTTATTTAGAGGGAGAGTGTGTGTGTGAGCGGGGTGGGGGAAGGCAGAGAGAGAGAGAGAGAGAGAGAGAGAGAGAGAGAAGGAATCCTAAGCAGGGTCCGGGCTGTCAGGACAGAGCCCTACACGGGGCTCCACCTGGTCAACCTAACCGAGATCATGACCTGAGCCAAAATCAAGAGTTGGCACTTAACCAACTGAGTCACTCGGGCGCCCCTTGAATAGTTCATTGTTTGCCACTCGTTTGAAATGCACCTGTGTCATATAGCAAGCTCCGTTTCTAAGCTGAGGATCCGTTGGTCTCTGGTCTGTCTGCTCACAAATACCTCACGTATTTTAACGCTCCAGCTTAGAGTAGTCTTTGTAGCTGCCATTAGGAGCCCCGACCCCTCCCCGATCTTTATTCTTCGTCAAAATGTCTCGGGTCCTTTAGTCCTCTGTACACATTATAGGACTTCTGTGAAGGAGCCACCCAGGCGCCCCTCTTACAATCTTTTTTAAAAGATTTATTCCAAGATACATTAAGGGGTCTCACCTATTTCTTTCAATTTCTGCTGGCTCTTTTTTTTTTTTTCATAGGGTTTAGTTCTATGCGGATTTGTTTTCTTCCTTTCTAGTCCTCATTCTATGTGCATTTCTTTTATAATCCCTTTCTGGCTATCTCCCTGTATTTCGAGTTTATGGGGGTATAATTGTGTGTGCAGACTCTTGATCCGGTTGGATTGTTCTCTCCTGGGCTCGGCCATTTTTTATTGTAGACATCTCGTTAGCAGGGTTTGCGTTTTGTTTTTGGTTTTGTGTGTGTGTGTGTGTGTGTGTGTGTGTGTGTGTGCGTGTGTAAAATCCCATGATATTTGGGATGTGGGCACAATTCTTCAGAGAAGTTTTTTGTTTGCTTCTGCCTTGGGGCCGTGGTAGTATCACTGCTTGAGGAATAATTCTGTCACTTTTCAGTCTGGAGTTGCTGAACTATGTGGGTAGAGTAAAAGCAATGTGAATTGTGGTCCTGTGGCTTTGAGTTCTCAGAGAGCTTTTCTTTATTCTCCCCCACACAAAGCCCTGTGTCCCGTAGTCTCTCTTGTTTTCAGATCTTTTCATAAATAAAAGCGTCCTCTAAGGGTCTTGGCTTTATGCAAAGTACTCAGTTCCAATCCCCTACCTTCCAAAGCTTCATTTACTACCCCTGTGTGGGAATTAACACCAAACCCCTGGGTTCTGGAGACAAATACCCTCCCCCATTAGCTTAAGCACCCACTCTGTGCTCTTTCATTTCCCTCTTTGTTTTTGGCACCTGGGGATTTGCTTTTATTATTTGTGAGCTTAGCTGCACATTTGTCATAATTATGTTACATTTTACCCTGTACTTGTAGGTGATTATAGTAAAAGGATTTTCAAGTTGTCTGAGTCCACCATACTGCTAGAAGCCAATAAATAGTTTTTTGGTATCTACTGCTATTTGTTAATAATCTTGAGGCTTCATGTTTTTACTTGGACGATGAAGTTTATAATAGGCCATGGTGCTTGAATTACACAATACTGTCATTTAGTGAATCTCAATTTTTAAAATTGTTTTTATTTTATTTTTTTTTCAACGTTTATTTTTGGGACAGAGAGAGACAGAGCATGAACGGGGGAGGGGCAGAGAGAGAGGGAGACACAGAATCCGAAACAGGCTCCAGGCTCCGAGCCATCAGCCCAGAGCCTGACGCGGGGCTCGAACTCACGGAGCGCGAGATCGTGACCTGGCTGAAGTCGGACGCTTAACCCACTGCGCCACCCAGGCGCCCCAATTTTTTTTATTTTAGAGACAGGGCAAGTGAGGGAGAGGGGCAGAGGCAGAGAGAGAATCTCAAGCCGGTTCCACACTTAGCAGGCTCGATCCCATGACCCTGGGATCATGACCTGAGCCAAAATCAGGAGTCAGGCACTCAACGAACTGAGCCACCCAGGCGCCCCTAGTGAGTCTCAGTTTTTACACTTTGGTAGAACATATTTCTAAATAATTTTCCTCTTTAATGTTTGTTTTTTACATAAATGGAATATTACACATTAAAAAAAACAGGGGCACATTTTTTTCCTCTTTTCCCTCTTCTCCCCCAACATAAGCATGACCCTCATCATCCTGTCTCACTCACCTGGGGAAGCCATGTTAACCTACTCTATGGCCTTCCATATTTCCATCTGTCCCATATGAACCTGTACAGACCTGTATCTGTCCTCATACAAGCATAGATTTACACACACAGTAATACATAAGGTGGTTTGATTATTATATGCTATATAAAAATGGGGTTATATTATACATGTTTTTCTGCATTCTTTTCTCAACCAATAATACCTACTTGAAATCCCTGCAAGTTGTAATGGCTCTAATTCTTTTTCTTTTTTGAATACACACATCAATGAATACACCTATGTAACCAGCACCCAGATCAAGAAACGGAACACAACCAGTGTCCCGGGATCCCCCAATCCCCCTCATGCCTTCTTCCATGTATCTCTCCCCCCCCCACCCCCATATAAGTGCAACTATCATCGTGACTTGTAACAGCATAGATTTGGCTTTGGCCTCCTTTGTGCCATGGTGTACATGGTGTACATGGAATCATTCAGTACATCCTCTTTTGTACAACATGGTACCATGACATTCATAAGGTTGTTGTATGTAGTTGTAGTTTGTGCCTTCTGGTTAGTCTATAATATCCTATTGTGTGAATATACCAGCAGTTATTTATTCTACTGAGAGACTTTGGGGTAATGATGGACGGTGCTACCATGAACATTTTGTTCATTAATTGGTTCTTTTTAGTGGCTATATAATAATTCCGTGCTACCGAGGACCACCCTTGATTTGGCCAGCCTGCTTTTAGTAGGTATTTACTTAGTTTCCAGCTCTTGACCACTAAGGCAAAGCTGCAATACATACTTTTTATTACATTTATTTATTTTTGAGAGACAGAGAGAACACAAGTAGGGGAGGCGTAGAGAGAGAAGAAGACACAGATCCGGAGCAGGCTCCAGGCTCTCAGCTGTCAGCACAGAGCCCGATGCGGGGCTCGAACTCAAAAACCGCGAGATCATGACCTGAGCCGAAGTCAGACGCCCAACCGACTGAGCCACCCAGGTGCCCCAAAGCTGCAATACGTATTGCATGTGCCTACATAGGGGTACCAGTCCATCCCTCCCGATGGGACAGACGGCCAGAAGTTGAATTGCTGGTTAGTATAGTAATCGTCTTTCAAAACTGAGAGCTGTTGTTCTATTGTCTTCCCCAAATTCGGTGGCAATGCCATTTCCATCAGACGTGTTTGAAAATTCCCTTCTCCCTCAACTCTACCAGCATGAGATGTTATAGTTCTGGTTTGTGAATCTGATGGGTATGAAATGACATCTCATAAGTACTTTAATTTTTATTCTCTACTAGAGAATTTGAGCATCTTTTCATGGGTTTGGACACGCTGTTCTGTGGATTGCATGTTCATTTTTTTGCTCACTTTTTGAGCTTTTAATCTTAGCAGTTTGTAAAATATTTTTGTACAGTATAGAAGTTAACCCTTTGTCATTTGTGTTAGAAATGTTTGTCCACATCTTTCTGTCTGTTGACTTTGTCATATTATCTTTGCCATACAAAAGTTCTTATGCTTTAAATAGCAAATATACCATATGTGCTTTTTTCCTTTCATAATATGCATTTTTTATTTTCATAGGGGTATAGTTGACACGCAATGTTACATCAGTTTCAGTTGTACAGTGTGATTCACCAAAGTGTGTAGCCATCATGGATGCTGATACACGCCTGTGACTGTACCATTGACCGCATTCCCTCTGCTGTGCCTTTTATTCCCATGATTTACTCATTCCATAACTGGAGGCCCGTATCTACTACTCCCCTTCGCCATTTTGCTCAACACTCTCCCCTCGCCCCTCTGGGAGCCATCAGCTTATTCTCTGTATTTATAGGTTTGATTCTGCTTTTTCTTTGTGTATTCATTTGTCTTCTTTTTAGATTCCACTTACGAGTGAAATCATATGATATTTGTCTTCCTCAGTCTGACTTATTTCTCTTAGCATAATACCCTCTAGGTCCAGCCATGTTGTCTCAGATGGCATGATCTCATCCCCCTTTATGGCTGTGTAATATGCCATTATATGTATGTATACAACCCCCCCCCCCACACACACACACACATCTTCCTGTTCCATTTATCTGTCAAGGGACACTTAGGTTGCTTCCATATCTTGGCTATTGTAAACAATGCTGCGATCAACACGGGTGCGTATATCTTTTTGAAGTAATGTTTTGTTTTCTTTGGATAAATACCCAATAGTGGAATTCTTGGATCATATGGTATTTTTAATTTTTCAAGGAACCTCTATACTGTTTTCCACAGTGGCTGCACCAATTTGCATTCCCTCTAATAGTGCTCGAGGGTTCCTTTTTCTCCACCTCCTCACCAGCACTTGTTACTTCTTGTGTTTTTGATTCTAGCCATTCTGAACAGGTGTAAGGTGATCTTTCATTGAGGTGTTGATATATATTTCCCTGATGATTAGTGATGTGGAACATCTTGTCATGTTTCTGTTGGCCAGCTGTATGTATTCTTTAAAAAAAATGTCTATTCAGGTCTTCTGCCCATTTTTTAATTGGATTTTTTGGGGGTTTTTTGGTGTTGAGTTGTACAAGGTCTATGTATTTTGGATATTAACCCCTTATCAGATATATTATTTGCAAACGTATTCTCCCATTCAGTAGGTTGTCTTTTTGTTACGTTGATGGTTTCTTTCACTGTGCAAAAGCTTTTTACTTTCATGTCCCAATAGTTTATTTTTGCTTTTGTTTCCCTTGCCTTGGGAGACCTATCTAGAAAGATGTTGCTATGGCTGCTGTCTGAGAAATTACTGCCTGTGCTCTCTTCTAGGATTTTTATGGTTTCAGATCTCACATTTAGGTCTTTAATCCATTCTGAGTTTATTTTTGTATATGGTATTAAAAGGTGGTCCAGTTTCACTCTTTTACAGGTAGCTGTTCACTTCTCTGAGCACCATTTGTTGAAGAGACTATGTTTCCCCCATTGTATAATCTTGCCTCCTTTGTCATAGATTGGACAAAGGATTCAGCATGTAATTGAGTTTATTTCTGGGCTCTCTATTCCATCCCATTGATCTTTGTGTCTTGCTCTGTGCTGGTATCCTGCCATTTTGATTACTAAACTTTGTAATGTATCTGGAAATCTGGAATTGTGATACGTCCAACTTTTTTCCTTCTTTCTCAAGATTGATTGCTCTGGCCATTTGGGGTCTTTTGTGGTTCCATGCAAATTTTGTGTTATTTGTTCTAGTTTTGTGAAAAACTGTTTGTATTTTGATAGAAATAGCAGACTCTGTAGATTGGGTAATATGGACATTTTAACAATATTCTTCTAATCTATGAGCATGGAATATCTTTCTGTGTCATTTTGAATTTCTTTCATTAGTGTTTTACAGTTTTTGGACTACGTGTCTTTTACCTCTTTGGTTAAGTTTATTCCTAGGTATTTTATTCCTTTTGGTGCAATTGTAAATTTCTTCTTCTTCTTCTTTCTTTTTTTTTTTTAGTGCTTATTTTTGAGAGAGAGAGAGAGAGAGAGAGAGAGAGAGAGAGAGAGAGAGACAGAACATGAGCGGGGAAGGGCAGAGAGAGAGAGAGAGAAGGAGACAGAGAATCTGAAGCAGGCTCCAGGTCTGAGCTGTCAGCACAAAGCCAGACGTGAGGCTTGAACCCACAAACCACAAGATCAGACCTGAGCGGAAGTCGGAGGCTCAACTGACTGAGCCACCCAGGTGCCCCAGCAATTGTAAATTTCTTAATTTCTTTCTGCTACTTTGTTATTGGTATGTAGCAATGCTACACATTTGGGGGTATTGACTTTGTATTTTGAAACTTTACTGAATTCATTTATTATAGTAGTTTTTTGGTCATGTCTTTAGGATTTTCTATGTATAGTATCATGTCATCTGCAAATAATGACAGTTTAACTTCTTAACCAATATGTATTCCTCTTCTTTTTCTTGTCTGATTGCTGTGGTTAGGACTTCCAGTACTATGTTGGATACAAGTGGTGAGAGTGGACATCCTTGTCTTGTTCCTGATCTTAGACAAAACGCTCCTAGTGTTTTACAATCACAATGTTAGCTGTGGGTTTGTTAAATATGGCCTTTATTATGTTGAGGTGTGTTCCCTCTAACCCTGTTTTATTGAGAGTTTTTATCATGAACGAATGCTGACTTTTGTCAAATGCTTTTTCTGCATCTGTTGAGATGATCATATGATTGTTATCTTTCATTTTGTTGATATGTATCACGTTGATTAATTTGCAAATATTGAACCATCCTTGTATCCCTGGAATAAATCTCATTTGGTTGTGGCGCATTATCTTTTTAATGTATTGTTGTATGTGGTTTGCTGATATTTTGTTGAGGATTTTTTCATCTATGATCATCAGGGATATTGACCTGTAGTTTTGTTTTGTTTTCCTGTGTGTGTGTGTGTGTGTGTGTGTGTGTGTGTGTGTGTGTGGTCTTTGTCTGGCTTTGGTATCAAGGTAATGTTGGCCTTGTAGAATGTATTTGGAAACTTTTTCCTTCCCTTTTATTTTTTGGAATAGTTTGAGGACAATAGGTTTTGAGTTTCTTTAACTGTTCGGTAGAATTCACCTGTGAATCCATCTTTTTATTTTTGGGTAGTTTTTTGATTACCAACTCAATTTTGTTACTTATAATCTGTTCAGATTTTCTATTTCCTCCTGGTTCAGTTTTGGAAGATTATATGTTTCTAGGAATTTATCCATTTCTTTTTGATTGTCTGATTTGTTGGCATATAAGCTTTCATAGTATTCTCTTATAATTTGTATTTCTGTGGTGTCAGTTGTTATTTCTCTCTTCTTTCTGATTTTATTTATCTGGGTCCTTTCTGTTTTTTCTTGATGAATCTGGGTAAGGCTTTGTCAATTTTGTTGAACTTTTCAAAAAACCAGATTTTGGCTTCATTGATTTTTTTTTTTTCTATTTGATTTGGTTTTTTTTTGTTTTTGTTTTCTGTTTTTTTTTTTTTTTTTTTTTTTTTGGTCTGTATGTCATTTACTGTTGCTCTGTTTTGCATTATTTCCTTTCTTTTACTCACCTTGGGCTTTATTATTCTTTTTCTAGTTCCTTAGGTACAAGGTTATTTATTTGAGCTTTTTGTTTCTTGACGTAGGCCTGTATCTCTGTATATTTCCCTCTTAGAACTGCTTTCACTGTGTCCCAAAGATTTTGGGCTGTTGTGTTCTCAGTTGTTTCCATGTATTTTTTTTTTTTAATTTCTTCTTCGATTGCTTCACTGACCCTTTGGTTGCTTAGTATCATGTTATTTAGTTTCCATGTGTTTGTGTTTTTTCCATTTTTTTATGTGTGCTTTATTTCTAGCTTCATACCATTGTGATTGGAAAAGATGCATGGTATGATTGCAATCTTCTTAAGTTTATTGAGACTTATTTTGTGGCCTAATATGTGATCTATCTGGAGAATGTTCCATGTGTACCTGAAAAGAATGTCTATTTTGTTGCTTTTGGATGGAATGTTCTGTATATATCTGTTAGGTCCATCTGGTCCAATGTGTCATTCAAAGACATAGTTTCCATGATTTTCTGCCTGGATGATCTATCCATTGATGCAAATAGGGTGTTAAAATCCCCTACTATTATTATATTACCATCAGTTTCTCTCTTTATGTCCATTAATATTTACCTTATGTATTTAGATGCTCTAGTGTTAAGTGCATAGATATTTGAAATTGTTATCTACTCTTATTGGATTTATCCTTTTATCGTTATGTAATGCCCTTCCTTGTCTCTTGTTACTATCTTTTTTTTTAAAGTCTATTGTGTCTGATATAAGTATTGCTACCCTAGCTTGCTTTCCCCACTCCATTTGCATGGTAAATGTTTTTCCATTCCTTCACTTTCAGTCTGTATGTGTCTTTTTTTTAATTAAAAAATGTTTTAATGTTTGTTTATTTCTGAAAGAGAGAGAGAGCACAAGCGGGAGAGGGGCACAGAGAGAGGGAGACACAGAATCCGAAGCAGGCTCTATGTTCTGCGATGTCCGCACAGAGCCTGACATGGGACTCGAACCTACAAGCTCTTAGATCATGACCTGAGCTGAAGCCGGATGCTTAACTGACTGAGTCACCCAGATGCCCCCAGTCTTATGTGTCTTTAGGTCTGAGGTGACTTTCCTGTAGGCAGTATATAGATACGTTTTGTTTTTTTATCCATTTCACCACCCTGTGTCTTTTGATTGGAGCATTTAGGTCATTTATATCTGAAGTAATTATTCATAGGCCTGTATTTACTGCCATTTTGTTATTTGTTTTCTGGTTGCTTTTGTAGTTCTTCTCTCTTCTTTTGTCTCTTGCTCTCTTTTTTGGGGGATTGATGAATTTCTTTAGTGCTATATTTGGCTTTCTTCTTATTTTTTGTGATTCCTATATTACATCCTAAATAAATAGTCTATATTAGTTTATTGTCATTTAAGTTCAAATGCATTCTAAAAAAACCCAAAAGCCAAAACACAGAAAAAATTTTCTCTTTCCCCTTCTTTTCCTTTTTACTCCCTCCTCTGTGTTTTATGTATATGTTGTCATATTTTATATCTTTTTATTCATAATTTTCTGATGTCTAATTATGGACATTTCTTTTCCGCTTAAAGACGTCCCTTTAACATTTCTTGTAAGGGTGGTTTAGGGGTGATAAACGTATCTTTTGTTTGTCTAGGAGAACTGTATCTCTTCTTCAAATCTGAATGATAACTTTGTCAGGTGGAGTATTCTTGGTTGTAGGGTTTTTCCCTTTCAGCGCTTTGATTATATTGTGCCACTCCCTTCTGGCTTGCCAAGTTTCTGCTGAGAAATCAGCTGATAGCTTTATGGGGTTGTCACTTGAAGGTAACTTTTTGTGTTTCTCTTTCTGCTTTCAAAATTCTCTATCTTTAACCTTTGACATTTTAGTTATTGTGTGTGCTGGTGTGGACCTCCTCAGGTTCATCTTGTTTGGAACTCTGGTGCTTCTTGGACTTGGATGTCCTTTTCTTCCCTAGGTTGGGGAGGTTTTCAGCTATTAGTTCTTCAAATAAGTTTCCTACCCCTTTCTCTCTTCTCGGCCTCCTCCCCTTTCCCCCCTCCCCACCATAATGCAAATGTTGGTCTGCTTGGTGTCTAAGAGATCCCTTAACTTATCCTCATTTTTAAAAATTCTTTTCTCTTTTGGCTGTTTGGGCGCTTTCCATTGCTCTGTCTTCCAGATTGCTGATATGTTCTTCCGCATCTGCTAATCTGTTGATTTCCTCTAGTGTTTTTACTTTTATCTCTGTTACTGTATTCTTCAACTCTGATTGGTTCTTTTTTATGTTTTCTATCTCTTTATTGGCGATCTCACTGAATTCTTCCACTCTTCTCTCCAACCCAGTGAGCGTCTTTATGACATGTAAATTCTTTATCAGGCATATTGCTTTTCTCTGTTTCATTTAGTTTTTCTGAGATTGTTTTTCTTGTTCTTTTCTTGAACATATTTTTCTGTCTCCCTGTTTTGCTTGACTTTCTGTGTTTGTTTCCATGGATTAGATGGAATGGCTACTTCTCCTAAACTTGAAGGAATGGTCTCGTGTTTGGTCATCTCCTATATCAACTGTGTGTGCTTGGTGGCTTTTGCTGGCTGGCTGGAGCTGTGGCTGGCATGGGCTGGGGGCACGGGGGTTCCGTGTAGCAGGTGCCCTGTCAGGACAGCTAAAACTGAAGTGGATGCATGCTGCAGTTTCCAAGGATCTATCCCCTGAGGGCACTCCAGCAGGATCGTTGAAGCTGAAATAGGCACAAGCCAGAGTGTGCCATGGTGCTCTGCAAGGGCACCAAGGGGTGCCTTGGTGGGGTGGCTGGAGCTGATGTGGTGTGTAGGGGAAGAGGTCCTTGAGCTCTCTGTGCAGAGATGGCCTACTGGGATAGCTGAAAGTAAAGTGGGTGCTAGCTGGGGAGAACCCAGGGCTCTGCCCAGAGAGGGTACCTTGGTTAGATAGCTGACGCAGAAATGGATATAAACCAGGGTGTTCTTGGACTCCGCACAGAGGTTGCTCTGAAGGGCTGGCTGGAACTGAGGCAAGACACAGGCTGGGAGGTCCTGGGGTGCTTTGCATCGGGGGCACGCTGGCAGGACAGCTAAAGCTAAAAGGGTCATGGGTGATGTGATCCCTGGGCTCTCCCTGTAAAATGTGCCCTGGTGGGACGGCTGAAGCTCACTGGGGCACAAGCCAGGGTGTCCCAGGGTGCTTTGTGCAGCGGATGCCCTCGCTAGGCACCTGTAGCCAAGGCCAGTGCAGGCGAGCGGGTTCCAAGGCACTCTACACAGGGGGCGCCCTCGCGGTGTGGCCGAAACTGATGCAGGCACAGGCCTGGGGTTCCCGGGCACTCCATGCAGCTGGATCAGAAGCCAATGTCCGCTGAGATGTTCTGGCGTGCTCTACATCAGCGGTGCCCTAGCAAGCCATCTGAAGCCAAAGGGGTGTGGGCCTGGGGTATTCTGGGGTACTTTGCACCTGTGTCCCGTTGGTGTGAGGGCTGGGCCCGTAGTGAGTGCTAACCAGGGGTATCCCAGTGTGCACTGCCCCGTGGTCACCTTGGTGGGGCAGCTGGAGCTGGTGTGAGCTAGAGGCCCAGGGTTTGCTGAAGTGGCAGGCCAGTTAGCGGGCCCAGATTGTGCATCGGTCTGTGCTTTCAAGGTAGAAGGGGAGTATAAACTACGTCCATTAGCCCTTCCCACCCAGAGCGAGTTCCAGTAGAGCTCCCCCACCACTGGGTGGAGCTCTAGGGCAGACACGTTTATTATGCTCGTTGCCTTTTCTCTCTTTTTTGAGAGCGCGCAAGCGCCCACCTGTAGGTGAGCAGGGGAGGGGCAGAGGGAGAGGGAGAGAGAAAATCTTAAGCAGGCTCCATGCTCAGCACAGAGCCTCACGTGGGGCTCCGTCGCTTGACCGTGAGATCATGACCTGAGCTGAAACCGAGAGTTGGACACTTAACTGACTAAGCCACCCAGGTGCCCCGCTAGTTGCTCTTTTAAATTGTGGCTCTTTAGAGAAAGAAAACAATAATTACGCAATTAAAAAGAAAGAAAAAAACAGAGCCAAACCAGAATAAGACAAAAAACTCCCATGGCTTATTTTCTATGCCCCAGCGCTCCCGGGGCTGGTGTGGGCTTGCGAACCCTGTGTGTTTGTTTTTATAAATTCTGTAACTGCAAAAGGTCTTGTTCTCTCTGGATGACTTAGTTACTCTCTTGGATTTTCTTGCAAGATTTTTATTTTCTTGCCTTTAAGTCCTTAGGTCCAGGACTTTGTTTTACATACTATAATCTATTGTTTATGTGTATGTTCTTTCATACGGATACCCTGTTGTTTGTTGAATAGTTCATGCTTTGCTACTGAATTGAACCACCAAACTTGTCATATCCTACCTATTTCCCTGTCAAATCCTACCTATTTCTCAAATATCCCAATATTCTAGATTTTCTAGATGTTTCCATTAATTTTTGTTTCTGTGATACTAATGTTAAATTGATTTTTGTGCTTTATAGAATTCCCTCGTTTGTGTTAAGGCCCCTTCACTGTTCCTTTCGTCCTTCTTAGCTATTCTCAGACATTCATTTCTCTATCTGAACTTTAAGATAACTTTATAGAATTCTAAGAAAAGTCCTGTTGAGATTCTAATTGAAATTGAATGCAACTTATATATTACATTTGGGAAATTTAACATTTTTCATTATTAAGTATTCCTATCTAAGAACAATTCTAACCTCCCATTGGTTCGTAAGTTGTTTTCTGTCTTTTAATAGGGTATTGTAGGTGTTCACTTATGGGTCTTATGTCTCTCATACAAATTTCATTCCTGAATATTTTATACTTTTTTGCCACTGTTACAAATGAAAAATTTATCCCCATTTGCATTTCTAGATAATTATTATTAGAGTAAAAAAAGCTGCTTGTTATTATAATATGTTTGGTTTCTAACCTCGTTACCAAATATTGTTAATAATTTTAAGTGTTTTAATAGGGTCTCTTGCGTTAACAGCAAACAAAACTAATTTATCTTTTCTCTTAGCGTTACTAGACATAGCAAAAGAGATATAGAATGCCCAGTTAAATATGAATTTCAGATAAACTACGAAGAATTTTTTAGGATAAATATGTCCCATGCAATATTTGGGGTATACTTACCCTAAAAAATGATTTACTGCTCGGGGTGCCTGGGTGGCTCCGTCGGTGAAGCATCTGACTCCTGATCTCGGCTCAGGTCATGATCTTGCAGTTCGTGGCTTCAAGCCCCACATTGGGCTTCGTGCTGACAGTGTGAAGTCTGCTTAGGATTCTTTTTCTCTCCCCAAATAAATAAATAAACTTCAAAAAATTATTCATTGTTCATTAGAAATTCTGCATTTTATCTGGCAACTCCACTTCTTTCCCAATGATTATACCCACTCTTTTATTTATTTTTATTTATTTAAACATTTTTTAATGTTGATTTTTGAGAGAGGGAGAGAGAGAGAGACAGAGTGTGTGCAGGGGAGGGGCACAGAGAGAGGGAGACACAGAATGTGAAGCAGGCCCCAGGCTCTGAGCTGTCAGCGTAGAGCCTGACATGGGGCTCCAACTCACAAGCCGTGAGATCAATCAGCCCCAACTCACAAGCCGCAGTCAGGTGCTTAACTGACTGAGCCACCCAGGCACCCCTGTGGTTTTCTTCTTAACATATTTAGTAAAATTTTCTTAGTGGTCAGGTACCTGATCTATTTCTATAAATATTGCATGGATAACGTCTGTATTTTTCACTTGAGGTCAGGCTCTCTGTGTTTGTTACCCTAAGTTATTAGTTATATCAATCATTTCATCTATGCTCCTACTGACTTTTTGCTTATTAGATACATCCAATTCTGAAAGAAGTGAATTAAAACATCTCCCCAACACTGTATTTTTATTATATCCTATTTGCATTTCTAAAGGGTTTTTTTTTTTTTGCCTTATGGTTTTGGCATCTGTTATTGAATGCACATAAATTTATAAATGTTTTGTTGCTTAAATGTATATTTTTGTTGTATACAGCGTCCTTTTTGATCTTATTTAGTGTTTTCAGCATTAATTTTTTCTTTACATCTGTTTTTCCTTTCCTCTTTTTAGCATTTTTCTTATATCTTTTTGGCATTTTATTTTCTTTCTTTGTCACTTTGTTTTTCTTCTAAGCAGCATATACCTGGATTTTTATTTTTAGCTCCGAAAGGCTGTGTCTTTTATTGGGTAAATTCCATTTAGCCAATGTTGGTGGATTGACTAATATGCTTGATTTTACTTATCTTACTCTACTTATTAAGCTGTTGTTTGGGGTTTTGTCCATTTTTTCTAGTTTGGTTAAGTTGACATTCATTCTAGTTCCCCCCGCGTTAATAGCGACTATAGAGTTTTAATGGAACTTCTAGGTGTATAGTTTTCTTATATTTGTGTGTTTTTGTACGGTTTTCATGAGAATTTTAAGTTTATTTGAAAGAGAGAGAGCATGAGCCAGGGAGGGGCAGAGAGAGAGAGGGAACGAGAATCCCAAGCGGGCTCCATGCTCGATCTCATGAACCATGAAATCATGATCTAAGCCAAAATCAAAAGTTGGATTCTTAACTGACTGAGCCACCCAGGCACCCCTCACACGAGAGTTTTAAGTGACAAAGTGGCAGAGATAATTCATGGAACTGAAAGTGAAACCAATGTCCTTGTAACTCTAATCCCAGTGATCTTTCCACGATAGCAGGGACTCAGAGCAAAGCCAAGCATTTCTAACTAAATGAACTGGGCTCATGTTTAGATCAGCTTCAGGTCAGAGTCTGTCCCTCTCTCCTGGGGCACATCGGTGATGGTCTCTAGTGAGCCAGACTTGTGTATCTCTGGTAAGAAGGGTGGATCCTCACTGTCACATGGCTTCGTGGGCCTGGTGTGGCCAGAATCGAAGGCCCGTTAGCTGTTGTTCTTCAAGAGGCCCTGTGGGAGGAGCCTGGACTTCCTGCCCTTTCAGGAATGTCTCAATTCTGAGCATCTCAGGGCAGGGACAAATGTTCGGGTTCTGTCTCCAGAGGCTCAGGTAGATGGCATTCTGAGGGCCCCTATGGCTTTTAGGGCTGTCCCCGAGGGAGGAAGGCCTTGAATCACCGGCGTGGATCGTCTCTGCCTTGAGCACAGGCTGGAGGCCCTATTCCCGGCATTGAGGTCCCTTCCTGTCCTCCTACACTGCTGCCGTCTTGGGTCTTTGCCCAACCATTGTTCTTGGGGTGGGGGGGGAACTGCCATGGTGGGATCAGAGCCCGTGGCTCCCCTCCTGGGGTCCCTGGGCCTCCTGAGAGGGCAGTCATCGTAACAGGAGTCCACAGGATGTCATTTCATAAAGCTCTCCAGAGACTGTTCATGGCGCTTCAAAATCTTGGGCCAACAAAAACGTCACATTTCTTTGCTTTTGGCAGGAATCCCAGCTCCTCAGCTTGGGAGCGCCATTTATCCTTGCTGCACAGAAACCTCATTTGGCCATTGTGTTGGCCTCCAATTAATAAATTACAGGAGAACAAATTAATTTACTGATCACTTGCAGCTTGGTAGATAAAATCCTTCAAAGCAGAGGGAACATGGGGTAATAATAAAAAACATCCCTGTTGGGAAAAAAGTTGGGGATTCCTGAGGCCACTGAGAGCTCCCACAGAATCTGAGGTAGGGGCAGAGTCAACACCCCCGAACCCCATTAGTCTCCTGGGGCCGGCGTGAGGATCCCGGGGAGATGACTGCGACGGAAGTTGCTGCGACCTGACGTGTGTGATGAGGGTGGTTGTGTCTGGTCGCGGGGGGGCCCCGCTGACCAAGCCTGGGGTGGTTCGAAGGGGTGGGCGGTCCCCCAACACCACCCTGCCCTGCAAGTCCCCTCTCCGAGAACGTCCGAGCAGCAGGGGCCCCCGGGAGCACACGTGAGAGCCTCGGATGGCGTGTGAGACGACAGTGCTGTTCCTGCCCGGTTGCTGAGGCCAGGGGGACGCGCTTGTGTTTCCTCACCCTCGACGAAAGTGCCTGGGACACGATGCGTTCCCACAGCCTGCGAACGCTGCCTCCGCCACGTCTCCCGGGTGCGGCTGCCCGCACAGCTGCGGCCCTGTTCCCTCGGTGACGTCACCGAAGGTCTGAGGACCGTGGTGGTGGCACCGGGAGTGAAAGCTCGCCCGCTCCTCGGATCCTCTAGGCCAAGGTCCGGTGTGAGTGTTTTGCGCGTGTTAACGCATTCACCTCCACTGCCACCCCGGGAGGTAAAGGCTGTTATCATCACTTCTATTTTGCGGACACAGAGACCAAGCCACCGGCCCCAGGTCGTGCCTCTGGCATACCCTGGGGGGGGGGGGGCGCTGCGAGCCTGCTGCCAGGCCCGGGGGTGGGGGTGGCGGGGATGGTTCTGCGGGCTCACTGGGCTGTGCTGTTTGGTAACTGTCCTGGATCCGAGTTAAGCAAAAACTGCACGAGGATCAGGAAACTCCATTTTATTTTATTTAAAGAAAAAAAAAAAATAACAACAACCTTTTTTTAATGTTTGTTTTATTTTTGAGAGAGAGAGAGCATGAGTCAGGGAGGGGCAGAGAGAGAGGGAGACGCAGAATCCTAAGCGGGCTCCAGGCTCCGAGCTGTCAGCACAGAGCCCCACGTGGGGCTTGAACCCACGAACCACAAGAGATCATGACCTGAGCCGAACCCGACACTTAGCCGACTGAGCCACCCAGGCACCCCAGGAAACTCCCTTTTAACTTGGAGCTTCTACCTCTTCGCTCTCCCCAAATTTTACTTCAAAACCAAACCAAACCCCACCCAGCCCCGGAGACACGAGCAGTGCTTGAAATGGCTGGATTCCCCCTCCTTTCCTTTCCCCGGGGACCCGGAGGCATCAGCCCCAGGAGCTGGGGTGCCGGCCAGACCCTGCTCCTGCCCCTCTCTCCCCGGCCGCTCCTCACCCCCCCACCCCGCCCCGCGCTAGGCTTTGTCCTCCACGAGGGAGAATGAAGGCAGGGGAGAGGGCGCAGGATCTTGAAGCGATGCACAAAGACCCCGAACGAAGGAGATATAAATGGAAACTCTGAGGCTGTGTGATTCACTCACCATCATGACTCATGCTCTGCTAAGGGTTCCGTGAACAATATGTTCGCAGTCTGATTTAATTATAGCCCCGATTCACTGCTGCCTCGGTGAGCTTCCGAGCGCACCCCATGCCTCACTACGCTGCCATGCGGGCCGAGCTGCGATGCCTCCCTGGGGGACGGGGGAGGGGGCCCTGGAAACGGTTTGCTGCCGCGGGTCACATCACACGCGGTGGGACAGCTCTCGGGGGGGGGGGGGGGGGGACCTGGGCAGGGAGGGCGGCCGCCCCAAACGAGCCGACCAAGCTTTGTGGTGGGTGTCAAGCCCACTGGGGTGTCTGCCTCTTGGGCTTCCCCTCCGTGCGGAGGCTGGAGCTGGTGTGTGGGTGCAGGTGACGGACCGAGGGAGGGAGAGGATGGCGGGAAGCCCAAGGCCGCTGCCAAGCGCGGGGGGCCATGCCTTCCCCGCTCCTGCCACCGCTTGGAGTTTCCGCACCCGAAGGGGATTGGCTCGCACCCGGAAAGCTGCGCCCACAGTTACAGCCCCGATCTAACTAGCAGTCGGGTCCCCCGCCCCGCCCCCAAGCAAGAAGGCCCCCGGGTGCATTTCAGTGGAAAGGGAGCGGTCCTTGCGCGGGTACCGGGTATTGTGCATAATTAACACCAGCTCAGCTGGCGTCTGCGTGCGGGGGGTGGGGGATGGGAAGGAGGGCGACGACCCCGCCGGCTTCAGGGCTGCCCGATAAAATACAGGGCACCCAGTTACCTTCGAATTCCAGATGCTGCGTCATTTTGCAGCCTCAGCATGTCGCAAATATTAACTGGGACATGCTTGCGCTCAAAATGTATTGGTTGTTTACCAGAAATGCTAATTTAACTGGGCATCCTGTGGTTTTTCATTTGCTAACTGTGGCGACCGTCCAAGGCCTTTCAAGTCCCACAGCTTCTGCCTCTCTGCCACCAAGGCGTTGTGGAACTCCGTGGACGAATGACTTGAGCATTTGGAGCCTCTGTGGCTTGTCCTGCACAAATGACGGTCACGCAGCGCAGCCCGGAACCGCGGCACAGACGAGAGGGTGCGCAAGGTGGGCCTCCCACGGGAAGCCTCGCGGGCTGCAGCGGCCACCGTTGGTGGCCACCCACGTCCCCTTCGTGGCCAATGCGCCCACTCTCCAGCTTCTGGGACTGCTGGGTACTGACCACTCGGCTGCACCCTCTCCCCCTAAGTTGCCCAAGGCTGAGGGGAGGCACCCGCCTAGAAGGTCGTGATCCCCGCACACCCCCACCGCACAACCTGCCCTAGCCAGCGGCTGGCTGACCAGGCACCAGCACCTGGTTCCAGCCCCCTCCCTTCAAGGCAGGACATGCTGCGTCTCACGGCTGACACTCAGGGCTCCCCAGGGGTCAAGCTAAAGCTAGTCTTCTCTCCATGCACGTCCTTTCTCAGCAAACGACTCTGTTCTGGTTTTCTTCTTCTCTCACTTGCTTATAGGTAGGTCTCCTCTAAGAACAAGCCCTCACTGTATCCCTCACACAACAATCTTCTACCAAGGGCCCCAGAAGCAGGCACACCGGATAGCCGTGTTCTCGTCAGCCTTTGCGCTGTCAGTGTCAGAGCCCAGGGATGGCTCAGGCCCTGGGGCTGGGGGCGGGTTGGCGGCACGCGGTCCGTGGGGTGGGGCACAGTGCTGGGCCGCAGGGCAGGGGCTTGTCTCCTTGGGGAAGTCGGGAAATGGAGACGCGGGCCTCAGGCCTGGAGCCCTCTCTGCAGAGCCGGCCGGAGCGCCTGGGGTGGGCGGCCGAGGCCTCTCTGCCTCCTCTCGGGGAGCCTGGCTGCGGAGGCCGCCGGCCCCGGGGAGGCCCGGCCGCGGCCGGGCAGCGGTGGGGGAAATCGTGGGACCCGATTAAATTCCGAGGAGCGGCACGACCCGAAGGGCTCAGCGGGGTGCCGCGTGAACTCCCGTCTCCCCGTCCCACCCGCGGGCTCTTGCGCGCTATGCCACGTTGCTTTAAAAAGAAGCCGTGGGCAGGATGAATCCTCGGGAGAAGGTGTACCGTTTTAAAGAGCAAGGCCTGGCTTTGAAGCGGGGCTCTGCCGCTTGTGCGCAGGCTCCGGGGTCTGGAGCTTTGGGGCCTCGCCGGGCCTCGGGTTCCTTCCTACGGAAATGAGGATGCCTCCCCTCAGACGTGAGGCGCCCGTCACTGCTTTTCTGTCTCAGAGGTCACTTTTTTTTTTTTTAATATGAAATTTATTGTCAAATGGGTTTCCGTACAACACCCAGTGCTCCTCCCAACAGGTGCCCTCACGCGAATTTTGAAAGGGGGAGAACATCATGGGGCACGAGAGGGCCCCTTGACGGGGAAGTGTTAATTTTGACCTTCGGGTTCTAGCTCCTTGCTGCCTCCACAACAGTCGGGAATTTTCATGGCCACGGGGAGCGGGTGCGGCTTCGGGAGTGTCAGGGAAGGTGGCCGGGCTTAAGTGGCCGCTGGGAGATTTGGAATTCTGCACGGACATTTGGGGGAGCTGGAGTTTTGGGGTTCGTGACCCCTGGAGCACTTTCTGAGGAAAACGGATCCTCTGAGCGGGCGAGCGGCACGGGGCACAGAGGCTGGCGTCTCAGGAGGCGCCTGACGTCCCTGGGGAGGGAGAGGAGGCCGCAGTCCTCGAGAACCGCCCCCGGGGGGGCTCATGCCTCTCTCGGCGCCTCCCAGGGAGTTAGCCTCCTCGCTCTGCTGGGGTCCGTGTGGGAGGAAACAACCTATGGGTCCTCGGTGAGACGTCAGCAAGAGGGCCGGTGCCTGTGGGCCTGGAAGAAGGCCCCCCCTTGGCGGGCCTCTGGACCTCAACGGCCCCCGGCTTCCTGACCCAGGGCCTGCATGTCTCCTGGGGTTGGGAGCTATTGGCCTGGCCATCCCGGCAGGTGCGTGTAGCTTTTCTCATTCCGTAGTATGGACGCGGTGGCCGTTTCGTGCTCAATCAATAGCCCGCTGTGGCTGCTTCCCACGAGCACAGGCCCTTTTGCATTCAGAAAAGCCGGGCGGTGCCCTTCACGGGCCAGCTGTCTGTTGGCACCCTGGATGAGTCGGAATGAGCAGATCCCTGGCTCCCAATTTCAAAATGTCGGTGACCTCTCCAAATGGTGACCGTGGAGGGGCTTATCACCGAGTGACGGGGCAGTGATTCCGCTGGGAAACGTGCCGTGATCTGCATTAGGCCCTGGGTGCACGGCTCCTCTCCCCACTAGAGGGGCCACACCAAGCTGGGACACCGGTTGGCCTTGACCTGGGTCCCAGTTCCAGTCAGCAGCCAGGGCCACATCCATCCTTCCAGCTGCTCAAGGGAAACACCTTGTGGCCACCCCGCCCTGTTCCCCCACCGCCCAACTGGTCTGTCAGCAAGTCTTCTTGGCTGTATCTTCCATATGCCTCCAGAATGTGACCCTTCTCACCAGGTCGTCGGCCACCACCCTGAGTCAAGCTCCCATCATCTGTACCCCGGATGACTGCATTCCCCTCCGACCGGGTCTCCCTGCTCCTCTCACCCACCCCCGGGTGGCCCTCTTTAAAACCCAAGTTATCTTGGGTCATAGCTCTGCACAGAACTCCACGATGGTTTCTGGTTTCAAAGTCCGAGTCCTTCCAATGGCCTCCAAGGCCCCATGTGATCTGCCCTCATGGGCCCTGTGGCCTCATGGCCACTGCCTCACTCTCTCTCTCCCTCCGCTTGGTCACAACAGACCACCGTGGGTCACTCAGCTCGCAGGGCACGTGCCCCTGCCTTCAGGCCCTCGCTCTAGCCATCTTCCTGGCTTGGGATGCTCTCCCGAGTCACCTCATGCTGTCCCGCAACCCTTTCACAAATTGGCTCGAACCTTTTCCCGAGGACACCTAGCCTCGGCACCCTTTTTGCCACCGCGGCCGGACTCCCATACTCTGACCTTTCTTCTACCTGTGGCTCAGAGCAGGCCTCCTTGTCTAACATACTTTATAACAGACTTATTTTTTGCGGTTATCGTTTATGGTCAGTCTCTGCTAGAAGTTAGGTTCCCGGAGGGGAGGAGCCGCCATCTTGTTCGCTGATGCGTCCCGTGTCCAGGTCAGCACCTGGCATGTGGTGGGGGCTCACTAAATACGTGTCAAGTAGAAGGACCGAGGAAACCGGGGCCTGAAGTGGTTAAGTAACCTGCCCAGGTCACCCAGCTCCCTGGGGTCAGAGTGGGGATTGAAGCCCAGACTCTCACCCCAGAATCCAGACTCTTAACCCTTGGACTCTACCGCCCACCCAGTGACACGCTGCATCCTTGCAATCCTCTCTGCCCCTCCTGCCGGGGTCTCAGCAGGCTGGGCCTGTGCCCTGCAGCCTCTTCTCTTTCCTCCCGGGCTGATGTTTGGATTCTCCCTGGGGCACGTGCTCCCGCCTCTGGATCCCTTTGAGGAAGTAGACTGGGCTGTCCCTACCGGGTACCGACTGTCCCCTCGATGCCTGACATCCCTCAGAGGGGCAGGAGGCGGGCCTCCACAGTGACCTCTGAACCCTGGCCTGGCCTAGCTGGTGGCCAACAGCTATTAGAGTGGCTCTCGATGGGAGAGACACCCCCATGCTTTTCTGCAGCTGGCTGTGGCCTGTCCCCTGGTCCTTTCACCCTCGGGCCAGTCCTCGGAAATCCTCCTCTCAGGCAGTTAGTTTTGTACCAGGCAGATACAACGGGTCCTGAGCTGCAGCTGCCTCCGGTAAGACCGGAGAGCTGGCCTGAGCGGCCCCTGAGTTCCACCAGCTCCACACGGCATGAGAGGCGTCGCCTGCGGGGGCTGAGCTGGGGGAGCAGAGGGCAGACCCACAGAAGCGGCCCGGCCGGAGCCCCACGCGAAATAGCTCTGTACGAGTCCTAGAGTCTGGGCGGAACGTAACAAGGGCGGCGGACTCCGGATCTTTCCTCCAGTCAGCCTGAGTCCATCATCGGCTCAGCATGACCCGCTTCGATTGAACCCATTATTTAGCTAGCTATTTTTAATGATAAGCGCACGCAAGCCCATCGCCCCAAACAAAAAGCCAGGACTCTGACACTAACTGTCCCCCTGGTCAGGTGGCTCCCCCTCCATCATCCATGTTGTTGCATCTCCCAGTGGTTTACTTGTTCTGAATCCCTCAGAAAATCCCACAGGCGGGATACATTCTTTTTTTTTTTTTTTAAGTTTTTTCTTTATTTAAGTAATCTCTACACCCAATGTGGGGCTCGAGCTCACGACCCCAAGATTAAGAGTCACGTGCTCTTCCGACCGAGCCAGCCAGGCCCCTGGAGGGACGCGTTTTTACCCACAGACGGGTGAACACCTCCCAAGCCTCGGCCTTTGTGAACAGCTCGCCGCGAGCATTGCCAAGCCCTCTTCTTGTCTCAGTTGCAAAATTGCTGCCATGGTGTTGAATTTGTGGGTATTCTTTTTTTTTTTTTTTTTAAATATCTCGTGTTTCTGTAGTGATGTCCGCCTTTCTGTCCATGATATTTTGAGCAACTCTGACAGATGTTTACCTGTTTTGTTACTTTTCCTAAAAAGGTAACCTCTGGCTTGGTCGATCTGTCTTGTATCTTGATTAACCCGTCCGTATTTTTATTATCTTTGTTCTTTTTCTGACTTCTTAAAATGGAAACCTCGCTTATTAACCTGGAGGCTCTCGTCTTTTCTAACGTAAGTATTTAAGGTTGTAAATTTTTCCTCAGAGCGCTGGGTTTTTGTATCTCACAAGCTTTGATATGCGATAGTTTCATTTTCATTCACTTCTGGGTATTTTAAAGGTTTCATATGATTTCCTTCGTTTATGAGCCATTTAGCAATTTAAACATTTCCGAACGTATTGGCATTATTTGCCTTTTTAAAGGTCAGAGACTGCGGTCCGCATATTTATTTATCTTTGACTAGTTCTCTATGGGCTTAGTATATAATCAAAATCTTAATGCTCCAAGTGTGCTTGGAGAAGCCAAATGTGTGTTCTCAAATTGTTGCATCGGCCTTTCTACATGTCCGGTAGGTAAAGGCTGTTAATTGTGTCATTTGGATCTTTTGTCCTTCATGACTTATTGGTTGGCTTGATTTATCAGTAGTCAGAAGCCAGGTGTTCAAATCTCCCGTCATGAAGACAGAGCCATCAGTTCCTCCTCGTACTTCTATTACCGTTGCCTTTACATTTTCCGAAGGGATTTTATTGGATATGTACACATTTAAAATGGCAGTCTCTTCTCGGTGAATTTAATCTTATCCTCACGTACTCACCCTTCTCATCCCTAATGCTCCTTTTCGTCCGGAAGTCTATTTTAGCTGATGTCACCACAGCTTGCTTTGGGTTGGCATCTGCCCGACAAGGCCTTTTTCATCCTTTTACTTTCATCCTTCATGTTCACACGCAGATAAATAGCACACGTCTCTTTGTAGTCCTCCGATTGGCCTGTCTTTTAACTGGCGGTCTGGATCATTTGATCATCACTCTCGGTAGCTTGTTTCTAACATTTTCACCTACATGGTGGCTTGTCTCACCTGGTCTGTTTCTATGCTTGATCCCATCGTGTAGGGAGGTAAGAAAGTGGTGGTGGGGAAAGGGGGTTCGAGTTGATGGAAACAAGTCAACAAGTCCCGAGTATTTAGTGAACCCCAGCTTTTTCCAAGCCAGAAAAGGCTCTTGAGGAGGCACAAGAAATTTCAGGAAGCACGAAAGAGGCCAAGACAATGGCCTGGGGGCTAAGTGCTCAGGAGAGGCTCTGGGTTGCCCATCCAGCAGCCATCTCCCCTTTTCATTGAAAGAACCCCAACTTAGTATGAGGTGCAATGGGTGAGGTCTCAGAAGGTGACTTCTACCTATAGGTCCCAGTACTTCTAGATTTAGAACTACCATAGTTCCAAAGCTGTCCCGTCCATCCTCATTGTTTCTGCCAGTGATCAGCCTAAAATTGTTATGTGACTCAGTTCTGGCCAATGAGAATGAACAGAAAGTCTGCTAGGGGGAGGAAAGCAGAGGAAGAGAGATGCTCAAGAAGAAAGCTCTGCCCCTCCTTCCTGGTTGGGATGTTGTCTTTTAAGCACGTGAGGCTTTGAGCTGTGGCAGCCATCTTGTGACCACAAGAGAAAGCACCACATTCTGAAGATGATGGGGAAGGAAGACGGGAAGGGCACGTATCCTTCATGACCATGTTGAAGCCACTGTGCCAACCCCGTAACATCCCAGCTCCATACTTCTTGTTAAATGTTCAATATCTTTATCGTTTGAGCCACTGAGAGCCACGCAGTCTATGATGTACCTCAAAGTATCCCGAGAGATTGTTGTCGAATCTGTTCACTTGCACGATCCTGCCTTTCAGAGTTCTGGGAGCAGACAGGCCTTCAGGGTGCACCCCCGGCCAGTGCCAGCCCACACTTTGGGGAAAAAACCCTCCGGGTGGAAGTGGTGGGCCTTTTACCCTCCCCTCTCCTTCGCCCTGTCCTCTCCAGACACCCTATCCAGCCCAGAGGCTAAGAATTCCATAAGTCAGAGCTTTGGAGACTAAAACATGGCAGGGAATGCAAACGCCTCTGAAAGCGCCCTCCAGGCTGCTTTCTTCTAAACCTTCAACACGAAGAATGTCTCAGAGGAAACAGACAAACAGACTCTCAGAGGAAACAGACAAACAGACGCTGGAGTGAGGACAGAAGGGGAGAGAAGGCACTTCAGGGCTGTTTTGAAACAGGAACTCGTTGAATGGTTACCTTCACTACCTTTTTTTTTTTTTTTTTTTTTTTAATCAAGCAAACGTTTGTTTCGCACTTCCTCTGGTGCCAAGGGATGTCCAAGCACTTTAAGGATACTCATATGTTTAATCCTTGCAACAACTGAATGAGGTGGAAGGGCTGCGCTAACCCCGGTTTCCAGATGATTTGGGCCTGGCGGGCCAGCGCCAGCTCAGAGCCGCGCTCTCAGCCATGCCGGCCGCAGCTGTCACGGTCTTGGGCAAAACGCCGCCGTGCCCCGCCGGCTCCCCGGCCCCAAGCCTTCTCCGGCTGCTGTCCCGGTGGGGCGGACTGGGCTGCCCATGTGGCCCGAGGATCCGGGAGGCCCCGCCCCTCGGTCTGCTGCGCCGGGACCGTGCCCACCCCAGGCGCTTTCTTCTCCGAGGGCGCTGATACCGCTCCCAAGTCAGCGGGCGGGCTCCAGACCTCTCCTTTCACGAACCAGGTCCTCGGTGACAGGTTCTAAGAGGAAGAAGGAATTCAGGAGTAGACGAAAATAGGGCTTTGAAGCTCTTTGTTCCTTCCTCCGAAAGCACCATCTCCTTCCTCTGTCCGCCCCGCTTCATCCTTGGTCGGCGGCAGAATGGGGGATAGGAGCCTTGACCTCTCTAGAGTGTTAGCGACTGCTCCCTGAATTGGGCTAACCCAAGCTTTGCCAGGTTGCAGTCCTGATAGACTGCTCTGACGTTTTTTTTTTTAAACTCCCCTTATCTCACCGTCAGTGGTCCTCCCAAACTCTACATGATGAGGACTACCGTCCGCATTTGACAAATGAGGAAACGCAGCTCAGAAGGTGACTGGCTGTCCGTGGCCACCCGTTGGCCACACAGCTTAAAAGTAGCCTGAGTCCAAAGCCCAGATTCGTAAGCACCTGGGCTGCCTCCCGTGGGGATCAGCAGCGTGTAGCTCTGAGTGGGGTGCCACCATAGCGGAGGGGGGGGGGGTAACTGCAGCAGTGGCTTATAGATGTCATCAGATGTTATTACGTAGATGTGATGATTACATACCTTATCCAATATCTGGTCTATATAGTCACCACCCCATTCCAGACAGGAGGAAACTGCACCCCCAAGAGGCTATATATAACCCAAGGGTACCTAGCTCGAAGCAGCTGTGTGGAGATCGGACTTCAGGCCCGACTCGCCCCAGAGCACCTGGCAGGAGGAAGGGCCAGGGGGCCCAGGACGGGGTCGGAGAGAAGCGTGACACCTCAAGCCAAACGCCGCCTCCATGATAATTTTGCAGAAGTCGGATCATCTGGTCAGGGGCTCAAGGGTGGCAGGGTCTCTGGGAATAGACACTCGAGTTGTTAAGAGCTTTGCAGTTTCCAAAGCACGGACTACGTTTCTTCGGGTTTGAAATGGCCCCCCAGAGAAAATGGAGCAGGGCCCGGCCTCCCTGCTTTAGCTGGGGAGCCAAGGGCCATGTAGCGGCTGCCCGAGGACTAAAGCCAGAGCGCCGGTAGTCTAGCCCTGAGCAGGACGCACACTCCAGATGCGCACTGATGCCTCCCTGGTGATTGTGTCTGGTTCCTAAGTCGGGTAGACTGCTCCATGCTCCAGCAGGCTGCCCATTTGCAAACAGGATTTGCATCATCTTAGGCTGCGTTGGGTTTTCTAAACCCCTTTATGCGAAACTGGGAATTCCTGTCCCCTGCAGTACTTGTCCCCATATGTACCATCCAAACCTTGTGTAAACCAAGGAAATGGGTCTCTCTTGAGGTAGATTGGTAAAGGCAGTGTTCTTTTGCCCAGATCTAGGTACACACGCAGTCTTGAAACACAGGCTTTCATCTTGATCTGAAATAGGAGAACTTATGCAATGCCTAGGCCTTTTGAGCCTCAGTTTCCCCATCTGTAAAATTCTGGTGCTAATAATGGTCTGGCAGCTAAGCAAATGTACGATGAGGATAGGTTCGTTCTTTACCAATATCGGAGGGATGTACAGATGTACAGTTTAAATCTCTGCCACCGGCCTCCGTGTTTCTAACACACGTGAGGTTGGCCCAGAAGTAAGACCCTCAGAAGACAAGGTCACTTATTCTAGGGACTCCTCAGAGCCAATCCTGTTGGCCTCCCCTACTCCCACCATATTTCCACTCTCTCCCCTTTAAGGTACACACCACGCCCCGGCCAGCCTCCTGGAATGTTCTCCTGACCACCGCCTCTGATCAGGGAGGGAGCTGCTCCCTTCCTCCCGAGGATGAGTCACTAAGTGTCTTGCTTGCTTGCTTTCCACTGTGCTTTTTTTAAGTTCAAAAAAAGAAATGTGTCAAATTTAAAACTCAGCACAGCACATCTATTTAAAGTGCAGAGGAAGCAGCCTTGGAGCGACCTGCAGAACGTGAAGCCTTTAGAGCCTAGAAGGCCTCGGCCTCCGTCTTTCCTGTGCTTTCTAAGGCCCCGACTTGAAAGGCAGGGGAGTGCCCGTGGTCTGAGCCCTCTGGGCTGGGGGCAGGGAGAAACCTCCGCGTAGGGCTCAGGGGCAGGCGACAGCAGGCAGAGGCTTGCCTGAAGGTGAGCCTCGGGGACGGTTCCCAGCCAGTGCACCTTGGCGGCCCACGAGACACAGGAGTCACAGCCCCATCTCCGGAAGTGTCGCAGGCAGAGGCAGGCCGACAGCCTTGTGCGCACTTGTGCACGTTTGCTTGAAGATGGTGTGAGGACTGCAGGGGTTTGAGGCCAGAGACGGGGGTGGAGGTTTGAGGAAGGGAACAGGAATAGCTCCTTGCAGTCCTCTGCCCGCCTCTACTTCCTGCTTCGCGCCCCGAACGGCAGCAGGGCGGGGGCCGCTCCGGGAGCTTGTTGGCATCTCAGGAGGAGCGGAGGAAGTTCAGTTCCCTCGGGCGCTCGTTTCCTTCCCTCTGCCTCCCAGACGCAGTCCCCCTAGACCTGCTGTGCCATGAAACCCCCCTCCCCTCCGCCTTGAGCTACTGCCCGCGGCCCTGCTTCCCTCTGCAGCAAACCTCTCTGGAACTCGCGTGCCGGTGACAGAAATGACAGCTAGCAGATGTCCTGGGAGGCCTGTGCTGGGAATGCATCCCAGCAGGTTGGGCAGTGTCCTTCCTCAGAGGTCTTCAGCGAGAGGCGTTTTTCATCCCGCCACGCTCGTCCGTATTCCCGCGAGCCGAGCAACGCCTAGCCTGAAGTAGGCCCTAATAGATGCTTTCTGAGCAGTTCATTTTTCACAAGGGTTGACATATTGCAATGAGGCAGAGGGACGCATCACATGACTGCAGAGTTCATCGGTTCCGATTATCCCACTCCTTCTAAGAAGGCGTTTTTGCCAAAAGTGCACATATGTTCCTTAAAAACACACATAGTGGTTTTCTGGTGGAATTGTTCCCTCTCCCCAACCATCCAACACTCCATGTGTTAGACTCCAGAATAGTCTCTTGTGGTTTCAGTTCCTCTCATGCCTCAGAGAACTCTCTTGGTAACTCAAGGACATGGCTTTTCCTAAACGGCTTTCTGAGGAGGGCAAAGGGACACCGGGCTCTAAGAGGGTGACGGCGAGGCTTTGCTTTCTCCTCGCAAGCAGAGGAATCGAATCGGCGGCCAAGTCTGGGAGAACAGAAGGCATTCTGGGACCATGCAAAGTGCAAAGACACAGAACAGATGGCAGGGATTTCAAAAGCATAAGAGTCACCTTGAAAGATAATGGCGCCAAGGGAGGGGGAGGGAGGCTTTTGTACCCTCTGACAACAAGGAAGCAGGGAAGACAAAAGCCATTTGCCAGACTTGCGTGCGTGTCTGTAGAACTGAGTGACGGTTCTGCTGTAATTTACATCAAGGGAGGCTGAGCCTCCTGTCTTGTCCAGAAATAAATGGTATCAATCAGCTGACAAACTGTTTCTCTTGCCTCCTGATCTTCTGGGCTTTTTTCTTTTCCTTTTTTTGTGTGTGTGTTTTTGTGGGTTTTTTTTTTTTTTTTAAACACAGGGAGCATCTAACTTCTCTCTACCCAGGCAGCTAATGTGTAACAATCTCCTGCCATTGACTAGGCCTCAGAAAAGTGGCAGAAGCCCTGACTTCCTGACAGATGCCCCCCCCCCCCCGACCCCGTCAGACACTGGCACGACCCAGAGACCCTCCTGCCCCTGGCCCTTGGCCCGGCTAGGAGCTGCCATTGGGAAAATCTGGATTCTCGTGAACGGGGAGCTCCAGGTTCTGACCGCCAGAGACGGGGAGCGGAAGGCGTGATCCCTGTGATCCCCTCACACTCAGCCCCGTGCCAGTGTGCGGGCCTCGTGTGCATTTGACGGGTGGGCAAACGGGGGCGCACAGAGGCTACGTAACTCACCCCCAGGTCACAGAGGTGGGATGGAAGGCTAGCCTGACCCGGAGACAGAACTTTCCTCCTTGCTGCTGGCTTCACCTGGGTCAAAGCAGGGCGAACAGCAGGTGGGGCGGCTGACGGATTTTCAACGGACGTTAAAAGAAATGTTTGTTCCCGGCTCTGCGAGAGGACATGCTACCCCCGCCCCACGCCCAGCACAGGTCAAAACTGGCCTTTCTGCTCCGAGGACGGAGAGAGGAAAAGAGCAGCAGGGGCTGCCGGCCGCTCTCTCCCGGCATGGAAACCCTGTGTGCCGAGGCCAGGACAGAGGCGGCTCGGGGTCTCTACCGTCCCCCTGGCGCATCTGTTCCCCGCGGCGGCGTGGGCCTCCGCTGCATCGAGCGTCAGAAGCCTGTTCTCCTTCTTTGAAGCTGACAGCTTGATGCCTGTGGAAATGTGATACTATTTCAGGATTTTATTTGAAAGAGGCTTCAAAAGAGTGAATCGAAGGCTCCGTTGAACTGCTTATTGTGGCTCTTCTCCCGGCCCGCAGCGCGGTTGGTGAGCCCGAACACGGCATCTGTGGTTTTGTACGTCATCCACAGGCAGGTGATGTTCTAAATTAGCATCTGGCTCATTCTGGAGTGCTGTAACTCTTCTTGAGCTTTCTTCCAAGAAGCAACCAGGACTTTCACAGCTGGTGCCTTTCTTACATCGTCTGTGTTTCAAATGATCCTCTAGGAAGTCTATCAGGTGAATTACACGATCCTTGTTTATGTCAAGCGTGTCTTAAAGACACTGACAAGCGAGGCTATGAAAACGTTAGTCTGAAACCAGGGTGGCTGTGACCACCTCCGAATCCCAGACCCTCAAAGGCAAATGAGACCAAACAGGATTCCCAGGAAAGGCAGGGCACGAACAGGAAGCGCTGCAGGAGCTCGGGGGAAGCGTGGCGCAAGGCCAGGTGCCGCGTGGGCAGGAGCGGTAGGCCAGGCTGCCGGCACGGGCTCAGATCTGTGCCGATGCCGGTGCTCTGGGCAGGCCCCACCTTCCGGTCCCACACCGTGTTGTCTCTCTAACACCGCCCCCGCCACCCTAAAGCGTGCTCATCTTTTCACACCAGCCTGCCTGGCCGGGGTGAGGTCCTTGAGTGCCGAGTCACGCCTCCTGTATCTTTGTGTTCCCACACCTGGCACAGAGAAAGTGTTCAACACGTGCTGACATTAATGGGGAAGGGAAAGAAGAGAAGGGGAGAAGTCCGGTGGAGCAGAAAGTGCGAGATGCCGGGGCTTTCCTTTATGTAACTACCCTGTGCCCGAGCGAAGAAAGTACTGTGGTTTCAAGAACAGGAGACAAAAGTCACGAAGTCACCTGTGCGAGGCGAGCCCAGGTTGGGAGCACTGAGACGTGGACTTCTAGACCATCTCTCCCCTGGGTCTGGACCGGAGAGAGGCTCTTCAGCAGGAAGCGGCAGGAACGCGAGGCCACCCCGCCTCTCCTGCTTCAGGAATGACCATCAGCACTGCGTCTGGACTCTGGGTGGGGCCGGGCACCCCCGGGTCCCCTCAAAGCAGCCAGAGCATCCACGTTCTCCACCGTCACGCAAACCCCGAGCCACAGGCCCGTGGCCACACCCCCCTTCAGAGGCAGAGCCACCACTAATGTAACCCGTCACGGTCGGGCCGCCGGGGCGCACCAGAGGACCACCACGCATCTGCCTGTCCTCCGAAGCTTATTCTTCACGGGAAGTGTTCCCCTGGTGTTGCCCCATCCCCCACCAGGTAAGACCAGGCCTAGAGAAAACCCCATTCACCAGAACATCGGCCCAAGACTACACGGCCCTGTCCTGTGAGGATGTGTTCTTGGCTCCCCAAGCACACCTACCTGGGAGCTAAGAGGAAAACACTCCCACGAGAAGGGCTCGAGTCGCCAGCCTGGCTCTCCGCTAAGACAGAAGCACTGCCTGTGCGGCAGCACAAATGGCATCGGGCACCGTGTACTCGTGTGGCTCCCCGCTTGCCTGCCAGGGCTGTCACCCTATGTGGAGGTAGGGGGGGCACAGGCCTTCCAGAGGGACTCCCTGGTGCTCCGGCCCCCAACAACAGTTGGCCCAGCTAGAAGTGCTGGCACCTCTCCTGCCCCCCCCCTTTTTTTTTTTTGCTATGTTCCAGAAGATTTTTTTTTTTAAATAAGGCAGGAGAAATCTCTAATTCATAAGCAGCCAGGATAAAATCCTTGAAGACCACAAGCCAAAGTTAACTGTGAACACTCTTCTAAATCTCGGCAAGAGAGGACTGTCACGCAAAGGTAGCCGTGCCAGTAAAACGAGAGGCCTAGAAAGAAAGCATAAGAAAACCAAAGTTGCACAGAAAGAGTTGTTGTATTTGGTAACCAGTTTGGTCCACAGGCCACATCCTGTTAAGATGTCCCCCTCGTCAAGGTCCGCTCGTCAGACGCCCGCTGCTCAAAGATCTTCCCATCCTTGGAGGTGTCACTAGCATATCTGACCGCCTGACTGCTTTCGGGAACTCTCGGTGAAAGCCAATTTAAGCTGGCCTCTCCGTTCACACTGCGCTCAAGAGACCGGTTGCTAATTCCTCCTCATCTGGTCTCTTGGAGTCTGTTCTGGCAAACGTCACAGGGAAGCGAACCTAGACAGCGACCCCACGGTGCTCCCTGTGGGGACGCACGATCCGTCGGCTCTGTGGCTTAGACACACACTGGTTTTAGGTCGGTGGCTTCCAGGGTTTCTGACGGGACGTGCTTTTGTGACCACACCGGGGATCTTGGAGAACAGGATGTTCCCGACGAGGCTAGGGAGCGAGGGACAGACTCAGAGCACTGAGGCCCTACTGCATCTGGCAGCCTGAATTGGGCAGCAGTTCCTGCAAATGGGAAGCCACTGCCTTTGTCAGGTAGGTCATTGTCCCATAAGCCCCACTCGGAGCGCTGTCGTAAAAGAAGTGGCAAATGCCCGTGACTTGGTCTTTCTCCAGGGTATCCGTGGCTCCAATTGACATCTGCAACGGGAAAAAACACGAAGAATGAGCAGCATTCAGCCCCCCGGCGCTGTGATGGCTGTGTGCGCCGGCGATCAGGTTGCCAGAGACCAGCGGCCCCCAGAGAGGGGCTCCGAGCCCAAGGGCAGGAGTCAAGGGTGCCCAGGGCCAACATCCAGCCTCTCCTCTGGAGGCCACACTGTGCTCCCGCACAGCCTAGTTCGCAGTGCGCGATGTCTCTGTAACGAGAGCACGGCTTCTCCTACCTCGATTCCGGCCACAGGGTAAGTGGTCTGCTTATCCAAGGCCGTATCCACAGCAAGAGTGGTGCTCGCACTAAAACCTAAGCCACAACGAGTCTATCCATTTGCAAAGATCCTTAGGTTTCCCAAGCGGCAGTTGTGCCATTTTCTAACCAAATGGTTGACTTTTTTTTTTTTTTTTTACCACCATCTGTGGTGACATTTTCTTTGTTTGAGAATATTCTTTCCTACTGGACACAAAATCCTCAGCCTTGACAGAGACACAGGCCAGCCAACCCGTCACCTTGCCCCTCTCTCCGTCTCGGCTGTGGGGGTGACTAGGTGGGCCTGGACACACTCACCTGGTCCTGTAGGAACAGCTGGTTGGCCATCTGCACGATCTGGTCCACGTGGATGATGCCCCCGATGCTGTTCATCTCCGTGTCTGAGAGCAGCGTCAGCACCATGATGGCCTCCACCAGCAGCTGCCGGTACTCGGGCTGCGGCACGCGGTTCAGCACCGACTCAACGTGCACGGCGAACTTGATCTCCTGTGGGGTCATCTGTCAAAGGGACCGGCAGGGGGGCAGGAGTGAGCTGAGGCCAGACAGCCCTGTGACCAACGTTGACCGTAGCACCCCCTGGGCCCAGGGCTCAGCTCCAAAATGCTGCCTCCTTTCTGGCCACATTGATTCCACCAGCTGGAACCCTCTGGAGCAGGAGGCCGGGAACCCTGCTGTGCGGGTGAGTTGGCCTTGTCCTAGCTTGATGAACCTACCCCCACTGGACTGGGCCGTCCAGGGGGCAGGGCCCTTTTCTTATTCCTCTTTCTTCTTGGTCACTCCTTGTGCCATAAAGCATGGTGTCTCAGGTGGGACAGGAACTAAAAACTCAATTTGTAAAAGAATGAATCGGAAGAAGGAAACCTGGAAAGCGTTCTCGGTGGAGGGGGCCGAAGGGGACTGCGTGAGTGCCCAACGAGGGTGGCGGGCAGCTTTGCTCTTTTCTCTTAATAGCACTTTAAACAGCAAATGTATAGATCTTGGCGGTCAGAAATGCTATTTCTGTGAGGACAAAGAAAAGGTGATGCCGATAAATGCGGGAAAGAGCAAAATTGGAAGGTGAAGTGGCTCAAGAGATCGACTTACAAAAGGCCTGTGTGGACGTAGCACACTTGAAAGAAGCGGGAGTGTTCGGAGACGGTGAAAGAAAGCCCTGGGTGGGGAGGGGAGAACCGTGGGGGGTGGGGGGGTAGGGGTGGGGGACGGGGTTTCTCATCATACCTCTCTTGTCGTTGAGGACGGGAGCACATAACCGTCGATGGACAGACCATGGCACTGGAGACAGAACACACACCGCACAGTTCAGATTCCAGGAGCCGATTAGTAAGTGTGCACACACGTTCGCACACACCCAAGTCACTCTGCCCTGGAAACCTACATGGGGGCTGAACACGCCAGACTGTCAGTTATTTTTAGAGAGCTTGTTCTCACTGCCCACAGGCTGTTTTCGATGGAGCGGTTCTAGGGAACCAGCAGGCATCTTTCAGATCCTGTGCGAACGATGCCCCAGGGAGCCGCGGGGTCCTCCTCTGTGGCAGCTCCGCCTTTCACTTGGCAACCAGGCCCTGGCGGCTGCGAGGCACCCTTTGGGGCCATAGAAAGGGATATTTTCATGGCTCCTGCTGGTGAAGTGATACTTCTGTGCCTTTGCAGGCATCTATTTTTGAGATTTCTATAATAAGCACCAATCACAAAAGACTTGAGCACATGCACAGACATGCACACGCACACCCATGTATATAAATATCAAGCGCCGGCTCAACGCAAAATGCGGCTTTTTCATAATAAGAGTGTCTTGGTATTGAACTAGTGGAAGTCTGGATGGAAGCGTCTGATGCCCCAGGAAGAGTGGGGAGATTTTCTGCGAAGTCTGTTCTCATCTCACTGGCTGCCTTCTCAGTCCCGGTGCGCTGGCGGGCCGAGGACAGAGTGGCAGCAGTGGCCATACCTTCTGACCGCAGGTAGAAAGAGGAGAAGCAGAGGCTTCTGCGGGATCTGAGGGCTCTGCTCCCATGTGAGGCCCAGCTGCACAAGGACAGCGACCATTCTGACCTCCCCATGCCCAGTTGCATGAAGACCTCGCTCTGCACACAGCAGAGAGGCTAAGGCTCCTTAACGGACCACTGGCCCCTGCCACCGGAGTACAACCGCTGCGAGGTGCTATGCCTTTGGGAAGGGGGTTGTAGCGTGTGCTCATTTGGGATTACTTTCCTCTCCTACTGTGAAATGAATGAGCTAACAAAAATAGTTTTAAGAAAAAACTGGTCCTGCCCATGGTTCTTAATTTTCACGGAAGCCTTAAACTGAGGCAGACTGTGTGCAAGGAAGGATGTGCGTTGGGGCTGGTGCGGCAGGGAGACGGAACGTGGGTGCGGACAGCAGAGGGGCACGGCTTCCCCGCTGACCCCCGGCACTCAGGCCCTCCTGCATTCGGGTGTGTGTGGTGCAGTCTGGGGCTCCACCGTACGGCCGTCTCTGACGGCCTCTGCAGACATTTCCACGTCCCCAGATAGCCGGGAAATGCAGCCCTGATGGCCACAGACAGAGTGGGCAGCCAGCTAAGGGGAGTGGGTCTGGGGTCCCCCCATCCTCTAGGTGGAGAGGCAAAGGTGGCCCCAGGTACGTTGGGGTTTGGGGTGACTCAAGGCACCCGGGAGCGGACACGGTGCCCTGCAGACAGGGGGTGCTCGATCGTGTCGCTGAACGGTGGGGACACCACACCCACTGGAACAGGCAGGAGGCTAGAGCCTGCGGGGGCAGGGGGGCAGGCATTCCAGGCCCTCTACGTCACAGTGTTTTCAGCCAAAGCCTTCCCTGGTTTTTGTCTATCTTCTGACATTTCTGTGTTCCTAAAATATGTCAAAGGTGGTCCCCTAACACTCGGGCTGCCACCTTATCTAACTTGCTGCGGTTCCAGCCGGCGGTTCTGAACCGGGATGATTTGCTGCGCGTCCCAGGGACACCTGGCAACGTCCAGGGATATCTGCGCTTGTCACAGCTGGGGGTGGGGGTGCCACTGACATCTAGCGGGTAGAGGCTGGGGATGTCACCGAGCATCCTGCATACACAGGACCCCCCCCCCCCCAAAAAAAGAATTGCCCCGCCCCAAATGTCAGAGGTGGAGAGACCCTGCTCTAGGCTGGGACTCCCCAAGCTCGGGGACTGGCTACCTGATCCCTGCAGGTGCTGCCATGCCTCGCGCGACGCAATTAACGGGGACGGTTCATTCCCCTGGGAGTGTCCGTCCCCCAGCAACAAGGCCAGCGGAACGCAGCACAGCGGCCAAGCTTACCTTCTGAAGGATCTTCCACACCTTCTGGTAGAATCCCACGGGGACCCTGTTGATGGCTCCGTCCAGCCTCCTCCTGCGTAGCCACTGGCCCTGCCGCTCCCCCCAGCCGATGTGATGCCCGCCAGAGTCTGACGATGATGTGCCAGTGGGCGAGGATGGGGTGCTGGATCTCTGCAAGACAGACAACACACGGCCTTCAGAAACCTCGGAGCCAGCAGCCGCAGGGACCGCTGGCCATCAAGAGGGATGACTCTGTGACCCAGTCAAACTACCAGACCACGTGTCCAGAAAGGAACAAAGTTCCTTAATTTGACTTGTGCGTTTCTTGAAGCCGGATGGATTCTTTCCTGTACCGGTTTGGTTATGGGTCTCCTGTGTATTCCTTCTAGCCCTCAAGAGGTAGCACGGCAGCAAAGGACCTTGACCTGACAGGGAGGCTGGGCAGGTAAGAGTGAGGGCTCTGGGGTCAGTCTGTGAATCCCAACTCGCCATACCTACGTCAATCCTGAACACTAGCTCCGGGCCTCGGCTTCATCTGCACAATGGGTCACGGTCGGACCTGCTTCAGGGAGCTGTGAGCACTCACTGAATACAGACGCAGAAAACCCCGAGAGCACACCTGGCTTGTGGTAAGTGCTCACAGGAGTCAGCTGTTACCACCGAGGCCCTCTGGCACTGCTGCAGGAGGGCTCAGAGGGGGGGGGGGGGGGGGCCGGGGCCCTCTCAGAGTAGGTGAACCTCTTAGAGGTGCCATGACCCAGGGACATGAATGCCCTGATGCCCACTTCTGCAGTGCCACAGGGAAGCGGTGGTCACCTCCCTGTACTCTAGGTGCCACAGAGAAGGTAACATAATATGGGGGCAGGCTAGAGGGAATGTTTTGGAACGAAAGACGAAAAGTAAAGGCAGGGAATCTGGCCCTTTGGCTCGCTTTCTATTCTGCCTGTTCTCAGCTCGGGGCCGGCTGCTCCCTGGGGCCGGTGGTGGCCTCCAAGTCAGAACACACGCTTTACTGAAGCGGAGGGAGAGGGCGTCCTCCTGTTCCCAGCCCCCAAGCCCAAGGCCGGACTCACTCTGGCCTCCGGGAGGGAAGAGCTGGGGCAGGGCCAGCAGGCCCGCCCACGATGCAGATGCAGCTCAGAGAGGCTCCCCGTGGGGGCCTGGACCGGGGCCTGGAAGCGGAGCTGGCTCAGCGTGGGGGCGAGGCCGTGCCGCAAGCCTCCCTGTGGCAGCGCCCGCGGCCTGCTTTCCGCTGGAGGACGGCTTCTAACCCGTCCATCTACAGGGCGGGAAAGGGCTAACCCTCGTCCTTACACATCGTGTTCCGGACTACCTGGCACTTTTATTGCCCAAGGCATATCAAACTTCAAGGTTTAAAAATGAAATCCAAATGGTAAGCGTGCCAGCAGGGCAGGAGGCAGGAGTTTTCCCTATGTGCTCATTTGGACTTCATCGGATCTTATTTTGAAGAGGCTGTTAGGCTGGGTTATTCCATTGGGCTCATTACTGCCACTTAAATACGGCAACAATTAGATACAAATAAAAGTAATTACAGCCGCACTCATCAATGACTCAGCTGGTTTTCTCCTAGTTTCAAGAGGAAGATTAAGACTCACTTCTGCAATTAGAATATTTCCTAGTCCTCCACTTGATCCGGGGCCTCAAGCCAAGCCGGGGCATTAGGAGTACAAGGTGCTAATCACTCAGCAGGTGCAGGCGGTGGCTCACCGTCAGAGCTCCAAAGAAAGGCACAGAACCAATGCCTCAGAGGTCCCAGAAGCTCCTGGGCCAACAAAGCTCAATTCTAGAACTTCGTGGCTTTCTTTCTAGACTCTCTTCAGAACGACAGTCAAATGAAAACACTTAAACCTGTTCAAATCTTTGGGAGTTAGGGACGAGGTAGGTGCACGAGAAGGGCAACAACAGCATTCAGACACCACAACACGAGGAGGCGGTGAGGACAACAGGCGGGGTGCGTGGTTTACCGCAGACTTGGAGGAATGTGCACTGCTGGCCACGGCCTGGCTCACAGAAAAGAGCTACAAAACAAAGAGAGTCCACTCAGTCATGGGCAGTGACACGAAAGGACACACACAGAGAGGAGGAACGCACAAGGCATGGAAAGGACCCGCGCAAAGGAGGTGCGCGGGATGCGGGCGCACAAGTCTCACTCACCATCTAGGCCGAGGGCGCCAGGCGCCGGCCAGCACGGAGCTCTGGACCGTGCAACGGTGAACTTGGGAAAGGCTCTTTCTCAGACTATGAAGTGTCACCCATCCTAGTCATATGTGGACGTGCCTCGCCAAGGTAGGGCACGTTTTATTTTCCACAGTCACAGCCACAAACTGCTAAGCTTTTATGTGAAGAGTTTGAAAAGCTGCAGAGACCAATAAAATACCTACCCATGACCAGCCATTTAGCATCTGGCACCTACTGCCATCCAATAGATATTTGTTACATGAACAAACACGATCAGGCGGATGACCTTTGGCCAAACAGGCATTTCTTCGTCTAAAAACCCCCTGAGCTTGCAGGGGGCAGGGCCTGCGCCCAAACCGTGCATCCATGGTGTTCTCGCAAAAGCGAAGAGAAATTTAAAATGCCAAGACACCTATAAAATTTTGGACCGAGACCGTATTTCCTTGATATAAGTGGCCCAAAATAAAACTGGCACTGGCTGAATCTAAGCCTACCAAAGTAGATCATTTTGTCCCCATAATATGTAAGGATGGTATTAAATGGAGGCAGAAGGAACCGCCCACATCCCCCCACAGTGAGCCACTGCCGGGATATGGTGCCACCGAGTGGCTAGCAAAGGGAGGTGTTCGGAAATGGAGCATAAATTAGCCTGGAAGACGACACACAGAAGCTGCATGTCACTGTATGACTCCTCTACGCTCTCTCAGTCACGCACGTTAAATCGTCAGGAACGCGCTTCCGACTTTCTGGAGGGACGAGGAGGAAGCACGTCCCAGGGGTGATATGAAAGAGTGGTACCCTCACACTGTTTTCCTTGCAGGGTTAAATTCCCCCAGGCAACCTGCAGACAGGGACAACAGTATTCTTTCTATTCATATACTCGATGACCACATTTTACCTTTCCCTATTTACTTCCCTTTTTTTGAACAGAAACTCCTGCCGAGGCAGAGCCCAGAACCATCTCTTTCACAAAGCATCCTATAAAACCCAAGAGCTTGATAAATGGACTTTTTTAAAGGCATGGGGCAAGGCCATTTCCCCTGCTCTCAAGTCCGGCACTCTGCCTGTCCCCAGGGCTGCCCGCCGCAGTCCGCAGAGTCACCTCCACTCAAGCCCATTGGATGGGCAAAACCATTCTCCACGCAATCGCTCTCCGTGTTCCCAGCCTCGCTTTCCGCATGCAAGCCAGAAAGGACACGAAACACACACGTGAAGGACAGAACAAGACAGAGGTTTCACCTGTTCATCAGCACTAAATCGCCTAGTCATCTGCAAGTAAAAATACAGCAAGAAGTAAACACAAGCCACTTTCGAACCAAGGATGCCCTACCTCTTCTATCACCCTCTGGAAAATCCAGGGAAGTGCTGGCCCAACTGCTGGGTGTGACCCATTAGCACCTCGTGGACTCCATCTAGCGAGTCACCACCATTTGAAATGGAGAGGAGAACCTGAGTCCGTTTCTCACTCAGGTCATGGTCAGAAGGAAGCTCTCCTTCCCTCTGTACATCGGTCAAGTCCTAGCACCTGGGAACCCCGCACGCTAGGACTAAAAAGCTGCTGCCCTGCAGTCCTGTGGGGTCAGTTCAGAAGGAATTTACTGTGAAATAAAAAGCGAACAAAGAAAAGAGACACCTGTAGATGGTGGCAAATACAGGTATCATGAGCATTCCATCCTCTTTCTACGTTCCTCTTGCCATCTGGCGTGAAGGACACATTTGACGGAGAGGTGATTCGGTTACGTTTTGCGCAACTCTACTTTTGGGATAGCTGCGGCCCGCCACCGAGAAGCGTGGTTCTCGGCAACAGAGACAAACGTGGGTAAGGATGTTCTCTGGAATGTTCACATAATTTTTCGCTACCTGGGTAGAGTGTGTTCAGATTTCAGGACAGAGGGGACCTCACATCCTCGGCGAAGAGCAGGCCGCACCCTGCATGCCCTGGGGTTCTATCACTTTCTGAGGTGAGTCCGGGTATGAAAACCACTTCTTTCCCGGCACCGCCACCGAGAGTTCCGTCTTACCTGTTTCATCTCGCTCCTCAGCCTGTTAATGCCACTCCTCTCGGTTTTGGTGACTCCCGTGTGTCCCACCTCATGGATGGAGATGGCAGGGCTGGAGGTGGAGGAATGGATGGGTCGCACTGGAGGGGAAACGCACACAGGGCTCTTAGATACCATTAGCAGCCCCCGCCCCGGGGGAGGAATGCGTGCGATGTGCGCCTTTTTATCCACATCTGCCCCACGTGCTTACAAACTCCATTAGAAGAGAGCCTCGTCTGCCCTGGCCAGTGCTCTGTCTCTAGCACTTGGAACAGCACCTGCCACGCAGCGCGGGCTCCGCAGGCGTCCAGCGAACGGGTGAGAGAGTGACCATCGCTTGAGCAGCACGCAAAAAAACCAGAGCGGCCATCAAACCCTTTAACGAATTGTTTTTAAAAAACAATTTACTCTCCAAAAGCACACCTTCCTTGTAAAAAATGGAGACCACTCAAATAAGGGACCTTGGGACTGGAGAGGGAAGTCCCAGAAGAACAAGCGGCCCCAGGGCCACAAGTGGAGAAGAACCCACGCGCTCCCGCCATCCCCTCACTTCCAACCCGCTCTAGCGGCCTCCGGACTCAGGTCTGTCTGCGTCCTGCCCCTCCCCGCTAACCGGTTCTCTGTGCTTCGGTCCCAGCTATCGTTCGAAAAGGCAAGTGTGATCACGTCACTGCACGCCTGGAATCCTTCTAGGCCTAGCTCTGTCTTCAGGATAAAGCCTGCCCGACCTGAGTCCCACCTACCCCTCGCAGCTCCACACTCCTAGCCAGGTACATGGGGCCGGGCATTGGTATGTGCTGCTGCCTCCCATCCCACCTGCTCCCCTCTGCCAGGCGCACCTTCTCCTTCTGCAAACCCAGCTCAAAGGCCGCTTCCTAGAGCAGCTCCCCTGGGTGCCCAGCCTTCCCACCCAGCCCTCAATGAAGCTATGGGAGTAGAGGGCACCGCCTAGGAGACTGGCGACAAATAAGGAGCCAGGGGACACCAACATTTAAAGGACAGCAGGGAGGAAGGGAGTCGCAGAAGAATCACAAAGATTAGCTGGAGAGCGAGGAAGGACACCAGGAAAGTGGAACCCAGAAGCGAAAGGGGTCTGAGGAGCTACAGTAGGGCCAATGTAGGGTGGGCAGTGGCTGGAAAGATCTCTGACATCTCAGAATTTAAAAAAAATTCTAAGACTATTTGAGTTTCCTAACTTATAAAAACTGAACAATGACAGAAGACAATAAAATGATGTTATATGTAAGACGGACCTCTTCTGGCCTTGCTTGCAACCAGACATATTTATAGCTTTCTAGTGACACTAGTCTCTTCTCAATTTTGTTAGCATCTACAGCTTTATAATAACAAATTTTCAGTAATTATCTGCATCAAACCATGTATATGATTTTGATGAACAGAACACATAAAATATTTATCTCGCATATTTACGTTTCAAGGACTGTGCATTTGAAAGAACTGGAAATTACTTTTGGAAAAGGATCTCGAGCGCTCCTCCTTCAGGAAAGGAGAAAAGCGACCAAAACACGTCTGATTGCATGATGCCGCCGCCTTTGTTTGCTGGCTGGTGTGCGCTCTGGGGAAAAAATACGAAGTACCCAATGTCCTTCTCATTAAATAAAAAGAATGACAGCCTGCACGGCGTTTCTTTGGCGTGATGAAATAAATCTGCCAATGTGTCTGCAAATCATTTTGCTTTATTAGGAGGAGAGATGATAATTGCTTCAATTATAATTAGGGAGCATTTGAGAACAAAATTCCACCAGGACTTGGGCGATTCTACTTCCTAGCACAGCAAAGAAGGTTCTGGTACAGATCAAAACTCAGTGAACAAGATGGAGTGAAGCTCAGTCTCTCAGCACGAAGGTGCTGAGAGCATGTGGAGGACCCTGCGCCCCTGAAGGGTAACGGGAGTGTGGCCCAGAGTGCTTCTACCCAAGCCAAAGGTGGGGCACGCAGGAGCTGGGAAAAGACAGCCCTTCCACCCCTACACCCTGCTCACCTCATCCCTCCTCACACCCGTGCACAGGGGCCAGCGGAAGGAGGGAGGGCGCAGGCCAGAGCGCAGAGGGGTGCACACCACACCCACGTGCGATGGCAATGCTCTCAGCAAGCCTACGAGGGGTCACAGAGGCCTAGGAGCCCCAATCTTGAACCCAGGGACCGTCCATCTCCCTAAAGCAGGAAGCCTACCCTCGTCTACGCCGTCCACAGTGGCGGTTGTAGGCAACCCTGGGCACACCAGTCGGCCCCCTGTGCCGCTGTCCCCGGAGGTGAACTGAGCATTCACTTACCGCTTCTTTCAACGCCAAATTCTTTTCCACTCAGAATATGGTGCAGAAGGTTTTTCATGTCAAAAGGGCTGAGGTTCATCAAACTTTCAGAAGCTTCTTCTCCTACAAACAAACATAAGCGTCTCTGACATCGGGCTGGTGGCGCAGAGTCGGGTGGGCCTTGAAGAGGGGGTAGCAAAGGATGCTGTAGCAGGCCTCCCTGCTCGGGGTGACCTCACCACTGTTTCAGGGCCGAAGCGTGCCACTCCTCGGTGATGCTAAACGCTGCGGTTTCAATTGTGTCTTTACTTAACACTCAGACACATCCTTTTTCACCCTGTGATGGTTCCCAATGTTGGAATGCATCTCGTAGTCGATTTACACTTTTAAATTGGTAGGATTTCTCCCAACAGAGGCATTATGAGATGCGGGATGACATCTCACCACAAGGAGACACACAGTAAGGGACTTAGCTGGCTGGAGCAGGGCACAAGATTCTAGTACCTCCTTCTCCCTGACATATGAAATTCAACAAGGTGCGCTGGCTGGCCTGGCGGAAGTTACATCTAAATGAGAGAACCTGGTAAAGCGTGAGCACACACAAAGGCCTGGAAGCCCCGGTTCCAGGATACTTGGGCAGGCTCCCCCTAGGGGCGGGGAGGGAGGTGCAGGAACCCCCCGCCCCCCGAGTCCACCTGCGTACATTGTACCTGAGCAGTTCAGGCTCCGTGCCAGCTCCGTGGCCATCACCTGAATGATCAGTCCAATCCGCAGTCTGAGCATCTCCACGAAGAGGCTGGGCTGCGCCCTGACGTACATGGCCAGGTAAACCACAATCTCCTGACGCAGACACACGTGGAGACAGTGTTTCAGAGACTGGCTGCTGGAGAAGAGGCCCCTGCGCCTGGAAGGCGGCTGTGGCCCTGCCCCTCCCCGGCTCGCTGACCTGTGTGAGGACGGCGATGCTGATGTCCTGCCCGCTGGCTTCGTAGATGAGCTTTGTGAGCTCCTCGGGGGGCAGGGGCCTAGGAAGAAGCATCAGGACGTGAACATCAGGAAAGGTGCCCAGGAGCGGTGCCTCCTCGCCCTCCATGGAAGAGCCTTATTTTCCTGCTGGAAGCTCCTGAGTGACAGTGTTTTTAAAAAGACCCTCTTCCCACATGGTGGCTGGCACTGATGCTTTCCGCACAGTCCCCCACAAACCTCAGCCCCCCCCCCCCCCAGGCTGAAGACTTACGCAGAGATGGTCTTCTCCCGGGGCTCTGGTGGCAGGCCCACTGTGAGCTGCTTCTGGTGCGACAGCAGGTCCGTGCAGGCCTACTCATTTAGAGAAAAGGGTGAGGGCCACGGCGACAGCAGGAGGGGAGGGGGAGAGCAGGGGTGGGGTGGGGTGGGGTGGGGTGGGGTGGGGTGGAGATTAGCAAGGCCAGCAGGGAAGGGTCACTCCCAACAGAATCAGAAATTTACCTTTACAAACTTTATGACCCATGGTGTCCTTTATTTGAAAATTCATATACAGACCCCGTACTGAACAACCTAGGCAGGGCTGGGTCCCTGTGATCTTTGTGGCCTGGGCCGGGCTCTGCAGGGCCCACTGGGGTATTTAATGCCCATCCACTGTAGCAAACACATTGGATCCCCGGATATCCTACAAGGGAGATGAGCTGTCACGAGTCCTAAGATACCAACGTTAAGGGTTAATGACCATATTACAGTCTTAGCTTGCCAGTTTCTCCATTACTCACATAAAACAAATACCATCATCTTACCATAACACTGAACTCTAACGTCTTAGAAAGCAGTTCTGGATTTTGCAGGGCCTCGGGGCTAAAACGGTAATGATGATTATACTGCAGATGTGCAGAAATAAGAACGCTCTGTTTAAGGGTGCCAGGCCACAGAGCATTTTCATTTGATTTCTTGGTAAACCTCTTTCTGCAGCTACAAAGGAACAACACTAATCAACTTGAATCTCATTTCCTCTGCTTGTCTTCCAAGAGCAGTGGGAGGTCAGGAGAGGAGGGCCTGTGCCATCCACGTATGAGATAACTGGTTTCCTTTACAAATAAGAGGTGCTTGCCTCCAGCTTTCCTAACACAAAGAGGGCATGGGTCTACAACGAACAAACGGACTGCCCCAGTGCACTTGCTCTGACCTCTGCCAGGACCTCCACTTTCTTCCTGAGCAGGCCAGAGATGTAGCGAATCAAACCCCACTCCTGGTTCAAGCCAGCTTTCCCATAGAGCTCGCTGAGGAGGTTGTGAACGGTGACCCCGTGCTGTCCGGAGAGATTTGTGTCCCAGCTGGGGCCCCTGTCAAGAGAGAGAGAAAATCCCAGAAGAATGACCTGGAATGCTTAAAGGCTGGATTCACTTGGCAGGGAGGAAAATGAATCACTGTACATTCTGCCAAACTTTGGGGGCCTCCCCGTGCCTCTGAGTCTCACCAAGAGGGTTCCATCCTACCAAAGCACCCCTTCTATTTGAAACAGAAGCCTAACATAAACAGGGAGATCCTGGCCGCACTCAAGCCTTCTCGTCCTGAGAGGCCAGAGCTGGTGGGTAGAGAAGGAGACAGAAGTCGGCTCATGGTGATCCTGGGTTATGTGGGTGAATATAATCATGACCTGCTTTGCCGGAAGACCAAGAAAACGACAACAAAGAGTCCGGGAGCGTGGAGAAGGCTCGAGCTGGTGAAGACCATAAACTTACTTTATTACATACAGAAGGTACAGAATGTCTGCTTGGTCCTGTAGGTTTGAACAATCTTTCAGCTGCTCAACCAGCTTGTCACAGTCCACATCACCATGGTCATCTCTGGGCCACTGGAAGTCGTCTTCGGGGGCCTGGCCATACAAAAGCCAAACAGCGAGGGAGAGGGGCTGAGCATGTGAACTTTCAGAAGACCAGGAAGTGACACACCAACCGGGTCTTGAAACTCTGTCACTGCTGTGCTCCAGGTTTCAGTGACTCTTCCGTAGCTTTTTATTTATATGTTTTACTATTTCTGATCAGCGAATCATTGGGTTAGTCAATGTCTGAAGAGCCCAGACGGAACAGATGAAGATATGTGTATTTATGCAACGTTCAAAAACGGGTTAAAACGAAGCCCTGGTGTTTGAACTCAGGCCGGCAGTTACCAGCGGAGTGGAGGGAGGAAGAAATTGGGAGGGCACGGGGGCAGCTGTTTCCACCGGTCCCCCGGTTCTAGCCTTTACGCCTTTCTCTGTATGCTGTACTGCAATAAAGATCTTTTTGAAAGCAAAACACAAAAAATATGTAAGTTTTAGACAACCTCCAATTGAAGTCAGGTTAAAATATTCTTCAGTAGACACTGAATCTTTCTATTCACGTAGGATAAAATCATAGACAAACTCCTAGATAAAACGAATTATAGGAATCAGTGGGAACACCCTGACGTTTTATTCTCCTCAGGGATCTTTTTACTTACTTCCTCTAGTGAGACAGATTCTGATGCTGGGCAGAAAGGCAGTAGCCTTTTCCTACATGCAAAGTATCAAGGTTTGCATCAAATGCATTGTGGATACTAACAAGAGGCAGATCGCAGACAACCAAGAGCGGGTTCCCACTGAAACCCAGAACTTTTAATCCCAAAGGTCCCAGACATCAAAAAATGTTCACTTTTGAGTTCAAACCCGTAAAAGAGTTCTTGGGAGTAACACCAACATCGAAAAACATTACACTAAAACAAAACAAAAGTGATTCTAAATACTTTACCTTGTTTAGGAGTGGCTGAGGAGAATCAACAAGATTTAGTGATTTACGGTGGGTACTTAGAACTTTAGTTGGCAAAGTCATGGGAACAACTGGAAAACAAAAGAATAAAGAAAGCCCTTCTGAGGAGGAGGAAGGATAAGATACTTCTTTTGAGCGTTACGGCGACTACTCCTTACCCAATACAAACCGACTAAAGGAACGATTACTTATTTAAATTAATTTCAGCAAGAATTTACCAGGTAGCCACATCATGTGCTAGACCTGGGAACGAGAGGTGAGCAGGACATCGATCTCGCTTCTCCCTCCTGGAACTGAGGGAAACGACATAGCATCTGAGGACTGGAAGGGGCCTTAGAACTGATGGAGGCCGACCTTTGTCCTTCGGATGAGGAAGATGGGAACGACAGAAGGAAGAGCGTGTGTTCGGGGTCACTGGCCTTCTCCTCATTAAGGTGTCAGCTTCCAGAAGTCCAGTGTGCATTTCACTTTGCCACCGCCAGGTGTTACCACTGCTGGTGTTTAACCACCTTTGGATGCTATCATTACCAGTTATCTATTCACCAAACCATCTGCGTCTTCCAGGCTAGGTCATATCATCTTGGGAAAAGAGTAAGTTTGCAACAGAGAGAGGGGTCATATTTATAAGGCAACTTACAGACCTCCAGTTTACGCTAGTAAATTAAACACACATTTTACTTCCTCTCAACTGACCACTAACACTGTAGAAAATGATTTTTTTTTTTTAAAGACAAATCCTCAAGAATAGGGGAAAGCAGGGGTGACAAGAGAGTAGTAATGGCATTTTGGAAGCGGGGAAGCTGACGGATGAAAGATAACTGACTTAGCAGACAGAAAGCAAAGGACAACCAGAGCCCAAGCCTGCAGTGGGAAAAACCAACGGTCAGATTTGTATCAGAGAATCCTCAGAAGTCTCTCCTGCTGCACTATAGACCTCTGAAACTGGGCTCCAGAAAGGGTGTCCAAACGTAAGGAAGACTGCGGAGAAGCGGTGTAAGAAGCAGGGAGCTCCTTAGATCCCTTCCTCAAATCCAGACAGCTGGGCAACTGCCATGCTCACCCCGACAGAAGACTAGAGGGTCTCTGTGAAGAGGGTAAAAGCCGCAGGTGGGGTATGTGGCACACCTAAAGGACGTGCACAGTCCTGAGGTGGAATAAGTGACTATACAGCTCCCAGCAACCAGACCCTAACGTGTCAAAAAGGAGACTGAAAAAGAGATGGTAGGGTGTCTCTGGGAGATCTCCCCAGCCCGCACCCGTTAATCCCACAGGCTCCACCTACACGCTTAGAGACTGTCAAGCACGAGCAGGTAACCAAGAAACACCCAACACTGGAGGAAAGACTCTAGTGTGGAAGACAGAAGCCAAAACAGGAAAAATTGACTTGGGGGACCTGAAAAACGTTTAGGGAGAAGAAAACGTGAAAACAAAACCAAAAAGTCCTGCTGTTAATATTCTTAGAGTAATAAGAAATTAAATTGCATGCACGAAACAAGAATGGGTGCAAATCAGGGAACAGAGATTTAAAGCCTGATAGCAAAAGTGAAAAAACTCAATCGAGGGGGTGGAACATAAAGTGGAAGCAACTGCCCTCAGAAGAGAGCACAAGCCAGAGAACCGGAAGACAGAAGAGAAACACTAAAGACTTCTCTGAGAGGGCAACAGTGGATTCACAGGTGCTAGAGAGAACAGAGAAAATGTAAGGAAGGAAGCGAGTCAAGACATTTTTCAGAAAAACTTCACAGGACTGAAAAAAAAAAACTTCCCAGGGTTGAAAGGGCCCACTGAGCCTCCAACACAGGGGATGAAAATATACCCAGATCGAGGCACATCCCTGAAATTTCACAACCTGGGAACAGAGAAGATCCTAAAAAAAATTTCCAAGAGAAAAACAATTCATATTTGAAGGATCAAACACCACAACAGGATTAGATTTCTCAAAAGCAAGCCTGAAAGCAAAAAGACAGTGAAGCGATGATTTCAAAATTCTGGTGAAAAATGTATTTTCAACCTAGAATTCTATAACCAAACTCTCAAATGGATATACAGAATATCTGTAGGTATTTTCAGACTTGCCAAGCCTTGACAGTTCTCTCAACCGAGCACCGTTTCTCGGGAAACTACTAGATATCTTCCACCAGAGTAAGAGAGTAAGCTAAGAAAAAGGAAAAGTAGAGATACAGAAAGCAGGAGAGCCAACCCAGGAGACAAGGAAGTCTCAAGGGACTCTCCGGGATGCTGGCGAAGGAAGAGCCCAGGATAAAATCGACATCCCAGACATGGAGGGCACCCAGGCAAACGGGGCAGGGAGCTTCCGAAACCAGCAGGCTGAGGGCTGCCACCACCGTGCCTGCCCCCTGTACCGTTTTAAAACTTGGCGAAGCTATTCTAGAATGTGTTCCACCAAAGGAAGAAATCAAGAAGAACATGCCAAACTCAGGAAACAGGGAGGCCAACTGAAGAGATAAGCAAAGGAGATTCCAAAGATTATAGTAAAGAGAAGTCCTAGGATGCCAGGTGTGCAAAAGGCCTAGAGCACAACCAAGCAGACGGAGGAGACTTGTGGGCTCTACGAAAAGTAGTCCAACTGAGAGACTCATGGATATGACTGGCCTTGTGAAAATTTGTATTGTGGGCCACTGGGGGCAAAGCAAATGAAAGAGAGCAACTTCGAATAAAGTTAATAGTATTCGTGACTTCTAAAGTTAGTGGTACGAACTTTAGAAAAAATAAAAACTGTAACACGGTCACAATATACTATACAGCTCAGTTGAGAATACTTGCATACATACGGTAATATGAAGAGCGAATACCGATTAAACTTGAATACAACTGCCATCACTAGGTTATGGGAAGCGAAGCACAAGAGTGGTGATTTAAGACAGCTACATCCTCATCCACAGAAGAGGAAGCCAACACATACTGAATAAAAGTCGACACATCAAAAGACTGCACGATACACACATTGTTTTAGAAAAAGAGACATGTAAATGCCAGAAGAAACAGCTAACAGTGGAAAGTGGTCGCCTCTAAGCAGAAGGACTGGGTCAACGAGGAGGAGGCAGGAAATCTCTGCATTTTGTGGTTTTTTAGAATTCTCTGACTTCTAAATTATGCTCATGTATTACTTTGAGAAGTTATTTCAACAGGCAGAAAAGAGTTTTAATAACGCACATGGAATTTCCAAACCCTTTGCTTTTGCCATCACGGAAAGTATATCCCGAGTGGAGTGGATGGCACTGAAAACATGGCTGTCTTCTGTCTTCTTAGAAAGAGGGGGCAGATAGCACTTGGAGGAGGTGCTTTGGAGGAGGTGGTTGATGTACTGGTCAAGTTCATCCTCGCTTTCTGTAACTGGACAGGCAAGAGAAAGAGCCAGTGAAAAGAAGCTGCAGAAATATTCTAAATGTGTAACAGTGATATAACATGCAGCGCTGAGTAGACTTAGTGGGAGACAACATTCGGCTATAGATACTTGCACCCCCACTCCCAGAGGGTAACGAAATTTACAAGGATAAATGTATGTGTTGATAAAGTTGTCGTCTGGAAACACCTCAACCTAGGAGAAGAAAATGCAGGTCAAGACAGAGACGCATCATACCAAGATGAACTGAATATGTAACAAAACCTGAGGGCCAGCGGCTAAACACCTCAACTTTTTGTTTTGCCGTGAGTGAGCTAAGCATTAGGGAGTGCCCAGCCCCCATAACCACAGGTCATTTCAACCCAAAACCTTGTTTAATTTGAAAAATGTTACGTACATAGGATTTCATCACTCAAACCCAACCAAACCTACAAACCTAGATCACTCTACCATTCCTTTGAAAATTCAAGCAGGGGGTTTCTGTCTTTAGAACGTATTTTGTGAAAAATCCTCATTCCTGAGACTCTTTGTCCCTCTAGGTTAAAAAAAAAGCCCCACTTCTGCAGGTTAGGTTTTCAAACCCGCATTTTACTCATTTTAATACACGCGAGTTTCTAAAGCCTCTTTTTTGTTATGTTAACGACCAATCATTTTCTGTGCTTGAGTCTCAGGGCAATTTTCTCACAATGCCACGGTTTAAATATTCAACGAACCACCTGCAAAGGCATTTCAAGCCATACCTTGATTATAGGTATCTTCCAAATATCCTCCCAAGTCGGAATCAGGACTGAAGCTCCCTTCGCTGTCATCATTAAACAACTTCTCATCACAGTCTGGATCCAGGAAGGTCAGATATGTGTAGAAAGACGTGGTAAGAAATTCCGAAAGGCTCCCTAATTTTACTCTGCCAGCCAAGGAGAGACTATGTTAGACATACAGGTGTATGTGGACAGACTTCCACTATGAATCACGGAGAAACGTTTCAACAACCAGATGGTGCTTCTGCCAGAATCGATAAATACATCACTCTGCAGGTTGCCCCACATAAGTAGTCAGCCAAGAAATTAAAACGAAAATTCAATACCAAGTATAAAGTGGGAGCACGTAGCATATTAAAAGCCAAAATGAATCATGCTGATTTCTTACTCCCAAACCCAACACAAACAGAAGCCTATCTTACTGAACCGACCAAAGTTTTACAAAACAGACTGAGCAAACCACTTTTAACCAGAACCAAACAAGCCTTGGGGGTTTTTTCTGCCCTGAAACAACTGGACCAGAAGAAAACCTACCATGCAATATGCTCACGCAGGCACAGGTATGTGATAGGAGAGGCAGTCTCAGAGGCAAAGTTCTTTCTAGAAGGAATGCCATGGGGGACCATCCCCAGACCAGAGCAGATGCCCAGCGTGGCCTTACTACAGTTTCAGGCTGGGAAAAGTTCCACTGAAAACTGGAAGCTGGGTCTGGCAGTGTGGGGTCCCGGGTTCAGGGAGCACAAGGGAGGGGCCACCCCCTGCAGAAAGCCACCACTGTGTGCTTCTTAAAATGTTAGCTCCAGAGGTAGAAGACAATAGAATCCCGGGAGCTACCAGCATCAGATTGGGACATCAGATCAGCATCAGATTAGCAGCTGGAAGGACCGAGAGAAACATTTAAGGAACACACGGAAGGAAGTTTGCGAAGCAAGTGAGTTCGGGGGTGCTGGAGCTTCAATGGGCAAACGGACAACAGCCAGAAACATGGCCTGAGGGAAGGAAAGAAAAGTCTTTCCTTTAAAAAAGTAACATCTTTTTCCCACCAGGGTCTTGGGGCCAGTTCTAATGATTCCTTTGCCTTGAGACTGGTGCCAGGAGGAGGTGAGGGGGAGCGTGGAAAGTTTCTCTCGTTGGAAGTTGAAAGCAGTCAGGTCAAAGGTAGAATGGCAGGAATTTAAAAAGGCTTCTGATAACCAGCTACCCCAGGAGGGTCTAGAGGGAAACTCTGGCATCTAGGGTTTTTAAAGACCCTCAAACCTAAAGGAAAAGCCAAAATGAGACTCAGTGTTAATTATTTCCTTTAGGAAAGGTAGCCTGTTGGAGCCTAGGCACTCCCGTTTCTTTCCACAGTCCTCCGAATCGTTTGCCATGCTCTATAAACAGGAGGCCCTCCAGATTCGTGGGAGCCCTCATCCAGCTCAGCATGGAGGCTGAGGTCTGGTTTCTGGGTTCATATAGAGCTTCTGCACCTATTCATCTCGGGCCCCTCGCCCTCTGAGCCTACAGCTCCTGGTCTGTCAAACAGGAATACAGCCCACGACGCAAAGTGAAGACTAAGTCAGACAATGCATCCAAGCAACAAAGAAGGCACTGCAAGTGAGCAATTAACTGGAGACAGTATCCTTTTTGACAATGATTAGATTTCAATTAAAGAGTTTATTTTGCAAAAGTTAATTAGGAACGTATGGTATTTTCTCTTGGCTATAATGCCGTGTACCAGGCGGTAACTTCTCCAAACCGCAGGTGGAACGTTCCAAAGTGCATGCCTACTGCAGTTATGGCGCTCGTGCTGCAAACGTAGATGGCAAAATGCTGGGGACAGTCTCACTGACACTCCAGGAGAAGATCGGAGTGGGGACATTCAAGTATACGGCAAAGGCGCAGCAAGCTCTGTGAGCAGAGGTGTGAACCCCAGCACTTCGAAATAGAGTGACTCAACTATGGGCGTGAGGCTAAGTGAAATATGCCAGTTACAGAAAAACATACTGGACGAGTGGAAGGGTGGGTGTCAGGGAGAAATGGGGAGCTGGTGTTTAACGGGTAGAGAGTTGGAGTTTTGCAAGATGAAGAGAGTCCTAGAGATTGGTTGCACAACAATGTGAACACAATGTTACTGAACCATATACTTTAAAATGGCTAAGATGGTAAATTATAGGTTACGTGCATTTTACCACAGTTTTAAAAACCACTGCAGTGGCAGCAGAGTCCCTAGTGTGGGGAGATGGGAGAAGGGCCGACTTCAAGGCCCAAACACTTGGCGACTGACATTCTATCAGGGAACCAACAGACGACTCCAGAGCCCAGGAAGGGTCACACCTCACTCAGGGCTAGCTGTACAGTGAGGTTCTTCTGGAACCCTTCTGGCATATTCCAAAGGATTTGGAGATTAGGGCATAGAAGCTATAGAGAAAACTTCTGCCTTGTGACAGTCAGAGGGTACAAAAATGGAATGGGTTTTCCCAGGAGGTGAGGCCCCTCTATCCCTCAAGGTGCTTAACCATCCCACCTGGGAGCATCTGTGGTACTGTGGGCCCGTCAACTGGAATAGGTATCACTCCACTGAGGATGAGAGGACAATGGTCTAGGCAGGCCCATTCAAGGGCTCTGCTCTGAGGGCCCCTCAGGGAATCTGTAAAGTTCTATGAATTAGTCTTAAGGTCATAACACACTCAAGTCAATTCAAGGAGTATTCACTGAGCACCTGTTAGATCCCAGGCACTGGGTGTTTTCCTCCGGGCCCTTTACTAGAGACAGACACAGCATTCCATACATGCGTTCCGAGAACGCCACTTTAGAGAGACCTGACATGTTCACCTCCCTATGCCTCAAGCCACCTGGCACCGGTAAAAGCATCACAAACACCCCCAAAAGCGGCTTTAGCGAGGATTCCAGTTTCACGTGGGTGAACGGGTAAGTTTCAACTTCTTTTTTACTCTAAACTCCATGCTTCTATGTTCAGTGATTCATATGAAAAGCGGAGAAGGGCAGCAGAAGACTTTTTAAGAAAGGTCACGGATACCTAAAAAAAGAAATAAAAAATAAGTTTAAAAATCACAAATTACCTGGCTCCTCCAAAATATCCATCCTCTAGTTTTCTAATTGTAGAAAGAACTGCAGAATGAATGTCTGAACCATCATTTGCTAAGGGGGGAAAAAAAAAGACAAATTAGTTTACTTAATCTGGGAATACTTTTTGGTTTTCCGGGCATGCGCTGAAATGTTTTCATCAACACGATCTAATTAAAATACTTATGGCATAGAAGATTCCTGACCTCAGAAAGCAAACTGCTGAGAACCCCCTTCAGTACTTAGCTTTGTCTGTGGGACTCATTTCAAACATTTTGAAAAGGGCCCAAACCAACAGGGGGGACACGAATCAGATCAAGTTCATGAAGTTACTGAGCATGGTGTGGGTGATGGGGAAGGTGAGCGTGGGTCTGCCCGTCATCCGCCAGCAGGTGCACAGGTAGGCCAGTTCGATCCTCAGCATCTCCACGATCATCTCATTGTCCAGGGCCAGGTAGAAATGATGCTGGTCGGTAAACTGCAAGTCAGATCAGGCCAAGTAAAAAGCTGTCCTTCATTCCCTCGACACAACCCCAGCTGTCATTCATGGCAGCACTAATCCTTGCATTTTGTTTCCAGAGAAGGAGCTCAATCCTGGCTGTAATCCTCCCCCATCACAGGGCTCTCCCTGCAATCAGACAAAAATTGATCTGTCGCCTGCCCGGGAGCCATAGCTACATTAGCCTGGAAGGGAAAGGTGCATGGCTAGATCCATTTATAGCTCCGTGGATGAGGATTTAAGCACGCAGCCCAACACCACGGTCTCTGAAAGGAAATCAATAACTCCTTAATTCCTACGCATTCTAAGGCTGCTGGGCTCGGAGAGGATTTCCAAGTCAGGGAAGTGAGGGCACTGAGAGCCGGTGAGATGTGGAGACTGTGTTTACCCGATAGAGGGCCTGGTAAATGTGAACTAAAGGCACTACAGCCTGGTGTCGCTGAAAATCAAACTGTTCTAGCCTCTGGACCAGTCCACACTCAGCTCTGGTCTGAAATTTGTTACAAAGGGAAGTAACTCACAAGACTGAAGCGAACAACATGGACTAGGGTGAAAAAGAACAACTTGGGGCTACTGACCCGTGACCCCACGGATGATAGTGTGACCAGGTGGTGGGGTGCTGTGCCCACGGTGACAAAGTGAGCCCACAGCTGATTTTTCTAGCCGGCCGAATGGATGAAAAACATTTGGTTTGGGTTCTGCCGGACTACCTTCCTTTGTAAACAAAGACTCTGAGAAAAAGGCTCTATAATCAGTATATTTAGGATCTCATCAGGTGGGTTGGGGCCTGAAAATCAGACCGGCTGTGTGTTGCACAGAGGGTCTGATGACAACCTAAACAAGGGTTAGGGACTACAGCAATCACAGGCACGAGGGCTGCAAGTCAAGTGACACGGCGCTAGTGAATTTGCAAAGCGGAGTGAATTTCACTACTACTCATGACCGAAAGCGACGGCACACTCACTCACTGAGCACCTACTAGGAATAAAGAATCGTACTAGGTACTGGGTGTCACAGTATGAATTTCTATTTGAACATACGCATGCACCTTCTGCCTCATTCTAAGTAGCTCACCAGGAAGAAAAGGGAACCTAATCAAAGGATGAGTGCTGCTTTGCTGCTGGTCTGCTCTCCTCACCTGGGGTGTAAAAGTAAAGATCTGGTTCCTAATCACATATAGCTTAGACGTTCCAAGCACGCCAATGTGCCGATATGGCCGCCCACTCAATTTCATATTCTTATTCCGTCCTATTTGAAAAATAAAAGAGAAATGAGAGTTAGGACCGATATAGCAACATCTAATCCAAGCGACTTTGGCTAAGACTGGGCTTATTTTCATGCTAACCCACTTTGGGGTTTGGTGTTTCTAATACCATCCAACCCTTCTTTAAAATGGGGCAAGGATGAATTAAAAACAAACCCTGCCACCTTCTTTTCATGCATGTATACAAACGGCACCTGATTCAACACCTATATGGAGTTGAACTATTGACGGAACTTTATGAAATGTTTACTTCTAATTTATTTAGTATTGAGCCATAATACTAAACAAAGTTAGATTTCAGATAAAGAGAACCCCCCTCCCATTTTAATGGGTGAATGAGCATTTTCTAAGAATACAGATAAAAATCAGAAACCTATTAAGACACAAGACTGATCCAATTGCAAATTTTCAGAGGTGGTGCCCTATTTCACAACAGATCTGGCGAAGGGCACGGCCAAGCTCTGGTGACATCTACTGAATGAGTGAGAATGTGCTGGTCTGCCACCCTTCTCCACTTTGAAGAGGTCGAGCCACACGCTTTGGTGGCTTGCCCAATTCTTCACAATTCACACCTGTCGGTCTCCCCCACACCCGAAACCTAGAACCAAGATGCCCCCTCACCAAAACCACCCTGCTATTTCCCCAAACCTACCAAGCTTGGCATATATGTGACTAAGAATCCGGCCTGGCTGGACTCGGATTGGATGAATGTCAGCAATACTCTGGACGTTTACCCCATGTTTCCTCAACAAGTCCTTAATGTGGTTGTTTTCTGCCAGAACGGTGACTGTGAACAAGAGCGTAGAATCTGCATTAGACTCGGGCCTTCTGTTTCCTCACATGGAGAATATATTGTATTGAATATATTGAATAAGTTTCTGAAACTGTGCTTCTGTTTCCTCCAGCCCAGACCTTCTGATATTGGCTATTCTGTTCTGTTCTCTTACATTAAAAAAAAAAAAAAAAAAAATAGTCGCTGCTGAAGACCCATCAGCTGGTCCCGGCCTGCAGCTGGAAAAGCAGCCCGGTGGATTCACGGGCTGGCGTAGCAGTGTGTGTCGTGGTCAAGCGCAGACTGTGGAGTCAGGTGAATCAGTCCACCTGGACGTGAGAGTGGAGTTCGTGCCTCCAGCTGTCAGCTCTGGGTCCCTGCGTGAGCTGACCTCTGAGCCTCACGTGTTAAGACATGGATGAGAATCACAACCGTCACGATTTCTATCTGATCGCAATGTTGTGACAGCTGGGGGTGTGTCTGAGGTCCCGGAGCACGGGAGCGACGCAGGGCCTCTTGCCGCATCACAGGCAGGGGTGGGGAAATGAGTCCATGGCCGCAGAGAGGGCTGCCCTTCATTTGTTCAATAATTGCCTTGAACCTGTTGACTGACTGTGTGCCAATCAACACAGAAGCTACAAGAACAGTACAGGCCTTGTCCTTAAGAAACGTAGGGTGTAATTTAGAGGAAATAAGGCCTGTACACCACGTGCGTTAGTATCAGCTGCCACGTAAGTTGCTCGGCTACGTAAGAGGCCCGCAAGCTCCTCACGAGTCCTCCCCAGGAGGGAGGGGGACCGGTGAGCCAGGACCCGCACCGAGGGTTTTCCTGGTGACAATTGCAGTGCATCTCGGGACCACCCTGTGAGGGGGCACCAGTTACGATGACCCCGAGGCACAGGGTGGTGAAATCACATGGCTCGGCAGGGACAGCACTGCGGCGGCCCAGGCTGGCCTTCTACCTCTCTGAAAGAGTTGCTGGCTGGACAGGAGGGGAGGCAGGTGAAAAACATGGGCCTGCAGCTCTGCAGAGAAGTCACACCTCAAAGGAAGCAACGAGTAAACCTTCACTCGGGTTCTGAACTTTCACCAGGGTCATGTTCTACTTTTTAAAGAATTTCAGTAATGACAAATGACGCGCAGTGAATCACTTGTGCCCCAACTGTGATCAAGATTTAGATTCAAGAAAACAATTGCTTTGTAGAAAGTAACTTTGTGGTTGGAAGAATACTGTTGCCTTTGGGAACTAGCGAGTTATAGAAGGTATGTCCAGGAAGTAAGTGATAAACGCTAGAGCACACATACATACTTTTTACAAAGTGGGATGGGAAACTAGGGAATCTTTTGCATTAAAAAGAGCATTGGTTTTAGACGGTTGAATATGAACAGTAAACACGCTCACAAACCTTGCACTACGACATCAGGTTTGACGGAAGTGGAAAATCTTCTATTTAAGGGATCAATTTCCCCAGTGGCAAGGAATCCCTAGGAAAAGAGGAGAATTAACACTATAAAATACAATTAAATTTCACCTTAAACCCAACTTTGAGAATGAAATATTTTGGGGCTCAAAATATTCAGTATTTTATTCCTTTACGTTGTTTAAATCAATTGCTAATCTTCTCTGAAACACAGTACACCTTTTGGATAGCCACTGATACACGTATTGTGTTTCCAGCACCCAGCTCTCTAAGCTAGTCAGACACGCCAGCGTCTCGTGTGAGCGAAAAGAGCAATAGTGACTAATACTTCCCAAGTCCTTACTCCTCGCCGGGTCCCGTGCTGAGCCCCTCCACGTGCCTGGCCACACTCAGGCCTCCAAACAGGGAGGCACTACGATTATCATTTTATAAGTGGGGAAACCGAAGTAACGAAGCACTTCAGGTAAGTGGCAGAGAGGGGACTTGGCCCTGGGGTGACTATCCTGAAACACAAAGCTCCCATCCCTGCTTGCAAAGAGCGCTGTTTGCATATGGATCTCCTCACATCTTCTGCAAAGGACTGGAGCCCTCAGCAAGGGGATCAAGGTGTTCTAGGAGTTCTGAGGAGGAATCCGACCCAGTGCTGGGCCTAAATGAAGGCCTTTACATGGAAGAGGAAGAAACAGCTGTTTGTTCCCCCATCTCACTGACACAGACATCAGAGCTGGAAAGTAATGCAGAGAATGATCAAGCCCAACCTCTTCACTTTACAGATGAGGAAACCGAGGCTCCTGAGGCCAGAGAGCTAGTAAGAGGCAGACAAGACACATGAAATGTGTCTGACCATGAAATGGAGGAGGCAGTCACACCCATGAAACAGCTGCCCCACCTCAGCACCGGCAGCTCCTAAGGGCCGCTGCTACTGTGAGATCTTTACTTCTGGTATTTTACACACTAGGAACCCCAGTGGTATTGGAGCCACTACTCAAGCTCCCCACCCCCAACTTCTAGAGTCTGACAGAACACACAGGACTGGGCCAGCCTCACAGGCTGGAGCTCCTAGCTCTTCCCCTGGGACTCTTTCCTCCACATCCCTCCCCGAGGGCCCAGAGTAGTCAGCTGGGCAGGAGCCCCCGAGGACAGATGAACCCATCTGATAACCTCACCCACACACCATCTACACCATCATCCCCGTTGGGGAGGGGGATTCATTTTTAGTAGACAAAAAAGCATTTGCATTTTAAAAACTTAAGCCTGGGGACCAGAGAACATTTAACAAGAAGAAAGGAGTCAGAGGCAGCAGACCTTCTAAGTAAGGGTGTTGGGGGCTGAGGGAACACCTGACACAAAACGCACCACAGGAAAATGAGCCCCTCCCTGCCCCTTGACATAGACAGACTGTGCAGCCGCGCCATTTCCTGTGCCCAGGACTGTGCCAGGGGAGCCGGAGGCCGACTTCTCCAAACCTGTATCTTTCACACATGTGCGGATCCTGACTGGGAAGCTTCTAGTCTCCTGCTGACCACCGACTCAACCAGGTTCCAACCACAGGCCAGGAATGTGAGGGGGGTTGGTGCCTGGCACGCAGCGAACTCTGAAGTGGCTTGATTTAGTAAATACGGGCACACAAGCCCAGGCAGCAGGCCTCAGAGCCGACCCAGTCCAGCTGCCTTTACAACTCTGAGTTGCCAAAGTCATTCACAGCCACGTGGGGCAGGGCTCCTACGCTCTTCTAGGGTCCCCTGTACCTCAAATCCGATGGCTTCCAGTCTGTGAGGTCCCCAAGTCCCCTACCTCTGCCAACAGCGAGCTGAGGATGTACAAGGACTGACCCCACAGATGGGGCAGCTTCCCCAGAGGAACTCTGTCCACCGTGTGGGGGTTCTTATACTCTTCATCTACCTGGCAAAGAGAAAAACCCCAAGTCAGAATGTCAGAGGATAAGGAGGCCCACGTCACTGTACATCGGGAAGCGCGCTGAGGATTTACAAAACACCACTCATTCGATCCCCGAAGCCAGTCCTGTGCGAGTGCTGGGGCAGGGAGGTCGAGGAGCTAAGGCCTTTGCGTGGGGGCCAGGTGGCTAAACGCAGCCGAAACGGAACTGAAATCCAGGCCTGGCTCCAGGCCAGCGCCCCTCGCACAAGCACACCGATGGCAGGAGGCGGAGGCAGAGGCAGGCACACGGAGCCTGGACTGCCTTCTGTGAGCACCACTCTGGGCAGCAAGAAGTCTCGCAGCTCATGCTCGCGCTCGTCTATATGATGGGTACGATGATCTAAAGCACTGCCCTATAGCCAAGGCAATGCATCGCAGGATGCTAAGTCAGGTTCCTCCAGTCTTGTTATCCCCAGGAGCTCACAAACTGTGTGCCTATGCAAGACGGTTACCAGAAGGTGGCACTATTTATTGAGGAAAAATAGTACTGTACTATTAGATCACTAATTTTCCACCAGGGACTCAATAAGCTGGATCCACTGGGAGCTTCTGACTCATCAAAATAAGCTACGGTTCTTTTTTCAGATGGACAGTGCTGCATATATATTGTAAAAGTCAGTCTGCAATTTTCTCTGTTGTAAACTCCATGCTGACCTTCGGATTTATTATTATTATTTTTTTTTCAAGTAAACTCTACCCCATCATGGGGCTGGAACTCACAACCCCAAGATCAAGAGTCACATGTTCTACCGACTAAGCCAGCCAGGTACCCCTGACCTTCGGGTTTTTAGCCATTACAACGCTGGTTGGGGTTAATGTTAGTGACCGCTTTTTTCCTGCAGAAAACACAGCAATCGAAGAAAATAGGAAACACTTATCCTTCTCCAAAAGGGAAAGTCACACCACGAGGGGAGTCATACTCTGTGGGTTAATCAGTGATGTTATTAATAGTTAAAATTTGCTGCCGTAGTAAACATTAAGAAAACCTTAAACTCGTAAACTACACAGAATTAACCGTGCCAGTAACCGAAATGAGCTGCTAGCATGACAGTGTGGAAGGAGATTCTGCAAAATGTCAGAGTTATCGTTGGTAGCAAGTTTGGTTATCTTTGGGTAGTAAGAGGAGGGAGAAGTATTTTCTCCTTTCTACAGAATCCTGGATGTTTTACAGTGTACAGGATTACTTTCACAATCAGATTGTATGTTAAGGCTATTTGAAATGTAAGTAGTGTTAAGAAAGACTGCAAAGATCTGGAATGAGAAATACTTGATGCAAAGAACAGAAGGCAAAGTGTCTGGATCAAAAGACAGCTTGGCTCTGGCCTCCCCCCACCTTTGGGCCAGCTCCTGCCTCCCTGTGGAGGTGTCGCCGTCTCTCGGCCCCTCTCCACCCCAGTGCCTGCAGGTCCTCTAACGCACTAGGTCTTTGCAGTGCCGCTCCTATGTCTGCCTCCATTCCCCAGACCAGCTCCTTCACCCCCCACTAGCCTGTAACCCTCGTCGAGACAGAGCTGGCACTGTAACCCCTTTGTGCCCCGTACCTAGCTTGGTGCTGAAGAGACCACTTCTGGAGAAAAGGTGTTAGGTCTGAAAGGGGGATGAAAAATACCAAAAGGCCAAGCACGAACTCACTTCATTTTAGATAAGCAGCTCTCGGTTACCTTGTTAGGTGGGATGGCATACAGTTCTGGCACCAGGTGGATCCCGTTCTTGCCTCTGATTAATATTCCCTCCAGGGCCTCTCGGTACTCTTGGACCTGAAAAATGGCCCCGTGCCCCAGCATGAAAGAGGGGTCACTAACACTGCAACAGGAGTACGACACACAAAAATACCTCTCTTGGCAACAGATTACTAGTAGGACACAGGGCCAAGAAATGCATGAATACCTTCCACTTCAGGAGGGCAGGAGGAACTAGGACTCTTGCCGACAGCAAAGGTTAGAAGGAGCTAAACGCGTCGGGCTTTTCTGTATTGTCTGAACTCGTGACTTCAATATTTCACCCTTAACGTCTCACATATGTAAATTTTGTCTCACCAGCTAGACTGTATAAACTTCTTGGAGTGGAGGCCAGATCTTAAGCAGGGTATCCCTATTTCGACCTACCGGTTTTCCATTTAAAAAGCCCTCATTCAAACATTTATTGCTCAACAAATACTTGCAAAATGAACCCGATGTGAGGAAAAGGAAGTGTATGTACTATGATTCATGGACCCGATTCTTAGGATGCACTGCTCAATATAACAAAAGCTGTTGATGTAAACATTTCCATGAAATTCAAAAGGCAGCGATAAAAAACCTATGTATGAAAAGGAAATAGACAAAAGGGGAAAAACAATCCTTAACCAGCCACCCAGCTATTTAACACATTTCATCTTTGGAAAACCTAATCAAATGCCTTTCAGATCTCATTTTCTTTACTTTTGAAATTTGTGGACAACAAAGTCTGAGCAGGGGTGTGTCATTTTTTTAAAGATGGTTGGGCATCAAGTGGAAGAGACAGAATAGGGCTAACAGTAGTAAATTCGACGAGGCCTAGAAAATAAGGTCCTAAAGCACATTCTTTTTTGTCTTCTCAACCTTTTGTTTGTAATAACTGTCAGACTTCATCACAATTGAAATTCCAAATCAATTCTTTTGAGACCTTTCAGTTCTGGGATAGAAAGACTGAAAACATAAGACCCAAGATAATCCCCAAGCATAACAGTAAGTATCAACGATAGGGGAACATTAACATTTCAAGCTTACTGCCATGTTGGGAAGGAAGAATTCCCTCTGCCCTTCAAGGTCCTTCTAGCTGGACTGAGACTCAAACTGACATGAGACAGATTAAGAGGAGAAAATCAAATTTAGTTACATACACATGGGGAATCCACACAGGAGATTCTGAAGACAGTGAGGCAACACGAGGTTTATCTGACATCCTGAGCTCAGGAGAGGGGTAGGGGTCCGAGGATACAAAGGGAAGGAAGACCATTTGCAGGAAGATGAGAGGAGATGTTGGGAAAACAAAGGTTGCCCTGCTCTGCACTTAAGTTTCTGAGGTAAAGAGGAATCGTGTCAGAAGCTCTCTTTCTGGTACAGGCAGGCAGTTGAGGGGGAGATTGAGAGCTTTTCTGGAATCTACTGGGTTTTGATTACCTTTAACTCAAAATAATGTTCATGCCGAAGTGGCCCATCTTGGGGTGGCCTGCCCGTGGCCCCTACACCCACTTCTGAAACCCCTCTCAGAATTTCTGAGCAGAGGCGGCTTTCAAAACCAAAATAAATCTTTGATTTCTGATCCCACGCCAGTACATGTGCTCTGAACAGGTTAAGACAGCGGTGAAGCATTTGTCTGTCAGTCATTCACATACGGTTCACGAGGATGGGTCTGTTCTAATGCGTACCAAAGTATGCACAGCAGCAAATGCTGAAGAAGTCTGTCTTGAACCAATGAATGCTGCATTAACAGATCTTTATTCGTCACTTACTATACACACCAGGCACAGGGAATAGATTAGTGAAGTGGTCAAAGACCACCTACCTCCACCAGGGTGCTCTGACAGGTAAGTGGGAGATTAAATACAGCTATAGGTGCCACAGTGTGGTAAGTACTGTGGGACATATAAAAGGCTTTTTTTTTTTTTTAATCCAACTTTTAGGATCAGAGAAGGCTTTCCGAAAAAACAGACATTTACAATGAATCAAGTGAAGGAGAGAGGGGCAGCTGGGGGAGAAAAGCAGGACCTGGGTACTTAAGAAGAGGGGAGACGGCACGGACTGTCCAAAAGATGGAAAGGGTTTCAGGGCATCCCAGAACTCAAGAAAGTAAGTAAACCGTAAGAAATCAGGTTACAGTGTTGAAGACAAGGGCCAGATCTTATGAGACCCCACAAAACATGTGATGACCTTATACCAAGGCCAACCGGAGCCTTTGGAAGCTCTTAAGCAAAGCAGCGACACAATCTAATTTGCTTTTTAATAAGATGCCCCTGGCAATGGTATAGAGAACCAGCAGGGAGTGAGGCTGGAGGCTGGGCCACCAGTTAGAGAGCTGTTACATGACATGTTAGCTGAGGGTACTCTTGGACTAGAGCTGAAGGCAGCAGAAGCCTAGGCAGGTGAGAAGAAGACAACAGAACTAAACGTGTGTGGGCCAAGGTGGTCCCCGATGAACCCCGCTTCCCGTTACTCGTGCCTGTGTGTAGTCCCCTCCCCTTGAATGTGGCACGACCCTTTAAACAAGGGAATGCAACAACAGTGACCCGGCCAGTTCCAGGCCTAAGCCTGAAGAAGGCGTGGGAGCTTTTGCTCTTGCATTCTGGGGGAAGAGGACCACCATGGAAAAAGCCTAACTGCTCAGAGACTACACTTCTGTGAGAAGCAAGGCCTGGGCCCATAAGCCCAGCCGAGGTCCCAGCCAATAGCCAGCATCAAGCTGCAGGCCAGGTGAGTGAGGCCATCTCGGAAGGCCATCCTCCAGCCCCAGCGAACCAGCTGTCGCCAAGTGAAGCAGAGACAACCCGTCCCTGCTGAGCCCTGCCCAAACGGGGCAATCGTGAGCAAATAAACAAAGCAGTTGTGGCTTTAATTCACTATGTTTTGGGAAAGCTCGGTAAGCGGCTACAGATAACTTAAAGTGCCCTCAATTCTTGCATAACCTTATGTTCTAATACTAATCGGCACACCCATGGAATGAAAATGCCGATTATCAACACAACACCCAGCACTTTCTCACCTGAACGGCGTCACCGTTGAAGACCCCATCTATTATGAAATATGTCCAGAACACAGGCCATTCACATTCAATGTTTTCAAAGAGCTTGAGTTCAGCAGGGTCATAATGCAATCGGTTTGGGTCCTGGAATCAAACAGGAGACCGTCTAAAAGGTGATGTCAGATCACATATATAACACCATCGTACCTCACTGGGTTTCCCTCGCTTTCTGATTCAACCCAGCTTTGCGGCTGATAACGATTAGGAGTCTGCTTTAATGGGGAGAAGCTATTTTTGGCAGTTTTCCGTGGAAAAATTTCGGAAAAGTAAATCAGAAATGTACACAAGACTCCTTAGTAGTTTATATTAAGCTTCCTATATCCCTAACAAATAAATAGCAATTGGCCGATCACGATGCTTGGCAGACTATCTGTTTTACTGAAATCACTCTATCAGTCACGATGGCAAAAAAAACCCAAGAGGGAGGCCACAGTTGCTCTTTAAAACATCATGTGAGCCACAGAACTGTTTGTCCTTGTCTACAGGCTGCTTTTAAACCACCAGCCTGCTGTCCTCCTGATGATCTTATTCTTCTATTGCCTAACTTCAGCCTCGCTGTCTCCAAAATTAAGACTTCCCTTTCCAATTTTCCAACATGTAATTTTATAATCAAGGAAAGGAGAACACCACAGTGTGACTTAAATATGAAGCACTTAAGGAACTATAAGAAACAATATTTAAGTACAACCTCTCTTGGGGTTTTATAACCGTCTCGAAGGAAGCGACAGCATCCATAACGCCCCTAAGGAGAAAAAAAAGTGCATTCGATGAAACAGAAGAATTTCTTTGCCTTTTTATTTTGATTCGCGTCAGCCCTTCACCCCCATTCCCGTCAGTCTTTTAGTAACGAACGAAACGTGTACCAAGTGCTTTTTGTTCTCAACACAAAAAGTTATTTTTAAGTAATAAGCAAAGTAAATTCAGGTTTGATCAGTGCCAACGAGGGAATGCCAAAACTTTCTGTCAGAGTATCAGGGCTGGGGGAGTAATTACTGAGAGTTCAGAGTGACCAGCCTTTCAGTCTGATTGGCTGTATCACACAAAGATGCAAAGGGACCCTCACTGCTTGAAAAGCCACTAAGGGAGACACTCGGACTGGACTACTTCTACTTGAAAGACTGGAAAGCAGAAAGGACATTTCAGACTCCTCACAGTTAGGCTCTGGATGCAAAGAAGTAGGGCGGCGAGGTGGGGGCAGGGGTAGGGTGGGGTGGGTGGGGCTTCCTAGGACTCAGGGCTGTTGCTGCTGGTTTCCCTGCTACAGGCTCCGATATTCTATTCGTCTTCGGCTTTCTGGGTGTTAAGAAAGAAGGGCGGTGGCACCGCGCTGTTAACGTGCCTCCCTAATCCCTGGATGGCAGTGCTGGGTGCCCGCTCCCAGTTGGGGCTGCTTTAGCGCTAGCTGCGGAGGCAAGCACGCTCTGTGTGGCCAGCTCTGCAGTGTTCTGGGAGTCCTGGGGAGGCCCAGCCCAGAACCCGCTCCCCTTTAAACGCTTCATTCCCTGCATTAACTCCCTGCCTACCTGGACGAGCTCAAACAGCTTCCTTTTACGCCACTAAACCTTGAGACAGCTTCTTTGGGGGTATGACTGGGGACCCTTTAACCCCTTTGAATCCAAGGGCTAAAATCATTTCTATGGAATCTAAGCAGGATCATCAATATGAAGATCTGGGCTTAGGAAATGTAAATTTTTTTTAAGGAAACTTACATTTTTCATCATTTTACTGATAAATCCAGTTGCCTGGACTATTTAATAACATTCTCAGTTTGGTGTACTGTATTATAGTTCATGCATTTCACCTCAAGGCAGGGATTTTTTTTTAATTTTTTTTTTTACTTACATCCAAGTTAGTTAGCATATAGCACCACAGTGATTTCAGGGGTAGATTCCTTAATGCCCCTTACCCGTTTAGCCCATCCCCCCCTCCCACACCCCCTCCAGTAACCCCGTTTGTTCTCCATATTTATGGAGAAACATCTCTTATGTTTTGTCCCCCCTTCCTGTTTTTATATTAGTTTTGCTTCCCTTCCCTTACGTTCATCTGTTTTGTCTCTTAAAGTCCTCCTATGAGTGGAGTCATATGATATTTGTCTCTAATTTCGCCTAGCATAATACCCTCTGGTTCCATCCACGTAGTTGCAAATGGCAAGATTTCATTGTTTTTGATAAGGCAGGGATTCTTTTAACCTCAATGTAACTTGGGGATTGCCAAGTCCTCAGAAATTGTGCACGAAGTTGGAGGATACTGGGACGTGTGCGTTTTTTTCTGGCAGGGACTTTATAGCTTTCAAGACGTTCTCAAACAAGTCTGTGATCTCTCACGGGTTAAGAAGCTCTGCTTTAGAAGTACAGGAGGGATACGAACCAGGGTTCAAAGGCACCGGCTTGGGTGCTCGAGCTCAAGCTCTGCTATCAGGAAAAGAACTAAGACACTTGAACGCTCTGAGCCTTTGTTTTCTCACCTGTAGACTCGGCTTTGGATGCTCTGAGTCCACTCAGATAAACCAAGCCTCTGACCTCACGGAGAACCGAGGCCCGGGTGAGCGGCTCCATGTGACCACATGAAAGGGGCACATAACACAGGGTAGGGGGGCACCAGCCTGATCAACGCTTACCTGCAGCTTGGAAATAATTTCATTTTTGGTCACATTCACAAGGTTCATATCTTCCACTGCAAAGGCCGGGAAAGAGATAATGGAAAGAAGTCCAGCGTCAATCTCCTTAGACGTTGATGCTCTTGGCAGCATGGAGAACAGAATAGACTGAATGAGAAACAAACAGGTGGCTTTAACCTGGGAGGTGCTGATAGTTACGTACAATATCTAGAGACCATGACCTTAGCCCCAAGGAACACCTGAATAAGTGTGCCAATTCTGAGTAGAGCTTTTTCCTACCAACACGGCCCTCGCTGGGGGACCTCGCCTACCCAGCCAATGACTTCTGTTCCTTGCGGGAGAGAAGGGGCTCAGGGAGAGCACGGTAATGCCTGGAGCGCATGCTGAGAACTGCTGGTCTCCCTCCCTCGGGTGCCTTCTGTAGACTGTGCTGTGTCTTTAGGACACACAGGAGAGGAACTAAGGGCTAATGCGTCAGCAGGCCGGGGTGTGCTGCCTGTGAAGACGGAGACACAGAAGAACACACATATGGGGCTAGCACAGAGAAATGTCCGGCTTCTGTGGAATGTGACTGGGTGGACTGGGTGATCCAGAACCCACTTGAAGAGGGAGTCCAATCCGAGAGACCACACAAACACTCAGGCAAAATGGTAAATAACAGAATTACTTTAGTCCTAGAACTAGGGTTACTTAGTGGCACTATAACATGGCCTCGATTATAAGGTGGTTGGGTTAGGCACTATAAACGAAAGGAAGGTGAAATGATGAGGAAAGTTTGCGAACGGAAGGTAGCTAACACTGGGATCTAACATGTACAGACATGGGGCTAGCTCCCTGCAAACATAAGCTTACTAACTCTCATATACACATGGTGCACTACACTAACTGATTTTCAAATGTTAAACCAATTTTGCATTCCTGGAATAAATCCCATTTGGTCATTAAAAAAATTTTGTTTTCTATTTTATAAAGAAGGAATTTGGATACTGTGCCCAGGGCACACGAGGGCTCTGAGACTCAGACACAGAGATTCATGTGACAGAACTAGGATTCTAACCGAGGCCCAGCTGGCTATAAAGCTCACACAGTTTCCCCTAGGGACTATGCATTATTAAGATGTATCATCAGCTTGTTCTGTTAAACCGTAGCTCAAGAAATAAACAGATTCCCCATTCAGGACTATTTAATGTGGGGAAACGGAGTGAGCCGGAAGGTAGGTAAACACGGTGGAACCTTCAGCTTCAGAATAAAGCTCCGTTTTCTTATTTTTATTGTTTTTAATTTTTATTTATTTATTTTTTAAATTTACATCCAAGTTAGTTAGCATATAGTGCCACGATGATCTCAGGGGTAGATTCCTTAATGCCCCTGACCCGTTTAGCCCATGCCCCCTCCCACAACCCCTCCAGTGACCCCTGTTTGTTCTCCATATTTAAGAGTCTCTTATGAGAATAAAGCTTCAGTTTCTAAAGCAAACTGACCTCCAAGCCCAGTTCAGTAACTAGTCGCTCACTCCTAGGCTCTCTGCCTGCAAACACGGCCCTCCCCCCAGAAGCTCTCTGCGTACAAGCTGATACTTCCACGACCCTGGCGCGGTACCTGGCCCAGGGGGGGCCCTCACTAAGTAAGAGTTTGCTGACTGACCAGCAATCGGTGACCTACTGCCTGCTCGATGGAGTCCCCTAATCTGCAACAAATCACTCCTTTCTCTGACCTGTATTTCATGCAGTTGCTACTAATTTTGCCCTTTCTCCCATCTCACCTCTCCTCCACTATCCGTCCCGCCCCTCCCCACCCCTCCCCAAGTGAACTAATGCTTGCTAGTCGTCCATTTTGGTGGCACCAGGAAATAAACTTGAGAGAAAACCACCTGTATGCTCAAAAACCGAAAAAGATGTTGCCTCCAGCAAAAGAAGGTTGCTGTGATTGCTGACTCCGCAGATACACCTCGTGATCATCGTGTCTTGTGTTTACCCAGTACTTTTTAGCTCATCGAGTGCTCTGACAAACTAAGTTCATTTACTCTGATCCTTACAACCGCCTTGTGTGACGGGAGAGGAAGGCGCCAGCACGCCCGTTTTATGGATGAGGGGACTGAAGCTCAAGGAAGCCAAGTACCACCAAGCGAGAAATGTGAGGAATGTGGGCCGCCCGGCTGGCTCAGTCGGTAGCGCATACGACTCTTGATCTTGGGACTACTACGTTCGAGCCCCATGTTGGAAGCAGATTACTTAAAATCTTCAAAAAACAAAACAAAACAAAAGCGAGAAAGAAAGAAAGGTGAGGAATGTGACGTGGAGCCCAGTCTTCCATTCCATCAGCCTCCTTCCCTCCTGTCTGGACTGTGAGAGGCTTGGAGCTGTTACCTGGCAGTGTTCGACATCATCAGGCAGCACGTGGATCACTGACTTGCGTCCTCCATGGGCTCCGAAGAGGTCCAGTTCGTCAATTGCCTCAAGGGCTGCCTACAAGCACAGGTGTGAATCAGATTTTCTTTCTAGTAAACGGACACTTTCACAGCCACTACTCCTTTACCATTAAGCAATCTAGCATAAATGCCTTCCCCAAGGTGAGGAAGCAGATCAGTGAAATTCAGCTAAAGTGTCCTAGAGACAGGTCCTGTCCTTATTTTCAGTGAAATCACAACTTTCCTGGATGTTGCCACTCTTTGTAGAAACAAGAAAGAAAAAGCAGACTAACGTTCCCCCAAATGAAGTTAGTATTTCTCCCAAAGCGTGAGATATCAATGAGTTTATAACATTGTGTGGCGGGGGGGGGGGGCACTAAATTCAGACAGCTTTTCTTTCAACTATTTGTGTTAATTTTATTTTTTTTTTTAATTTTTTTTTCAACGTTTTTTATTTATTTTTGGGACAGAGAGAGACAGAGCATGAACGGGGGAGGGGCAGAGAGAGAGGGAGACACAGAATCGGAAACAGGCTCCAGGCTCTGAGCCATCATCAGCCCAGAGCCCGACGCGGGGCTCGAACTCCCGGACCGCGAGATCGTGACCTGGCTGAAGTCGGACGCTTAACCGACTGCGCCACCCAGGCGCCCCTATTTGTGTTAATTTTAACATTAGCAATCTGCCACTTAAGGAAGTTAATTCTTTTAGTATTAAGCTTTCTGTCAGTTGACTGTAACAGAACATATTTATTGTTGTTTTGAAAATTCTAGCTCTGGAGTCTTTATTCTATCCAAAAATATACTTCAGTCTTGAGCAAGAGGGAGGCACATTAAATGTCTAGGGCAAGAGATATAAACCGGTGACTGGCAGACTGAATCTGCCCCACAGGTGTGTTCTGTTTGGCCTGATGAAGTTTCATTTTATTATTTTTTAATGTTTTATTTATTTTTGAGGACAGAGAGAAACAGAGTGTGAACTGTGGAGGGGCAGAGAGAGAGGGAGACAGAATCTGAAGCAGGCTCCAGGCTCTGATCTGTCGGCACAGAGCCCGACGCGGGGCTCGAACTCATGAGCAGTGAGATCATGACCTGAGCCGAAGTCGGACACCCAACCGACCGAGCCGCCCAGGCACCCCAAGGCCTGAAGTAGTTTTAAAAATGATTTTGAGGGGCGCCTGGGCGGCTCGGTCGGTTAAGTGTCCGACTTCGGCTCAGGTCATGATCTCACACTCCATGAGTTCGAGCCCCGTGTCGGGCTCTGGGCCGACAGCTCAGTGCCTGGAGCCTGCTTCAGATTCTGTGTCTCCCCTTCTCTCTGCTCCTCCCCTGCTCATGCTCTGTCTCTGTCTCAAAAATAAATAAAGACATTTAAAAAAAATTAAAAAAAAAATAAAAATGATTTTGAACTGGAATACTTTTAGAGAAAGTCTCCAGTGCCTCCAATACCCCTCAATACTTTTCTATCTGGCCAGCTTCATTTGTTTATGACCTGAGCCCACAGGCTTTGGAACTTTTGAGCCCTGCCCTACAAAGCAGTCATATTCTTTATTCTTCAGCTCTCTTTATGACCCAGAAAAGGAGACTGGACATCATACATCCAGATGCCTGGACAACAGCAAGAGCTTAGGCCTGTGGGTGATAATAATGAGGAAGCAGGACACTTATTTTCGGGCACAGGCACACTTCAGTGTAGGAATCCTACATTCTTTACCTATAATCTCAGTTGTCTGGGGTACCTGTGCCACTTGAATTTCATACTTGTGGCTGACTTGAAAAATATGCTCATTAGATTAAATCCACCCCCCTAAAGATGAGAACCAAATCAAAGCAGTAAAAATGCACAGGAGGAAGAACAAACAGGTCAAGACCATCACCTTGGCCATTCCTACAGAGCTTGCGTTCAATTCCGGAATGCCCTGATTAGTCTTATCTCCGCGCTCCCACATTCCATAATCCTGAGGAAGAGAAAGGTAGTCATCAGAGCAGGAAAAAGAGGTATATGAGAAGTGCTAGGGAAACATAATTCCTTTATGTTACCCACAGGCACAATGGCACACGAATATCCATTCTCAAAGGTTACAGGATTCATGGCTGTGCTTGTCCTTAATTTCACTTCATTTGACCTCTGTGTAGAATTTAACTCAAGTGGAACAAAAATGCATGCAAAAACACTCTCAATTTTCTTATTCCTAAAAGTTATCAATTTGTAAGAAATTCCTGATTTGTAGAGAACAACATGTTCTATTTCTCTCCAAATGAAATGCTGACCCTCTATTTAGCTAATCCCTTTGAACTTAAATTGTAAGATAGAATAAAGAAACTTTAACAGATGCATTATAACTAGTTGAAGCCAACCAAACCGCTTAAAATAATTTAATACCAATTTCTAGCATTACCTCTTGGGATAAAGTGCTAAGCAAGGAACAAAAGCCAAAATCGAGCGAGGCACAGAATACTGAACTTGCCCTATCTTTTAAACCAGATTAATAAGAACTGGGTCAGAACATGCCATCCACACAGAGGCTGTGATCCATGCATACCTTTTATAATTCGTATTTTCACTTAGGTGAGGCAAGCGCTGGATACGGTTCTGAAATAACGCTACACGCGCTACTGAAAAATGACAACCCAACAAGAACAGGACCAGTGCCAGAACTGCAGCGTTTATTGTTTGATCTGCAAAGACGACCATTTCCAAAACGTGCACACCGGAGCAGCTTTCGCCTCTGTCCTGCTGGCACACCTTGTAGCTTAGCCCCAGGACTCCTTCCTCCGTAGTCCTCCTATCTGGGCCTTTGCACATTCCACGCCATTCTCACTCCAACCCCAGAGCCAAGTGACTCATCCTCAGCAACTGCTTTGATCAGCTCACCCCCCCTGTGCAGGACTCTAAAATGACAAACCATTTATTCCCCAGGGGCTCCCGGTCAACTGTCTCTCTCCGGCTGGCCACACACCTCTGTTATCTGGCCCCCGCCCCTTGCACGCCCACAAGCAGACTCTGTTTTCCGCTTGTCTCCAGTACTCTGCTTTCAGGCTGTCTCCTCCTTCCCCCGGAGCCCCCTCTCCCCAAGGACCGCTCCCACATTCGGAGCTCATTCCCGCCCATGACTGCACATGCTCTTCCCGCACCGTTCTGCTCACCTAAACCCTACTCACCCTCCAAGGTCTACCTCAAGTCCCACCCTTCCCGCAAGGACTTCTCTGGTTTCTTTAGACCTGGACACTGCCGCCATTTGGAGCCGGATCCTGCCGTGTTTGGGCGCTGCCCGTGCGAGGTGGGATGTTCAGCAGAATCCCTCGCCTCCGCTCACTAGGGGCCAGTAGCTCCCTCCACCGTGTGACAAGCATAAAACTGTTACCAGATGTTGTCCAATGTCCCCCGGGAGGGGAAGATTGCCCCTCGTTGAGAATCGCCTCTTTAGACCCGGGTAGCCCTTGGACCAAGCCTAGTTTGCCATGTATTTTTGTAAACAAGGTCTGTCTGGGACACAGCCATGCTCACGTGCTCACGTGTTGTCTAGGGCTGCCTTCCTACGACAATCGCACACCTGAGTAGAAGCAACAGAGACCGTAGGGGCTGAAAAGTTGAAAATCTTTACTGTCTGGCCCTTTACAAAAAATGTTTGCCGACCCTTGCTCTACACCATAGTGGCGTTTTTGGGTTTGTTTTTTTTTTTTTTTTTGAAAACAAACTCTACCCTTTCTTTACTTCCCTTACACTCAGCTTTGCAAAGGTTCCTTGTTTTCTAAGAAGTGTGCAAGGCGCCGCCTTCCATATCAGACAGAAGCCTGGAGGAACTGGGTGGGGTTTATACAGTTTACACCCACCGGCACCGGCCGGGCCCACATCTGGCTCTGGGCCCTCCGCCTGTCGGCTGCGTGGGGGGATCCCCACGCACAGCAGTTCCTACCCACACGTCGACGCGGCCGCCCTTCAGCCTGGGTCAGGCCGGCCCGGTACAGGCCACAGGACACCTTTTGGTCTTATTTCAGATCGGAACAATGGGTTCGAGCAGAGCACGTGGTGCATTCCAAAAACATCAACTCCCCAGCTGCGTTCCAGGGCGAAAATGTGCACTCTGTGCGCAGAGGTGACAGTCACAGAGCTCTAACCTCGCTAACCTTCTGATCAGCCCCAAACAGTCTGGCCCTCCGAGAATGGTAGGAGTTTTATTCTTCTTAACTGGACACCTGAAAACATTACTGGGGTTGATACTTACAGCGACTTTATATGCAGCTTCTATGTAAAAAACAAGATTCTGTACGAAGGCCACCTCGTCAAGGGTGAAAATAATACGTAAACCTAGTAAAGAAAAACAATAAAGTTACGGACTTACGTTGTGAAGAGAGAGCTGCCAATTACCAACTACAAATACCACACTAGGAAAGAAATCCATGTACCCCCATTTTCAGTTTTCTTACGAGCGCATCAAAAATTAAGTCTGAAGCATGGGGCACCTGAGGAGCTCAGTCAGTTGAACATGTGACTTCAGCTCAGGTCATAATCTAACAGTTGATGAGTTTGAGCCCCACGCTGGGCCTGCTGCCGTCACCCTGTCAGCATGGAGCCTGCTTCAGATCCTCCGTCCTCCTCTCTCTCTGTCCCTCTCCCACTCATGCTCGCTCTCAAAAAATAAATAAAACATTAAAAAAAATTTTTTTAATTCAGTCTGAAGTAAATTGGAACGGTTAATGCCTAATCTCTGAAAGAGAAAGGAAGGGAGGAGTGTGTGCCTACAGGTAGTAAAAATGGGAAGAGAAGGTGTGGGGCCTTCTGGTAGTGCTGGATTTGTGCAAAGAAGTTTCCAACAAACCATGAATTTTAGCCCAGAGCAACCAGACACCATTCTTACCCTTGAGTGAGCCAAAGGGTGGGTACATTTCCCCAGTGGCAGACGAGAGAGTAGAGCCCCCAGCGTCAGGAGACAACCCTTAACCTTGCGGAAAGCCGAGCTCCCCGGACCTCCCTAGGGGGCTGCCCTGAAGCAGGCGGTGACCAACAGGGCTGGATTTTTGCTTGGGTCCTTTAACGTTTAGTTGATCGTGGCAAATACACATACTTTTAAAGTATGAATTCTTGAAGCTGGTAGAGGTATGGTGAGATATGAACTCTTGCATCAATGGGGGGAGTTTGACTAGTAAACTGTTCTGAAAACAACTTGGTAGTATATGTAAGTAGCCTCTGAATGACACCCAACAGAAGGAAGCAAACAGAGAAGGGGTCAAAATTGGTATTGCAACATTAGTTATAATAGGGGGAAAAGAATAAAGGAATGGTTTGATTATAACATATCCACTGATAAAGTCACTAAAATTATGTTTATCGAGAGCTTGTAAGATCATGGGGAAAATGCTCAAGTTACAGTGCTATATAATAAAGATTATTAGCCATGCAAACGATAAGACCTTAAATAGAAAAAAAAACTTGGAGGACACACATTCAAATGAAAATGGACAGTGGGATTTTTTCTTTGTATTTTGTTAAATTTTCCAAACTATTTACAGGTTCATATTAATTTTCACAACCAAGAAGTATTTTTTATAAATGCCCGGTGTATTCACAAAGCTGTAACAATATCATTTGTGGATTTCTGCTAACTTTGAGTTTCACACCTGCAGTCCGAACTACACGGGAAGCCTCTAACTCCAGAGGTCAGTTTACCGCTGGTGACGAGAACTTGACGACACAGCAGCTGACTGACCTAAGCCCCGGGGGCCACAGCGGCAGGCTCTGGCACGGGAGGGACCCTCTGGTTACAGACGAGCTGGAGCCTGAAGCTCAGGAAGCCAACGGCTCGGGCTGAGGGGCAATGCTCACGGTCGGGGACTTCGGGCCCACTCCCAGCATGGGTACTATGGACTGACCGACCACTCCGGGCACATAGCCGAGCTCTAGAAATGACACTGTTTGGGTATAATTCAGGTAGATGAGGGTGTGTCTAGAAGGGGGTGAGCCGGGCAGTGAGAGGAAAAGGTGAAGGGGCCAGGCCTGCTAATACCAGAGAAGAAAATCCCAAGAGGGGGTTTGACGCTGTCTGCAGATATTCAGACTGTCAGAAGTAGATCTGATCTCGGCTGCTCCAGTAAACAGTGGCAGCAAGGAAGCTTTGGGATCAACAGCCCTTTGTCCTACCAGTCCTCAGAAGGTTGGCTATGAGCATGTCACAGAGTCAATGCATGTAACGTTATCAAGAGCATGCTTTTTCTTTACAGAAATAACTTATTTTGAATTCTAATCAATGCCTGTCCCTCCCCACCCCCTTCTCCCTGTATAATGTCACTCCCTGTACAATGGGCTCGAATGACCCTGGCTCACCGGAGGCTGTCATCTGGGCCAGGAACAGGAGGAAGAGGGAGGTGGCATCCACCTGGAGGTGGCCCCACTGGTCGTCACCCACCACGGTGCTGCAGGTGGCGGTGTTGTACTTGGCGTGCAGGCTGTCCTTGGTACTCTGAGTGTGCTTGAACTTCTCCACTTTATGTACCTGAGGGAGGAAGCAAGCCGGCTCCACACAGTAAAGGGGCTGACGGCGGGCGGAGGCCATACCCAAAGCCCATCTCTTAGTTCTAGACCTCTTAGCAGCTACCTCTGGGAGCCAGAGGGATGGAAGGCAGCACATGATCCCTAGCGAGCACCACACAGAGGGGTTGTGTGGGGGATTCTTCCCGTCCGCACCAGAAGGGGTCCGGCCCAGTGGGATTTTAACAAGCTCTGCAGGGCGACGGGTCAAGCCAAAGGGTTTCTTTGTCTGCATATGCCCAGCATGAGCTGTGACACACGGGAGGCACTCAGTAAGAGAGAGAGGGAACAAAGAGGCCCCGTTTAAACTTCAACTTCTTGTTTCCTTATGTCCAAAGGAAAGGGCAACTAGGTCTTCGAAGACTAACCGGGCATATGCTGATGAAGGGCGGGGACAGTATCATTCATCTCGGAATGTGTGCAGATCCCAGCAGGATGTTCTGCACACAGTACAAGCTCAGTGAATTGTTTTATTTACTCCTCGCTGAAAATACCAGTAAACAGTAATGTCAAGTTTTAAAAACTCAAGCATTTCAACTCAAATGAAAGGAAACCCTTTTATAAACTCAACAAAATAAACAGTGCTACGTGGCTGTCTGGGAGTGGCTTTAAAAAACAATGATATCTGGGGCGCCTGAGCGGCTCAGTCGGTTAAGTGTCCGACTCTTGATTCTGGCTCAGGTCATGATCTCATGGTTCATGGGATCAGCCCCATGTGAGCTCTGCACTGACAGCGCAGAACCTGCTTAGGATTCTCTCTCTCCCTCTCTCTCTCTCTCTCTGCCCCTTCCCTGCCCGTGCTCTCTCTCTCTCTCTCTCTCAAAATAAATAAGTCAACATTGAAAGTAAATAAATAACAATGGTCTCTGCCCCATTTAAAAAAAGGGCATGTTCTCCTTTTACACAAGCAACTCTTCAAAAGAGATTCTGAGTAACGGGGTCCTTTGATTCTGGGTCCTTATTGAAGATAATTTAAAAGGACAAAGAACGTAAAATATTTCCTATTTCTCTTCCACTTGAGAAGAAAAGCTCAAGACGCTTTAGGGATGTTAGCTGTCACCATGTAAATGATAAATACCCACTGAGATGACCTGAAAACACATTTGCCATTTTCTGCCTACCTGTCTCATCATGCACTGGAGAAGACCCCGCATCAGTTTCACCACGTTCTGCGGAAATAAAGCGGGATGAGTGACGAGGCCAGCTTCCCTGCTCCATGAAAACCACCTCCTTACCACGTGGTCGGTAACCAGGGCTGCCTGGAGACCTCCCTGAGAAGGCACATCCTGAGCATATACACGTCTTCCGATTGTTTCGATTACCTCCAATCCATCACAAACAAAGAAAATCTGGATGCAGCGACTTATCTCAAATAAAGGGGTTGGACCACATGGCACCTCCAGTTCTGGAATCCACTGGTATTCTAGCGAGACAATTTGTATATGCCTAGTACCCTGATGTTTAATTCTGATGTCACAATTCTTAGTAATTCATTTTTGTCATGCTAAAGATGAATTAAGACCACCATCCTGCCCCAAAGTAATGACACTTTGCCAAAAGAGCCATTTGTGACACCATCACTGGACTATTGAGTAAAGTTCTTACAAAATGCAAGTAGCCGCCAAGGTTACTCAATAACACGTATCGCAACCAACTATTGTAATTATTATTATAAATAATAACAATAGTACGATGATAATCAGACAGTCTGCCCAGGAGCTGTATAAAACACTTTGCCTGGGGTCTGTGTAATTCTCGCAAACAAACTTACGAGGTGAGTGTCATTATTACCCCACTTTATAGATGAGGAACCTGAGGCTGAGAAAGATGGGGCGACATTGCTCAAGTCACGCAGCTGACAGGCATTTGAGCTCTTAGTCAATACGTTATGTTGCCTCCCACTTCCTTCACAATTCAGGCCCATCAAAAGACTGCTCTTAATATGTCCTATGAGAAACACCATAAAATGAGTTCACAAGTGGCTACAGAATGGGACAGTTTGTAGGTCGAAGTAGACTGGCTGGAAGAAGCTCCCACCCAGGACCACGAGCATCTCCTGTCTTGCAGAACGTATGTGGTTTGCCGAGGAGGAATGTAGTAAAGGCCATGGAAGTTAATTACCAAAGTCTGGAGTGAATTATCCTTCAGATCCTTCTGCCTCTAAAATCCTAGAATTCTAGAATACGATTTCACTTTAGGTCATAAACTCTTTTGAGGCAGAAAATGTTACCTCACGATAAGGTTATAACTAACATTGCTATAATTAACATTTCCTACTGTGTACAGCGTGACCATTTGTCAACTGTGTACAGCGTGACCATTTGTCAACTGACTTCCCCTCAAGTAAAGAAAACTTATTTTCCATTATGAAGAGGCACAGTGGTTCCCAACTGGGTGGCCATTCCCATCCTCCAGGGGTGAGGGAACATCTGGAAATGTGGGGCCAGGAGCATTTTTACCGTCACCAAGATAAAGATGGGGACTACCGGCATTTAGGGCGTAGGGACCAAGGAGCCTAAGTGTCCTGCCATGCATGGGCTAGTCTCACACAATGAACGACTGTGCTTCCCAAGCTCCAAGCGCAATAGCATCCCTGCTTCAGATCACTAGAAGATCCCATGTTATCTTCCATAATCAAGGGAAACGTCTCTCTTTAGTTGTCAACCACACTCATCAAAACAACGTGCCCTATTCGTGCCTCGCTATCGTCCGTCACAGAGCAGCAAATCCAGTCAACTCTAGCCTGCGTCAGAAAATGCTTACAGAGGGGGTGCCTGGGTGGCTCAGTCGGTTAGGCGTCCGACTTCGGCTTGGGTCACGATCTCGCCTTTCCTGAGTCCGAGCCCCGCGTCGGGCTCTGCGCTGACAGCTCGGAGCCCGCTTCAGATCCTCTGTCTCCCTCTCTCTTTGCCCCTCCCCTGCTCACACCGTGTCTCGCAAAAATGAATAAACATTAAAAAAAAAATTAAGACGAAAAGAAAAGCTTACAGAGGAGAGGTACACGGTGTGTGTGCATGCGTGCACACGTGTGTGTAGACAGGCAGGCTTTACTTTGACTTCGTCTCAAGGGAGGATGGGAAGTTTGATGAACATCCACATTAAATTATTACGCTGCTAAGAACGGCTCACTTATGTGCTAGCTATCCAACTTCTTGGGGGAGCAACCAGTGCTTGCTATAAACATTTTTTAAAACTACCTCTTGCTCTACTTCCAAGGCTTGGTGATTGTATCGCCTTACGCTCAGCAACGTCCAGTCAAACCCAAACCATCTTTCCCTTGCTCCCACAGACAGGTTTCCTCTCTTAAGTTTCCCTACTGTCGTCAAGGCTGCCCACAACTCCTGCCCACTTTGGTTGCTATCACAAGCACTGATCGGGCTGTAAGAACTCTCCCTGGGTCTGACAATCGGCTGGCTGGGAGGGCCAAGGAGGAACGTACGAGTCAAAGATAAATCCAAAAGGTTCTCCTGCTAAGAGAACTATAATTTTATATGTCAATGCTTTCTGCTTCAACACCGTCACTCCAAATACTCTGAAAATACCTCCCGTGCTCAAGGGCAGAATATTTTCTTACGTACTCAAGGATGGCAAACCTTTGCTTCGGCGGGTACATCAGTTTCTGATCTGAGAAATCAGTAAGAGGATTTCACGGTGCTGTGATGGTAACATAGGCATGAATATTGGACAACACCAATGTGACTCAAAATTAAAAGGTAACTATAAATTAATAAGACCGCTTTGGAAGGGCTCAAACTAGAAAGGAATTTCTAAGGGAAATTCCGAAAATGTTTCAAGCAGTAGCAATACCGTTTGGAGAAATACCCTTTCAACATGACTACTACAGAGCATACACTCTGGAACGTATATTTCTGGTGTGTTCTTTGGAAACAGTCATTATACGAGTGTATAATGGCACTGTGTATGTAAGTATATGTAAACTGGACAGAGCATGTGAGAGAGACATGTAGCTAGTTAGAAATGTGGACGCTTTCTTTTCCTGTTCAGAATAGTATGATTTTTATGGTTTTTAAGGAAGACAAAAAATCTCAAAGAGAAAGACCAATGAGAGGTGGAGGCTACCTAAGTGCCCCCCTAAAATATTCTATAGCAGGAATGGACGGGGCACATACACCGAACTGTTCTACACAAACAGCTACCTCCTTGGAGGCTTTTCAGTTCAGGGGAAAGGGGCTGAGCAGCCGACGTGGCTGCCACTCGGCATTACCTGCTCCAGCTCGTAGGCTTTGGCCTTGTCCTCGTCGCGGTCGGCATTCTTGCGGTAGGCCATGCCCAGGCCCCACACGGCCAGAATGCTGTAGATGTTATCCCGCACCCAGGCGTCCTTCTGTTCGTGACTGGCTGACAGCAGCCCTGTGACCGGATTCTGTTAGAGAAGAGACACAAAATGACTCGGCGCCACCTTCACCCAACTCCTGGCAAACGGATGCCTGCCCTGGGGGGGCACGCCGAGGGCCGGGATGAGGAGTAGAAATCGGAGTTCTGGTCCTTCCTTGCTCTGCCACCAACAGCATGGTCTTGCGTGAGAAGTGACGTCACTCCTCTGTGGTTCTCTCATCTATATAATAGAAATAGTAGCCTAGAAAGTCTCTAGGGAACCTTCTAACGCTGAAGTTCTTGTGCTTTCAAACCAGATCATACCGTTGTGACAAACAAAACGACCGACCAATAGAAAAAGCCCACGAGTCTTAACAAATCTGCGCACCACAGGCTTCAGGTCTTTTCCTGCCTGTATGCTTCCACATCAGCTGGGGAGACATTGAACCTGGAGCGAGAGACCCAGATGCGGGGCCCCACTCCACCAGTCCAGCTCTGTGTGCCAGGGGAAGCCGCCTACCCTATCCGGGCCTCCAAGGCCTTGTCTGTAATCCAGACATTTCATGTGCCCAAAAAGGACACGCTAGGCAACAGGACATCGGAGGTCCTATTTAGCTATGATATTTAAAGTTTGTTTTTAATGTTTATTTATTTTTGAGAGGGACAGAGCGTGAGCGGGGGTGGGGCAGAGAGGGAGGGAGACCCAGAATCCGAAGCTGGCTCTGGGCTCCGAGCCATCAGCACAGAGCCCGACGCGGGGCTCGAACCCATGCGCCGTGAGAACGTGACCTGAGCCAAAGCCGGACACTTAACCGACTGAGCCACCCAGGCGCCCCTAGCTATGATATTTAAAAGGGCAGCCGAGTCACTAAAAAGCCAGATCTTCACACACAAAAAAGTACACACAATATTCTTGACAGCATTAGTCATAATAACTCAAAAGTGGAGACAACCCAGATGCCCGTCAACTGATGAATGAACAAAATGTAGTCTATACAATGAAATATCATTCAGCAATAAAAAGGAATGAAGAAGCATTCATATATGCTACAGCATGGGTGAACCTGGCAAACATAATGCTAAGTAAAAAAAAGCTGGTCACAAAGGACCACATATTCTCTCATTCCATTTATATGAAACGTCCAGAATAGGTTAACCTGTAGAGATAGAAAGATTAATGGTTGTTTAGGGTGGGGTTGGGGGGCGGGTAGAAGGAAATGGGGTGTGAGTGACTATTAACAGGTCACTTTCTGGAGCTGATCAAATTGTTCCAAAATTGATCACGGTGATGATGCATGACCCTGTAAATATACTGAAAACCATTACACTGTTTACTTTAAACAGATAAAGTGTACGGTAAGTAAATTATATCCCAATAAAGCTATTATTTTTTTAAAAGCCAGTGCTAATAAACTCTGTGCCTAGAAATAAAATGGATAAGATAGAAAAAGAGTGACATAAAGATCAAGCCTTGTTGACCTGTCCTGAAAATATGTAAAGAAATATGTATCTGATAAAATACGTCCAATAAAATACAGAGCCTTGCCAGCTTAAAAAAAATTACTCAGGGGCGCCTGGGTGGCGCAGTCGGTTAAGCGTCCGACTTCAGCCAGGTCACGAGCTCGCGGTCCAGGAGTTCGAGCCCCGCGTCAGGCTCTGGGCTGATGGCTCAGAGCCTGGAGCCTGTTTCCGTTTCTGTGTCTCCCTCTCTCTCTGCCCCTCCCCCGTTCATGCTCTGTCTCTCTCTGTCCCAAAAATAAAAAATAAACGTTAAAAAAAAAAATTACTCAAAAGAGTACTAAATTATTTACAAGGAGGCTCATGAAAAAACTGTTGAGTACTTTCAAAGTGATAGTGCCACGGTTATTAGATAAAAGAAAACACTGGCATAGTTCCAAATGGTCCCACATGAGGAATTAAATAGTGGACTTTCTCCTTTAACTAATCTATGCCCTCTTCAAAAGCATCTAAAACTCAACTGAAACCGCCCACAGGGGCAACAGAGTTTTGTCTTTTGACATAGCTCCATGGCCAACAATTGTACATCAATCATTTTAAAGAACTGAAGTCTAGAAATGGCTGAGTGAAGGTGTGAGTCTTAGTCCAACATCGGACAACTGGGGTTTTTAAAAAAAAATCCAACAATGTATAACATAAACAGCTTTAACTGTTCTGAGGCCAGTTGGCTAATCCCAGGACGGGAATCATCAGGAGATCCAGAGAAAGAAATCAGCCCCTTCCTCGAATATCCGTCAACTGAGAGTCCACGGAGACAAACAGCCTTCCGATGACACAGCAGTGACCGCCGACACATAGTGCCAAGTGTGGTTTGGATTATGAAATGTCACTGTCCTGTTAGCTGGGAGTTACTTCTTTGATTCTTTAGTTTGGGCTTACCTGGTGAACTGGATTAGTTTATCTCCACCCAGAGCTATTACGTCTGAACCCCTCGTTTCACTACAGGGATGCAGTCTGGGTGTTGAGATCCCCACATTCAAGACTACCTACTCAAACCATGTTAAACTGCGGTGCTACTGCACTCAGTGAAAGGAGTTATGAACAGTAAGTTATGAATTTAGTATTTAAAAAAAATTTTTAATGTTTTTTTTTTATTTTTGAGACAGTGACAGAGCATGAACGGGCAGGGGCAGAGAGAGAGGGAGACACAGAATCCGAAGCGGGCTCCAGGCTCCGGGCCCGATGAGGGGCTCGAACCCGTGAACCGTGAGATCATGACCCGAGCCGAACATGGACACCTAATGGACTGAGCCGCCCAGCGGCCCCTTGAATTTACTATTATGAACTGAACATTCGTGTCTATTCAGATGCTGAAATCTAATTCCCAACGTGATGCTATTCGGAGGTGGGGCCTTTGGGAGGCGATTAGTGAGGGTAGAGCCCTCACGAATGGCACCTAGTGCCCTTACAGAAGAGGCCAGAATGCCAGCTTGCTCTCTCTGCCACGTGAGGTTGCAACAAGAAGCCGGCTGTCTGCAACCTGGAAGAGGGCCGTCACCAGAACCCGACCACGCTGGCACCCTCGTCTTGGACTTCCCAGCCTCCAGAACTGTGAGAAATAAATTTCTGTTGTTTCAGCTCGCCTGTCTGTGGTATTTTGTTACGGCAGCCCCAGCTAAGACTGGCTTCTTTCTCTAAGTTTATAAAAAATAACGTGCTGTGTTGGAAGACGTGGGAGGTTCCATTTTGATGTAATTCATAAAAACTGAAACGACCACAGATCGGGAGATACTGTGCGATGCCCAGTCTGCTGTCCCTTCTTCTAACCGAGCCAGTGGCTTTGCCTTTGTGCTACTTACTCCCCTCCTTAAAGGTGGCTTATGCTGCACCCCTGCATTCTCACTCACTGGTTTCTGTGAACCACCCAACAGGTCCATCCCTTCAGAGCTCTCTCTGGGGTCTTCTACTTGCATTAGCTATCTAAACGGAAGGGGCCTTCATATCTGCTGCAATTTTGCAAGCCAAACACAAACAGCCAAACTGCAGACAACAGGAGGAAAGTGGGCAGAGCTTTTTTCAGGCTAAGCCAATGGCTTCAGATATGATCATTTTAACCATATGCTGCTTTCCAATCTTTTAAAAATATAATTGTATCTATACCCACACATAGCCTTCAGCATATTATGTTTAAGAGCAGAGGTGCTGGGAGGCACCTGGGTGGCTCAATCGGTTAAGCATCCGACTCTTAATTTCGGCTCAGGTCATGATCCCACAGCCATGGGATCGAGCCCCGTGTGGGGCTCTGCACTGAGCGTGGAGCCTGCTTAAGATACTCTCTCTCACTCTGTCTCTCCCTCTGCCCCTCTCCCCCACTTGCGCTCGTGCGCACGCTCTCTCTCTCAAAAGGAGAGTGTTGTTGGTGAGAATTAAATGAGTAATCCAAATCAAGCATTTTGGACTGTATCTACCATAAATCAGTACTCAATAACTGCTAACTATATTATCAACCTATCTGAACAGATTTCATTCACATTACTTCTTTTTCATAGAATTATTTCAGGAAATCCGATGGGGAAGATGGGGATAGTGGTTAGGGGAACAATCTACAAGTCTGCTTAGCGTAACCATCATTATTTTTATTAGGAAAAAAAAGCCTGGTGCCTTCTTTTATTTTTACAGTAAATATGGCTAGTGGATATATTTATCCCATTGATATGCTTGAGAAAAAAACCCTGGCAACTCTTTGCCCTCTCCACCCCCAGGTCTTTGCCTTTCCCCTTCTTTAGCCCTGAATTTTGCTCACTCAAATCAATCTTCCCTGTTTTACTAAACTCTCTGTGTACTTTACCTGTAAGAGTAAATTAACATTAGTGACAAATTCTGTAATAAGCACCATGACCGCTCGACAACCGTTTCCTGAGGTGACAGGTGTGGGGCCATGAAGGAAGAAGATGGGGCGGACTGCAGACAACGGGGCTATGAGGACAGCCATGAAGAGTCAAGGGTAGTGTCCCAATGTGGAGAAGGCACAGGCCTGAGCCAGGAGACTCAGCACCCCTGCTGTGAGGGAACTGACAATGATACCCTTCAACTCGAGGAGAAGAGGCCTGAGACAATGAGCCCAAAATAAATTGTGTTTCATTGAGCACAAGGGGCCAACAGTTGGGCATCTTGTCCTTCAGTTTCAGTCATCTGATGGCCCCTCTTACCTCTTCCACCACTTCTTCATTTCTAAATTAGAGAAAGTGCCCTTCTTGGCGCCTATTTGTGAGAGAAAGGCCTAGAATGAATTGGGCCCAGGGCTTGGCGTCTTATAACACCAAACATTCATTTCTCTTCCATGCCTCATGTCCATCGCTGGTCGACTGTGGTTCTGCTCGGTCTTGTCTTTCTTCTAGGAACCAGGCTACTGGAGCAGCCTATACTCACAACACTGCCCATCCCATGTCAGGGGAGAAGAAAGACAGCGAACCCTGAGCTGCCTCTTCAGGCTGCCAGCCAGAACGGACACATATTACCTCCCCTCTTATCTCATCCATGAAACCAAGTCTCATGGCCATTTCTGAGTTCAACAAGGGAGAGATGTGAAATCCTCCCCTAAGGATGGGAAGCAAATAATTGTGAACTATTATGTGAACAATTATGTAAACAACTATTATGTAAAGAATTGTGAATAATTATGCTGTCATGATGACCTTACCTGCTAGCCGTGGTGGGTTGGGACCCCCACCTTTATAGCCCACTGATAAGTGAATCTGTAGCGATCGGAGATTAACATGCTAACGAGCCATTTGCATTTTGCTTTTTGGCTTATAAAAAAGTCTCTCTCTGTCTTTCAAAAATGAATAAATGCTAAAAAAAAAAAAGACTGGCTTATAAAAAAGTATTAAATAAATGATAATTCCTACTCTTTAGGACAGGGGTAGGAGGAAAAAGGAATTGAGATATTAATATCAGGTAAGGTCTTTGCTGACTTTACTGCAAAGAATTTATTACCAGGGATACAGAGGAATATTACATAAAAATGAAAGAGTCAGTTCACCATGAAGACTTAACAATCCTAAATTTGTCTCTACCTAATAAGAAGTAAAGGGATAGACACACAGAGGTCAGAGTACAGAGTCCAGAAACAGATCCACACAAATATGACAAATTGATTTTTGACAAAAGTCTACAGACAAACGGGGAAAGGACAGTCTGGTTTTTTTTTAAGATTTTATTTTTAAGTAATCTCTACACCCAACATGTGTCTCAAACTTACAACCCTAAGATCAAAAGTTTCATGATCTACCGAATGAGCCAGCCAGGCACCCCGAAAGGACAGTTATTATTTTAATAAGTGGTGTTGGAACACAGAAATACAAAGGGTAATAAAAGAATACTATGAACCATTATGTGCCAACAAATTGGATAACTCAGAATAAATGAATACATTCCTAGAAGCACACAACTTTCTAAAACTCAATCACACAAACCTCACCATACTCATGGAATGGAAGAATTGTTAAGTTAATTAAATTAATTGTTAAAATGTCCATTCTACCCAAAGCAATCTATAGGTTCAATGCAATCCCTATCAAAATACCAATAGCATTTTTCACAAAACTAGAACAAAAAAATCCTAAAATTTGTATAAAACCACAAAAGACCCCAAATTGCCAAAGCAATCTTGAGAAAGAAGAACAAAGCTGGAGGTATCACAACCCCAGCTTTCAACATATACTACAAAGCTATGGTAATGAAAACATTATGGTAGCGGCACAAAGACAGACACATAGATCAATAGAACAAAACAGCCAGCCCAGAAATAAACCCATGATAATATAATCAATTAACCTACAAGAAAGGAGGTCAGACTATACAATGGAGAAAAGACAGTCTCTTCAATAAACGGTTCTGGGAAAACTGGATAGCTATATGCAAAAGAATGGAAATGGGCCCCTTTTTTAGACCATACACAAAAACTAGCTTGAAATGGGTTAAAGACTTAAACCTAAGACCTGAAATCATAAAACTCCTAAAAGAAAACATGAGCAGTAATTACATGGACACTGGACTTAGCAACATATTTATGGATAGGTCTCCTCAGGCAAGGGAAACAAAAGCAAAGATTAACTAATGGGACTACACCAAAGTAAAAAGCTTTTGCACAGTGAAGGAAATCATCAACAAAACAAAAAGGCAACCTACTGAATGGGAGAAGTTATTTGCAAATAATATATCTGATAGAGGGTTTATACCCAAAGTATAACAAGAACCTATACAACTCAATAACAACAAAAAAGCAAACAATCTGATTTAAAAATGGGCAGAAGATCTGAATGGACATTTTTCCAAAGGAGACATACAAATGGCCAACGGACACATGAAAAGATGCTCAACACCAGTAATCACCAGGGAAACGCAAATCAAAACCATAATGAGATCACCTTAAACCTGTCAGAATGACTAGAATGAAAACGACAAGAAATGGCAAGCATTAGCAAGGATGTGGAGAAAAGGGAACACTTGTGCACTGTTGGTAGGAATGCAAACTAGTGCAGCCACTATGGAAAATAGTACTGAGGTTCCTCAAAAAGATAAAAAATAGAAATACCATACAATCCAGTAATTTCACTACCCAAAGAAAATGAAAACACTTATCAAAAAAGATATACGCACTCCTATGTTTACTGCATCATTATTTACAATAGCCAAGATAAGGAGCCAATCCAAGTTTCCACTGACAAACGAACGGAAAAAGAAGATGTGGTTTATATATACAATGAAATGTTCCTTGGCCATAAAAAAGAGTAAGACTGTGCCATTTGTGACAACATGGATGGACCTAGAGGGTTATGCTAAGAGAAAGACAAGTACCGTATGATTTCACTTATATGTGGAATCTAAAAAACAAAAACAAACAGAAACAGATTCATAAGTACAAAGAACAAACTGGTGGTTGCCAAGGGGCGGGAGGTGGTGAGAGGATGAGTGAAACAAGTGAAGACGATTAAGAAGGACAAACTTCCAGTTATAAAATAAATAAGTCACAGGGATGAAAAGTACAGCATAGGAAATACAGTCAATAACATTGTAAATAACTTTGTATGACAGCAGATGGTAACTATACTTACTGTGGTGAGCATTTCATAATGTATATAATTGTCAAATCACTGTACTGTATACCTGAAACTAACATAATACTATATAGGTCAACTACACTTGAATTAAAAAAAAATACTCAAAGAAATATTGAAACCACTCAAGGAAAGAATGAGAATAATAAAAAGATGTGCTATTTTTAAAAATGTGACTAAACAAAAACAATAAACTTAGATGTCAAAATTGTTGTTAACATGGTTCTAGAGCAAAGCAAATACCGGGCATCCATATGCAAGAAAATGAATCTCAATCTCAATCCTGCATCTCCTACAAGAGTTAACTCAGGGACGCCTGTGTGGTTCAGTCAGTTAAGAGTCTAACTCTTGATTTCAGCTCAGGTCATGATCTCACAGTCATGAGATCAAGCACCGTGTTGGGCTCCATGCTGAGCTTGGAGCCCGCTAGGGATTCTGTCCCCCATCCTCTCTCTCTGCCTCTCCCCTGCTCACTCTCTCTCTCTCAAAATAAATAAATAAAACATTACAAAAATTAACTCAAAATCACAGATCTCAATGTTAAATGGAAACCTATAAAACTTTTATAAGCAAACACGGAAGAAAAACCTTCATGACTTACAGCTGGGCGGAATTAGCCATGATAGTACTAAAAGGAAGATCCATAGAAGAAACACCGATAAATTGGACTTGAGTAAAATTAAAGACTTTTGCTCTGCGAAGGACACTGTTAAGAGATAAAAACAAACAAACAAAAACAAGCTACAGACTAGGAGAAACTATTTGCAAGTCACATACTCAACAAGAGAATTGTGAACTCTCAAAACTCAACAGTAAGAAAACAAACAGCCTAATTTAAAAATTGGTAAAAACAAACAAAAAAACTTGGATACTTCACTTAAGAGGATTTGACAGATGACAAATAAGCACATAAAAAGCTCAACATCATTAGCTATTAAGTAAATACAAATTAAAACTACTATGAGCTATCACTACATACCTATTAAGATGGCTACAATTAAAAATATTGCCATTACTAAGTGTTGACAGAGACGTAGAATCACTGGAATCCTCTTATGTTGCTGGTGGGAATGCAAAGTGGTGCTGACGCTCTAGAGAACGGTCTGGCAATTTCTTTTTTTTTTTTTAAGCTTATTTATTTTGAGAGAGAGAGAGAAAGAGAGCATGAGCAGGGGAGAGGCAGAGAGAGAGAGGAGAGAATCTCAAGCAAGCTCCACACTGCCAGCACAGAGCTCAACGTGGGGCTCGATCTCACAAACCGTGGGATCATGACCTGAACAGAAACCAAGAGTCAGATGCTTAACTGACTGAGCCACCCAGGTGCCCCCAGTTTGACAATTTCTAATAAACTTGAACACTTACCCTACAACCCAGCAATCCTGTTCCTGAATATTTACCCTAGAGAAACAGAGACCTCTACAAGCAATGTGTAAGGCAGCTCAATTCTTAACTACCAAAAACTGGAAACTCAAATGTCCTTCAATAGGTGAATGGATAAACACACTGGGATATATCTCTATAATGAATACTACCTAGCAATGAAAAGAACAAACTATTGATATACAGCAACTTGGATGAATTTCACAGGCCTTATGCTAAGTGAAAGAAGCCACTCGCAAAGGTTACATACCACATGATTCCACTTACATGACATTCTTGAAAAGACAAAACTATAGCGATAGAGAAGTGATCGGTGGTTTCCAGGGGTTAAGGGTGGGGAGAGGGTGTGACAAAGGGGTAGCAGGAGGGAGATCTTTTGGGGTTGAAGGAACTGCTTTGTATCTTGATTATGGTTATAGTTACATGACTCTACACGTTTTAAAATTCACAGAACTGTACACTAAATATATGAAAAAGGAAATTTATTGTGATTTCTAGCACTTTTTAAAAAAAAATTTTATTGTGACATAATTCATATACCATATACTTTACCCATTTAAAGGGTACAATTCAATGGTTTTTGCTATAGTTACAGACTTACAGAAACATCGCAGTTAATTTTAGAATATTTTCATCACTCCAAAATGAAACCCCATACCCATTAAAAGTCATTTCCCATCTGCCCCTGACCTTCAAACTCCCAGGCCTTGGCAACCACTAATCTACTTTCTGTTCCTATAGATTTGCCTGGACATTTTGTATAAACGGCCTCATACCATACGTGATCTCTCATGCCCGGCTTCTTTCAATCAGCATAATGTGTTCCAGGTCTTTCAATGTTATAGAGGTGTCAGTACTCCATCCCTTCTTATTGCAAATAACATTCCACTGTATAGACATAGTAAATTTTGTGTTCCCACTCATTAGTGGATGAACATTTTGGTTTCGGCAAGTGTAGGGGTACAGGGGTAGAGGACGACCAAAGAAAACAGTATACATGACTTCCTAAGAGTGGTGTGCATGTAGTTGAAAAAACACATATTCAACATTATAAGTATCTACTTGAAAAATGAAAAAAATGAAAGCTAAAGCCTTCATACAAGCTCAAGAAAGAACACTTACACAATCTTGGCTGGTAGCAATACAAAGATGATTCTCAGAGCAAGCAGGAAATGGAGATTTTAACAACAGAAGAGAACAGAGATGTTGAAACGGTGATAGTTACTGCCCTTAGAGGGTGTGTAGAGGGGACAGGAGAGACAGGTAAGAGCTGCAAAGTAGATGCTGAGCCAGTACTGGACCAGGAGAATGCTTATGGACTTGGGCAACCGGTCGAAACAAACTAGAAAGAATTCAACAAGAATTTATTTATTGGGCTCATATGCTTAATAAATGTTTGCTGAACTAATTTTATTAGCCAACACTCCCACACATTTGAGTCGACTCAGTTCCCTTTACACATACATTCCTGCCCCAGGGGCCCCAACACATCTTTAACAGAACCTCTTCTCTCTTTTCCAAATCACCCCCTCCTTCCCAACTCCAGCAGCTACCCTGTGACACTGACATTATCCGGTCCCAACACTTAGGTGCAAGAAATTTCAACCATACAACAATGACTACAAGTTTTAACAGTAACCTACCAACAGCATATGAGTGGATACCAAAAAAGCCAATGCTGTGTTAATGGAAGCAAAGTTTTCAGATGAGAGAAATGAGAGTCTCACTAAACTGCCAGCCTCACAGAGCACATCTAGCATATTTAGTCACTGCCAAACACCATGTTTTATTCATTTAAAAATTTTTTAATGTTTTTAATTTATTTCTGAGAGTGAGAGTGGGGGAGGGACAGAAGGAGAGGTGGACAGACGATCTGAAGCAGGCTCTGTGCTGACAGAAGTAAGCCTGATGCGGGGCTCAAACTCATTAACTCTGAGATCATGACCTGAGCTGGTGTCAGACGTTCAACCAACTGAACTACCCAGATGCCCCCAAACACCGTATTTTACAGGGGACATTCACCGCCTAGAATGTCCCCAGAGGGTGATTAGGGCTATGAATAGGCTGAAAGCCAAATCTCATGGGAACAGGGAAAGATTATGGTATTTAGAGAAGGCTTAATGGAGAGCAAGTTAGCATCTTCAAAGAGCTGAGAGGCTGTCTTGTGAAAGAGGGATTCAATTTTCTCAGTTACTAAAACTCAAGTCAGATTTCAACTCAATACAAGAACTTCCTAACATTTAGAATTTTCCAAAGAGAATGGACAGGATTGTAGGTAATGCGGTCTCAGTCTGGCATTATTTGGGCAGAAGGAGCCTGAGCACCACCCACCCCCCCCCCCACCGCCCACACACACACACACACACACACACACACACACACACACACACGCGCGCGCGCACGCGCACACACACACACACACGAGGTGTAGTGTATAATGTAGTGGTTAAGGGCATGGGCCCTACTCTACATAAGATACAGCTGGGTTCAAATTTCTGTTCTGACACTTACCTGCTATGTGATCTTGGGCAAATTACTTAACTTCTCCAGGCCTCGATTTCTCTCTCTATAAAAAAGAGGGTTCAAAGCAGATTGGAGAGCATGGGTCTCCCTGGGCCCTTCGCTTCATCCCTACCCTAATGGAAACACTGTTGTCTCTGCCTGTCTAGCACCCGTTCTGCTTTTTCTGGTAATGGCCTATTATTTCCCCTACTCTGATTCAGTGTGATTCTGGTGGGTCTGACCCATCACTGCCTGCCCCCTGGCCCCAGCCCCAGCTTCAGGGAAGGACATGGGATCCCAGGCCTGGCCAATCTAGGCACAGTTCATGGAGGAGCACACAACCCAAGCTGGATCAGCTGAGAGCCATTCTCGTCAGGACTTGTGCTGGAGACACTATAAAAAAGCTTTCTTTTTGCAGAGGCCACCACTCTAAAAGGATACAACCTGGAGCTGCCAAGCGGGCACCGCTGCGACCATGCGGGATGAGCCCGCCAGAGAATAAAGTCCACTCCAAGTCAAAGGCGGCCAAGCAATGCTAAGAGACATACTTGATTATTTGAGGTCCCGATTCCAGCCATGCCTGAATCCAGAACAATCCCTCGGACTTTTCAGTTATTTGAGCAAGAGATCCTCTTTTGTGCTTAAAGGCTGTTTGAGGCGGGTTTCAGTCATTTACACCTGATAGAATCCTGACAAATGCAATCATGAATGTTTAAATGGCCAAAGTGAACTAGATACCATAAAAACATTTATTTGATGCTGTTACAGACATCCAAGGTTGCGGCAATATTAAAGCAAAATACATACGCCTGATGGTAGCCCCACAGTACTTCACATTGTCCAATTCAGTTTCTAGCTGGAGGGCACGGAGATGGATGTGGTCTATGCACCAAAATTCGCAGAGTATAAATTCCCTCCTCCCCTACCGCTGTCCCACGAGAAGATTGGAATAGCTCCTTACTGATCTTCCTGCCTCTAGTACTGGTCCCTTCCAATCTATCCTCCACAAAGGAAGGTGGCAGAAAGAACTAGAATCTCAATCACTGCCCTGCTCAGAATGCTCCAATCCTACAAAGTAGGCTCATCAGGTGCAGCCTCCTCCTCCCACATCTGGCCCAATCACCTGACACTCCTTCGTTCGCCCCTGCCTCCAAGCTGGAATTCGTTTCCTGCCCGCACTCGCACACTTCCGAGCCCGTGGGCCCGGAATGTCCTCACGCCAAATGCCTCCCCACACGCTTGCTCCTCTGTGAAGCCTCCCGGCTGGCTCCCTTTTCCTATACTCTGTGAGACAGAGGTCAGAGGCTTCCAGCTAATCTCTGCCCTCAGTCCTTTTTCCTTTAGATTAAGAATGGCTAAGACCATGCCGCTGCCTTGCTCAGTTCCAAGGAAGAAAAGTACAATTCGATTAGTCAAATGAAATACCTAGAAGAAACTAGGACAAATACTGAAAATACATGATTATTCACTATCATCCCCCAACTCCAACCCCATGTTGGAAAGCAAAAAACAGAAAGTGAAAAATTCTGATATTAAAAACTCCAAAAACTGGTTAAATTCATTTGTCATGCTGAAATTTTATTCTAGCAACTACTATTTAAAATATTAAAGGGGACAGGAAAGGGCAATCAATGCCTTGGACTTGAGATGTTTTTTAGGGTGGGAATTCCAAAAGCCTTTGTCTTAAAATGATTACATCTGGGGTTCCTAGCTGGCTCAGTCAAGTAGACTGTGTGACTCTTAATTTTGGGGTCATGAGTTCAAGCCCCACACGGGGAGTGGAACTTACTTAAATTTAAAAAATAGAGTGTTTAAAAAGATTACATCTCTAATTGAGACCACGGGCTGTGTAACACTTTATCAGTTTAAAAAATAGGTTTTGTATCATTTGATATGTAAACCTTGGGCATTCAGAGAATAATGCTGAAAACGTAAACTCTAATATGCAGCAGGCCTCATGCTTTTACCTAAGGAGATCACAGGCGGACAACTTTTCCTTTCAACTGATGTCTTTTTCTAAATTGCTGCTTAGCAGATTTTCCCCTCTGGGTTCACAAATAATACACACCTCCAAGGTGCCCCGGGGCTAGGCACTTGCACCATCTCCTATGACTGAAGGATGGCTTCCAGGGAAATAAACTAGGTCAGGAGCCAAGTACTGCAAGCGCCCACTTCAATCCAGTTTTCTTCCAGCTTCAATCCAGATCCCACTGCCCATCTCAAAACTTTCGAAACGTACGGAAACTGTCCGGGCCCCTTGGCTACCATCAAATGGACAAATGATTTTACCACCATCTTAGGATATTTTATTTCTTTGCCTCTCTCGCCGATCCCTGTAGTAAAGTGGGGGATGACCGAGATGTCAGTCCGTAGCCAGTTGTGAGAAGTGATGGAGTACAAACGCAGTGGGGTTGCTGGGATCCTCTTGGCCGACACCTGAAGTCCGAGGTATCAGGGATTGCTGGGTACCACACTAGTAATGTTTCCCCCCCACAGAAGAGTCGTGGGCATCGCCATTTATTTGCAGCTCTAAGACTGACTTTGCTTTCATTAGGCTCAGGTTCAGAGCACCAAGTACCACACGTCACTGCGAATCTGGACTCACTAGAGGATCTACTAGGAGTTGACTGATGGGCTTTGGGGGGGCAGGGAGGTGGAGGTCCATGAGACTCCTGGAAATTCTTCATGAGCATTTTTCTCAGGAGACAATAAAACATTCGGCTTTCACCAAGCTCCCAAATGGCTCTGTAACTCATTTGATTAAGAACCACTACTCTACATGTACGTTACGAACATCAATTATGTTCTCTCCACCCAGTGTGAGGCAGACGTGATATTTATTTCGCTCTGTGACTTTCACTAATAGAGTGAAATAAATATCACGTCTGCCTCACAGTATAAAGAAAGGGCCTTTGAAAGTTTCACTATTTTAACAGGCAAAAATAAAGGGCCTATGAAAGTTTCACTATTTTAACAGGCAAAAATAAGGAGAATGCAACTTTTCATTGGTGTTCACAGCAATCTGGTGTATCTAAAGTATTTCTCTCCATTCCTCTCATCGCAGGGCTGTCGGCTCACCAGAAGGATGGCCTTGAAAAAGGTCCCCTCAACTCTCCTGGCTGAAGTTTTTAGCTGTAAAAGGAAACCAGTTGATCTAACCAGATGATCTTTTGGATTCCTGCAAAACTGGAAACAGTTCTAAATCTCTCCCGTGTATGGGTTATTACAGTCCTCTATTTGTTAAGTGGAAGATTCAAGGGCTTTTTTCATTCAATTACTCAAATGTTTTCATCTGGCACTAAAATATTTAAAAGCTGTCCTGAAAACAGCACAGCAAAAGCCCTCCTCCTGGCACCCAAAAGAGTTGAAGTAGGAGATGGCAAAAGGCAGGGCACTGAATTATGTGAAGGAAAAGATGTCATCCGTTCAGTACTTTCTTTCTCCAATCAACACACAGAGCAGACAGCCATCTATCGGCCCTAAAAGGGCTCGGGGATCCTAAGGGATCTGGGGACCACAATCCTGAGAACCACTATACTACTTCAAAGCAGGAGTGGATTTTTCCTGTTCATGTTTTAGAAATTCTTGTAAGTACGTGTCCCTAAGCAAGGAAGAATATTACTGGGGATGCTTTTAAAGTTCTACATACGCAATAGCGGACTATACTTATTCTTCTATAACTTGTTTTCACTCAACTTTAAATTTCTGAGTGCTATCCAATTTGATACATGTAAGTCTAGGTCACTCATTTTAAGTGCTATATGGTGTATGGCTATTGTGTGGCCAGATATCTCTATTCGTCCTTTCCCAAAGTGATGAACATTTAGATTGTTTCTAATTTTTCCCTCTTACAATGCCTCAACAAATGTCCTTGTACATGTCTCCTTGGGTAACAGGTAAGAGCACATCACTGGTATGCATAACTACATATGGACCTCCTGGGTCACGTGATATGCATCGCTTCAATTTCACCAATATCTCCAAACCGTTTTCCCAGGTGGCTGTACCACTTAACAGTCTGTAACTTACATTCTAAGGCACAGACTACTAGCTAATCACTAATTGGATTTCCTCTTCTTCTTAGGCCTTCAGCTATACTGCATTTCCCATCCTCCCCTGTAGTTCGATGCGACCATGTGTTTGGGTTCTAGCCAAAGGAACCTGAGTGAAAGTGAAGTACGCAACTTCCATGCCTTGACCGTAAAACTCTCCCATGAACAATCTTCCGAACTCTTTCCTGATCCACCAGCTGGAGGTCGACATTCAGGGTGACCTTCGGAGCTGCACACTGAAGCTGGCAGAGCCACTGGTAGCCCAGGTCTCGAGATGACACCGCTCCTGACCTGGACCCACACTGGTCTGTTACATGAGTGAGAAATAAACTTCTGTGTTTATTCAATGAAATTTTGGGCTTTGTTCGGTCTATCTTAACTAGTGCCTCTTCCCATGAGTAGCGAATGACAATTGCCCCTTCTCTATAACCTTGTCAACACTTAGAATTATGCTTCTAAACTGCTGCCAATCTGTCAGTGTGTATTGTCTTGATCTGTTAGAGTTCGAGATACTAGCGAGGTTGAGCCATCATTTCACATATTTATTAGTTTCCTCTTCTGTGAACTGCCTATTTATATTATATAATACAATCACGGAAATAAAATATATAAAATTACTATAAATGAGAATCAACTTAATTAAAGGGAAATAGGACACTTGGACTTAAAATATTTTTTGGTTATTTTGGAACTTCTCTTTGGTGTTAAGAGAAGTAATGAAAGGAGAATATTTACAAACACAGAAGCCAAACAATAATGTCAACTGCTATCTAATCAAATCGAAACAAGGTCTCAAGTAAAAATTGAAACGTAAATCAATCAACTATAAGTGGCTGGTTCCCTAAAGACTCTTTTAGGATTAGGCATCTGTATTCATTATTTATTAATCACCCCAAAACTTACTCTAAAAATCGAGAATTCTAGTTACAGTAGTTTTGGGTTTCCTATGGCATTTATATCTGCAAATATCATCTCTATCCTGCTCATTTGTTTTTCATCTCTGTTATGTGGGTCACAATTACAGTGCTGAATAGAAGGAACGATAGTGGCGATCCTTGATGTCCTTGACTTTAAAGGTATTGTTTCTAATCTTTTGCCAATACATTAGTCATGTTTGCAGATTTTTTTAAACAATTATCCTTTATCAGGATAATACAATTCCCTGGAATGCCTAGTTTGCTAAGAGGTGTTTGTAATAAATCATTTCAGATACTGAATTTTATCAAAGGTTTTTCTACACTTACTGAGATGATCACACTATTTTCTCCTTTAATTTGATAATGTGGCAAAATGCATTAGATTTTCTTATAGTAAATTTCTTTGTATTCCTGGGTAAACTCAACTTGATTGTGATGCATTTTTTTTTAAACAAATTATTGGTTTTTTTTAATGTTTATTTGTTTTGAGAGAACAAGCACAAGCAGGGGAGGGGCAAAGAGAGGAGGAGGGGGACAGAGGATCTGAAGCAGATTATGCGTTGACAGCAGAAAGCCCCAGGAGAGAGCCTGACATGGAGCTGGAACTCACGAACCATGAGATCAAGACCTGAGCTGAAGTCAGACGCTTAACCAACTGAGCCACTCAGGAGCCCCTGTGATACATTTTTTAATACACTGCTCGATTTATTTTATTGAGTATTTCACTTTGTATTTCACATCAATACTTATAAGTGAATTTCCTCCCTAAATATTATTTCTCATTATGTCTTGTTTGCCTATGGTATCCTGGGATATTGGCCACATAGGAGGAGTTGAGAATTATCCCTCTTTATCTTTTATCTGAAACAGTTTAAGATAGGAGTTCTCCATTAATCCTTTGCACCCACCCCTCTCACTGCATTGTATTCACTGGGCAAAGCCCCACCTCTTGTTAAATCTGACTCTTTGCCTACTCTGGGGGTGCACCTGAGCAGCTGTATGTCTGGAGAAAAACACAGCCATAATTTCCACTGGAAATGACCCTCCAGTGCTGTCCAACAATCCTATTAAAAATCCCTGATTTCCTTGAGAAGGAAGGACTATTTTATACCTGCTCCTCTCTCTTCAATCCTCCAACAACTCTCCCCATCTGTACTCTTGGCTGATGACCATGCCTTATGTTTCAATGAGAAAGTAGAAACAATAAAAGAGAACATGGCGCCCATGTACCCTGCCTTCCTTCTTGTTTTGATGAATAAACAACCTGTGCTCCTCTTTAAGGTCACCTACCACGTGTGTGCTACACTCCACCCCTCTCACTCGTTCAAGGCCTTTGCTCCAGTGATTTTCACTCTGCCTCTTCTCAGTCTTCCTTGGCAGTTGGTCATCTTCTGGATCTTTCCACCTCTGTAAAGCTCCTCTTTGAACATCATCTCTTCTCTGTCTACACTCACTCCTGTAATCTCATCCAGCCTCATGGACCTTTTAAACACCACATATAAACCAATATAACTCTCAGATTTTTATCTCCAGCCCAGACCTCTCCCCTACTTCGATTCATATATTCAATTGCCTACTTGCTATGTCTACTTGGATGCCTAATGGGCACCTCAAACTTAATAAAAACTCCTTAACTTCCTCCCCAAGTTTGTTCTTCCACAATCTTTCCCAACTCAGTAAATGGCAATTCCATCCTACCAGTTGCTCAAGCCATTAACCTTGGAGTCATTCTCGACTTCTTTCTTCTACACACCTTACACCCAATCCACCAGTAAATCCTGTTGCCTCTACAAAATTTCCCCCAAACGCCACCACTCCCAGTGGTCTCCACTGCAACCACCCTTGTCTAGGCCACTGTGGTCCAGCTGCAGCAGCTTCTCAATTGGTCACTCTGCTCTGCTTTGTGACCTCTTACAGACAATATTCTATGCAGGGGATAGCGGGATTCTTTTCAAACATTATTCAGATGTCACTCATCTGCTCAAAACCTGCTCATGGCTTCACTTCTTAGAATAAAAGTCAAATTCTGGGGCACCTGGGTGGCTCAGTCGGTTGAGCACCCGACTTCGGCTCAGGTCATGATCTCGCAGTCCATGAGTTCAAGCCCCGCGTCAGGCTCTGTGCTGACAGCTCAGAGCCTGGAGCCTGCTTGGTATTCTGTGTCTCCCTCTCTCTCTCTGCCCCTCCCCCACTCAGGCTCTGTCTCTCTCTCAAAAATAAATAAACATTAAAAGAAGTTAAAAAGTAAATAAATATATAATATCTCTCTCCTTAATGTGATAAAGGCCTAAGAATGCTTTAACCTACTTCCCATTGCTGTGCTGTTATTTCACAGTATTTAATTCTATCCTTTTTAAACCTCCCCCAAACTAGACTTTACTATTATTATTACTATTTGTTCCCTACTCCATGTTTTGGTTATCCCATTCTTTTCATTTTAAATTCCATTGCCCCTAAATAAATAATACTCACTGTTCTTATTTCTTAATTATATGCTTTTTATAATAATCTGCAGTTACGGTCACTGCCTCGATCACTTTTTCTTTCAAATCCATATTCTCTTATCACTACTTTGTGCTTAACACTTTTATGAGCCTTCAAACAGAACTTACATTCAAGAAATGTACGTTTAATGTTTATCTGGACCAAAATAAATCTGAGAATTTCTTTTTTTTTTTTTAAGTCAATGATTACTTGAAGATACTTCCTGGAGTGTATATTTATACTCTCTGTGTATATGAAATCCTATCTGCAAAAGAACCCTTTTATAAACATAGCTCTTCTTTGCCTTAAAAATTTGAGTAATATTTAGTAGCACATGTATGTGGCAAATGACTAATGGAAAAAGTTGTTCTCTTTCACAGATACAGGAAAGGGAATTAGTTGACACGCTATTGCCTCTAAGAATGTTTAACATGTTTAACACTAAATGATTCCGAACAAGTGAAATCAATTTAGAAAGCAAATCAGAAAACAGAATTCAATGAAAAACACCTCATAACATCTCCATACATCTACAGGAGATGGGGAGATACAGCATCAATTTAGAAACCATTAGTCCAGCTCATTCATTTTTTTAGTATGGCAACATATGCATAAAATTGCCCATTCATTTTTAGAGCGCTTAGGTGACCGAAGATCACTCAGAAAGAGGATGAAACTCTAAATGGGTTAAGGGTCTGCAACTGTGAAGCCCAGCTGTTGGGTTTGGATGGGTTGGGGGCGGGGTGGGGGGCGGTACGGAGGGTGATTCTGTGAATGCAGACTCCTGGCATTTCCCAGCAGGATGGTACGCGGAGGATTCTGGTCAGCCGCAAGAGTACAGAGGGCAAATCTGAGAGCTTTTCACCAACTACCCCCCAGATAAATACAACTAAAGGCTAAGATAACTTTCTTTTAATCATTAAAACGTTGGAGAGGAAAGTCCAACGCTGCACGTTTGCTGTAATGAGGCAGTTCTTTTGCTCCTGAGAGAAGGCAAGCCTGGATCAATGGCTGGGTCAGAGCCCGCAGGAAGTATTTTATCAACAAGGATTTAATGGTTCCTTTCACGAGCCTGGATCACTGCTTAACTCAAAACGTACAAAACTGGTGAGGCCTCTGTGCTTAAGGATCTCACTGCATCAATGGGGACACATAATCATGTTCACGGACTAGAAAGCAATTAGTAGTTGTATCAGGGCCTTCAAGAAAGGGAGTATTATGGCCCAGGGTGGTGAGGTGACGACGTGTGGCCCAGGTATGTGTGGCCTATGTCAAAGTCATAATACCGCCAATAGCACTATTTACTGTTGGCCTACTGGGCGCCAGGCAACATACTAGACCCGAATTTTCTTCACAATACCTCAATGAAGGTAGGTGTTACTGTTCCCATTTTACAGATGCGGGCGTGGACTTAAGAGATGTTGAGTAAAAGCTAACACATCATTCAAGGCAGAGCCGGGGACACAAACACGGGTGTGACACACGAACCAGGCTTCATCGCTTCTCCTTATAGCCCCTTCCATGACAGTAATGAAGGGAAAAACGTTTCAATTTGAATTTTAAAACAATCTGCCGATGTAATTATAATATATTCCAAACGGGAAGGCAAAAAGTAACCACCCTCTGCCCGCCTATTCCTTGTTCAATTCTCAACTTGAACATCATCTCTTCCAGGACTCCACCCCTGGTCCCCAAACTGGGCTAACCTCCCCCAAATAAGGACCACAATCCGTGTGCAATTTCTGAAGCCAATAAGCTCTGAAAATTTAAAGTCTTTTCCTAAGTTTGTAGCAAGCTTGGTGGCAAAAGGTGACCTGAACTGATGTGAAACTATTTAAGTCTTTATTTTTCCTACTCAGTGCGAATATTCACATTCGGGTGTGAGAAAAATGGGTCCAAGGGATGCTTCCCATTGCAGTTATTAAAGACTATATGTGTATATTACCTTCCCAAAATCCAAACATTTCTGACTTGCAAACATCTGGCCCCAAGGATCTCAGACAAAGGAGTCTGGACCTACACCTTATGCACAGATCGCATCATACTACGAGGATTTATTCTTTCCGTAAGTCCAGCACTTGACAGAGTGCCTTGCATATAATAGGTACACAATAAATATTTCCTGAATGAAGAAATGAGACTGAGAAATTGGTTAAGAAGGGAAAATGGTCAGTGGCTTGGGAATGATTACAGCTCCGACTTGTAGCCTGAGCCTCTACTCATGGAATGCCACTTCCTTCTCAGACATGGAGGTCCTATAAATAGTTGCTGCTGATTGAGGGCAAGGGACATAGCTGCTGTCCTCACTAGGAATAAAAATAGTCCAGTGGTCTTAACATGATGGGCCCACATATAACTTTAGCCCAGTAATACAGAACAGCAGGCATATTCATACATCAGACCACATGGGCAGCCTCACAGGTCCCCTTAAAGCTGGGAGCAGAAGACCTGCATTTGGCTCAGACGGTAACCTTTTTGGCCTGTGGTTTTCTCACCTGTAAAATATCAACCAGAGTAACCCCTGAGGTCCTCCCAGGTGGGTCTCTAACAAAGTGACTCAAGGAGCAGCAGCAGTCGCCCCACTCTCTTGAGGCCGGATGCAAACCTCAGGAGGTTCTTCGCTCCTGTCTACTGCCCTGGCAGTCCGAGTTCCCCATCCTTATTCAGTGTGCTCTGTCCAACCTATACACACCCCCTCTCTCACCCCCCAAAATGGACAGTCGATGCAAAAAGATGCATTTTTGTGTCCAGGGCACGGGGTCGGGGGGGGGGGGGGGGGCTCTGTCTTCGATCCCCAACAGGGGTCAAAGAATCTGTGAAGAGTGGCCACACAGCACTTCGGTCCCCTGAAAGAGGATGGGGTGGAATGGGGGTGAGGGTAATCACTGGCCAGCAAGCTCTGGATTTGAAGAGAAAAACCTCTTAACTGCCAAGTCTCAGGACGCGGGAGGAGATTGGGTAGGAGAGTTAAGTGTCACGAAGAGGGCAGCTTGGGGTGGTCCTTCCTTACCTGGTAGCACAGGATGGTTTGCTGTACCAGCCGCGCGTATCCATCCAAGCGGACTCCGGAATTGCTCCTGCTCCTCATCTCCGCGTGCTGCCCGAGCCCCGGCGCCCGACGGGTTGTGCAGAGGTGGGACGCCCGGGCTGAGGCCGCCGACTGGGCCTGGTTCCCAACCACTCACAGCCTCGTTGTTCTCGGGATGGAGCCTGGCGGTGGGAGGTCGAGACTTTTTAAAATGGAAGAAGCAAAGTATGCTTGGAAAGCAAGCCAACCAGAGTTTCACTCTTCTGGAAGGCGCGGGGGCGGTGATGGGGGCTGGCGCTAAAGCGGTCCCGCCTTGACCAGGCCCGCCACACGCCCGACGCCCGCGGGTCCCGGGCTGCCACACGGGAGACGCGGGGAACTGGGCTCTGGACGTGAGACGACAACGACCCCGTCGAGCCTTTTCTGCCTTCCAGAGGTCTTGAAGAGGCCCCGGGGCGGGCCGCCAACCCTACCCAACCCGCCTGCCGCAGCACACTTGCCGCCCCGCCCCCGCCGCGGAACGCAACCTTCCGAGTCGCGGCTCGAGGGGGAAAGAAAACGGGGTGGGCCACGGGAGCAGCGGAGAACCTGGCTCCGGGCGGGAACTCGGTTGCCTCCCTGAGCCCCTTACCTCCCCGCCGGCCGCCGACCGCCGAGCCCCGAGGAAACTGGAGAAACAGGCCCTTCCGCGGAGACCACCTGGACGCCCTGGGTCCGCCCCACGCCCCACCCCTGGATCCGCCTCCAGCTCCGCCCCCGCCGCGGAGCGGAACCCGCGGACCTGGGCTTGAGGAGCAAGGTAAGCGGACCGCTTTGCCAGGGGCCCCGAACGCCCCTAAAACCGTCCACTTGTGGCCCCGCCCCTCCCTGGGATGAGCTCACCAGCGCGTCGGTGAGCCCGCCTTCCAGCCCCGCCCCGCAGCGGAGCGGAACCCTCCGAGTGTCGGGGATGAGAGCCGGGGATGAGCCGCCAACCTCATCGGAGGCTGGAGAAGTAGGCCCGCCCACCGCGGCCGCCTGAGCGCCGGGCCGCGGGCCAGGATCGCAACTGTGTACCTGGCCGCGTCCCCACCTCCCTGCAGAAGCAGAGTAGCGGGGCCCCTCGGGGAAGGAAAAAGGGGATGTAGGGGCAGAGTTCCCCGGCTGCACCACCCCCCTCCGGCTTCTGTAGCGCCGCCCCTGGTCACTGCTCTTGAAGTCAGGCCTGCTGTCCACCTCCTACAGGCCTACAATTTGAAATTGGCATCACAGTTTTCCGTAGCGACTAGTAACCTACAGTTCACAGGCTTTGACCCAGTGTTCATTTTCCAACAGCATCTGTTCCACGGGACAGCTCGGCTAATGGAATTTTCACAAGTCTTCTGCTAGTCTCCATGCATTTACTATATGCTTGACCTAGTAGGCCATTCTTCCTCCTCCATTTCCTCCTCCTCACCTATTTACTGAAGCTTATCCTTTAAGGGCCAACTCAGTTCCCCCTCCGATAATAAGCCCTCCCCATTCTCTGAGTTCCCACAACAATTTCTTTGTAAGAACTTAGGTTTTGGAGTCAGTTCAAATTAAATTCAAATTACGGGCTGTGCCGTTTACAAGTGTGAGCTTGTCTGCCATTGAAGCTGTTTGAAACTCAACATTCCCTTCCGTAAGATGGGGATAATAGCACCTACCTCCTACGGTGGCCAACATCAAGAGGATGGATATAAAGCATTTAGCACCATGCCTGGCTCATAGAAAAGTACTTCATGAGTCGCCATAGTTGTTTTCATCCATCATTTGACAATGTACTGCCTCATATTGTTAGTTTTCAGATGAAGCATGCTTTTCTAATGACTGTAAGTTACTCATTGAAATAGTCTTTGATATCTCCTGCCATGTCTGGAACAGTGTTGAGCATGTAGTGTGGCTCAGTGTTGAATGAATGAAAGAAAATCCGTCCTGCTAACTGGGTCCCCTTAACTGAGTTCACTTTAGAAATTCCATACCATAAATCTATGTCACTCAACTAAAGCACCAAACCCCTCATCATCTCACATACTTTTTTCTTTCTATTGGCTCTTAAAGTATGCAGCAACCCATGTGATATGCCTCCATGCAGAATTTGCTATGGTCTAGGGGTGAAATGAGACATTATGTTATCACCATTCAATCTCTTTTGGAATATGTACTCTTACTTGAACTCATATATTTTGAATCAAAAAGCCGGGATCCTTGCTTCATTACTGTTTTTGTTCATACTGAATGCTTCTTCAAGAGTCCATTTTGCAGCCATGGGGGGAAATAACTGATAACCTTTGCTCATTCTCTGGCATTTCCATCCGGTATGGAAACATTTTTAGTTTCTCTCATTCTTAGTAAATTCTTCTATGCACACATATACCCCTTTTGGTGTATAGCTAGTCTTTATGCTTAAGCTTTGGTCTGTACTTTAGTGAATATTATCATATAAGCTATATTTTTCAATAAGCTTGAAATCCAATGATAAAACCAAGAAGGAAGGCTACAACTGTTTACCTTGTAAATTTCTATGCAAATTTTGGGCCATAAACTGTGCTACATAAAAATCAGACTCACGTCTTAGTATCCTATGTCCCTAAGATACAAAACCTCCATATATTGGTTTCCATATCCACAAAGCTTTTCTCTGGCTGTGATCCAACAGAAACCTGTCTCCACGTCATTTCTCAAATATTGGTCAAGAATCAGATACGGAACGTGATGGGGTATGTTGTTGTTTCTGAAGCTGATGCATGATCTTCGTAAACATGAAAGCCCCAAACTGGACTCGGGTAGCACCCCATTTGACTTCTCAGACCCCATCCAGAGCGTCTGCCCCATTGTCCTGCCATGGGGGCTGAGGCCAATGAAGTTCCCACTGGGCCCCATGTCAGCATCCAAGGGAGAAATCATCCAATGTTTCTTCTTGAAGGCTCAAGTTTTTGGGTCTAAAGAAAAGCACTCCATCTTTGACACAGGGGAGAGGGTTCATTCTAAATCAATTTGCTGAAAATAGCCAATTTGCCAAATTTCATTATTTTTTTGACAGCTAAATTTTTGTTGACTGGAGGTCATTTTCATTGCAATATTTGAAAGAATGTACAATTTGTCTCTATTCCAGGGTCCTGTGGCTAGTTTGAGACTAAGAGGTAAAGAGGAGAAACACCGGGGACTGTAAGATTTCTTCTCAGTGACGAATATATAGATATGTTTAGAAGAATATATTCTGAAAGAATGTATTCAATTTTTGTCTGGCCCAAGTTTTTAATGCTTTACCTACAGAAAAGGAAAAAGAATCTACTGACAAGAATTCTGCCCATTCAAGATTATGTTTTTGTATCCACCCAGTCTTTCCTTTTTCCTCTCCTTCAGACTCCAACTGCATCAGCGTGGAGCTGAGGCAGAGACACATTGAACAGTCCTTAAAATGCCGTCATGGAGAAAAAATGGCAACACACGAGTCCAGTCGGTAACTTGTTCATTCAGTGAAGCAGTCCTTTGTCCAAATGGCCTTCGAACCAACCTGCTTTCTAGGCAACCTCATTAGATACAACCTAGTATCCCAAATAAAGCCATGCCACCATTTTTGCTAAGAGCAGTCATGAAAAGTCACGTGTGTTTTGGGGAAAAACACTTCTCAAATGTTCTGAGGAGATTCTTCAAATTCTGGTCAGTGCTGTGACACTCCTCGCCTCCTTACACTGGCACTTCTCTCCCTTTCGATGGAATCTCAGACCGTGACACCAATTTTAAACTCAAAGGAGGATGCTTCTCAGGGACCTTCTCTCCGTCCTGCCCCTTATCCGTGTGAAGTAAAAAAGTAGACAAGAGAATCTGGCTTAAGGCCCACGGTCCAGACACAAAACACAGCAGGAAAAATGAGGGGGCGATGGACAGGATCTGAAGAATGTTGGAATTGTGCATTCTTTGGTGCATGCTTTGATCACATCATGTGCAGGAGATTTGGCTTCTGAGCTCTCACGCCCAGATCTAGAGTCGCTCACCACCTTCCTCATCAGCGGAATCCTCAACATCTTTGGGGCAGCTGGGCATCATAGGAGAGGCTGCTCTAAGACCTCTTGTGGAATCGAGGCCAGTTTCCCCCATCGGTGGCTCCCACATGCTAATCAGTTCCCCAGAAACCCCTAATCCTGTCCTCACCTTCTCGAAATCCTACTGCTGAATGCTGAGGAAGCAGAGACATGGAGGGGATCTAAATCTGGGACTGTGTGGGCCAAAGGCAACATTTGTTAAAGAGGGAATCTTGAAAGAGATCAAGAGGAAAATGAAAAGGCGACCTCAGAAACTGATCTTGTGAGGAAGACCCTTGCTCTAACCCCGCGGTGACTGTGTGTCTGCTGTTTGCCAGGAGATGTTACTGTCACGTTCATCTCAGTCAGGCCACTTACACGCCACGCCGCCAGGGAAAGAGACTGCAAACGCCTTCTCTTTGTGAAAGCTTTCAAACTCAAAGGACTTAGCTACAAATTTATTTTGGCGATTTTAACAGTTTTGTCGATTTTAACATAAATACAAGACAATTAAATAAATCAGAGAAGAAATATTGCAAAGGCAAATCAGCACTCACAGAAGTGTATTACATTATTACTGTGGTTAACCTGGAATACAACATTCACTTGAACTATATGCAAGGGAACCTTCGTGAAAGGCCTAACTAAAGGGTTTTGCAATGTTCCTAATAAGGACCTACTCGAGACATTGCTCAAACAGCTGTAGGTGGGAAGCAAGATAAACCCTCTATAACTAGAAACAATCAGGCTTTGATACGTATGGAAACAAGAGCATTGAAGGATAGGTCGTGTTCCCAATAGCTGCTCCCCCTTGTCACTATACATTCTTCAAGACTTCACACCTTTTAAAAAATAATCCTAGCTCTGGCTGGGCCAGAGCGTACCGATCATGACAGTTAACAAAGTACTACGCAGTTGCCTTTTAAAGAGCAGCAATATGATTATTTTCCCCCATACACACCTCCCTTAAAAAGTAATCCTACTCTACTCCCCTTTTCTGAAAGGCTCTGGGGATTTGAGAAGTGGCAGTGTATGTATCTCTTCCACATTCACAATTTTCCTGACAGATGGTCTAGATTACAGTTCCATCCCTCTCTGTGGCCAAGGTGCTAAGCTAAACGTCTTGGTGCAGATTCCCTAATCTGGTGATTAGGCATGAGGTCAGGAGACGGGTGTTGGTATTGGGTGCCGCGTGTGGGTGTACAGATGCTATCCTGCACAAGGGTGCACCCAAGAGGATGAGTGAGGCTAAAGCATGGCCCCCACTCAGTATGCCAAGCCATGAGCCCTTGGGGCTGTGTCTGCCCAGTGGGGGCACCTTTTCCCAACTCGCTCAAAGGCACTATATGAGCTAACTGTGGCACTGTCTGCTTACGTTTTGTCCAGTCTGGCTGGCATCATTAATTTCTTGATTTCAGTGAGGCTTCTGTATTTCACATCCCATATAATCTCCAAAAGGAGCTTTAGAATTCACTGAACCATCAAGGATTTTCTGAATTATCACATTAGACACAAGAACACAACCACGATTCTACAAAGAAATACATTTACATGGTAGAAAATAAATACAAAAGACGTGGAAGATATCTGACATGTGGGTCACTAGAATTCAGCTTATTTACAACAAATGCATGCACAACTCAACTCACCAACAGGCTGAAGTCAACAGTTGCTTTCTGGGACGTTATCAAAGATGACTTCGCCTCTAAACTGGCTGGAAATGAACTACTTTGATTTTCAAGAAGTCTTTCTTACTCTTACTGTGTTGTTTAAACCTAATCTCTTAAAAGGAAGGATAAAAAAACAAACTGCAAATGTCTAAAAACCATGTCTAAAACCTCTTGGCTTCCTCTTCCAATAACCATCGCCCTTCAATTAGCAAATGCTCCTCCAGAGGTTGCCGAGTATAAAATTAGTTGATTTTCATACATCTCACATTGTGTAAAAGATAAAATTGGACATTTCACACTGTCAAGCATCATGCTTTGATTTTAGAAAAAGGAATCACATTTACTCAATAAAGTGTAAGCTTCCCCGCTTTGAAGTCCTTCTGAGAGCGATACGGCTTTTCCCATTGCACGGATCTTCTTTCTCGTTAAACATGTGCTGCTTTCCAGTGAAATCATGAAGGCACACATCTCCGTTCTGAACACTGAAAGAAACCCCGTTCTTCTCTGAAGATGCACTCCCTATATAAGGAAAAACAAAATTGGTGTCATGGAGTATCCACAGAAAGCAATTAAAAATAAACTTAAGCATCACTTTATTCTGAAGTAGGCACGTGTAGAATGGTTTTTTAAAAACTATATTTGTTTTTTTACTTTGCATTCCTTCCCTAAGGCCACTCAAAGTAAGCAAAATAAACTGGGGAATAAGTCAGAAGCCAGTTCTCTGTGGCATTTTTTTTTTTAATGAAATGGTCGAAAATGAAGCAAAGCAATATATGTGATTTGAAAAGGCCCATTTCCTAACTCTGGTTGATCATTATCGATCCTATGTGTAGTGTATTGATCGCATATCGAGCATACGTATAGTATAACCTGTGATATTCTGGTCTCCCCCAAAAGGTAAAGGTTAACAGAGATCCCCATAGGTCCCCTGACAAGGTTCCTAGTTCCTTAAGATTCCTATGAAATAAAACCTTGTACCAGAGAAACCCAGAGCAAAAACAGTTATGGCCAAGAAAAAAAAATCATCTCTCGTAGACCAAACCAGCCCCTCTGACTACATCAGGACAGGACTGATTCCCAAGAGGAAACTACCAATGACAACCTCAGAGTCTAGGCCAGGGTGTAGCTGGGCATTCTAGAGACATCGAAGTTTGGACCTGGGCCTCCTGTACCGCAAGCAGGACCCGAACTGTGTGTGACCATTATACTATTAGAAGACAATGTAGAAAGCTGAATAATAAGCCCATTTTTTTAGTTCAGGCCATAATTGTAGTAATAACGGTAAGAGTGCCGAGAACTTTGTAAGTATTATCTCATTACACTGCAGGTTGAGTGCGATTATCATCCCCATTTCACAGACGATGAAACAACGGTTTCAGAAGTCAAGTGCTTGGCACAAGGTTATACAGCTCAGAATTGATGGAGTCGACATGTGATGTTTCTTTTAAACTGTGAGTTTGGGGCGCCTGGGTGGCGCAGTCGGTTAAGCGTCCGACTTCAGCCAGGTCACGAGATTCTGGGCTGATGGCTCAGAGCCTGGAGCCTGTTTCCGATTCTGTGTCTCCCTCTCTCTCTGCCCCTCCCCCGTTCATGCTCTGTCTCTCTCTGTCCCAAAAATAAATAAACGTTGAAAAAAAAAAATTTAAACTGTGAGCTTGTGGCCCCACGTACCTAACAACACGGCTGCTGGCACCAAGCCCGTAGAGCAGAACTAAACGTGTCACACACCAACAGGGTGATAGATAAGCTCAACTAGGGCATGTGACTGTCTGAGGCAGCTATCCTGACCTAGGCATTTTGGTCTGAGGACATCTGGTGCAGGCACAATTTCACCTGGTTGAAGAAACCATTAACCTTCCAGCTTCTTTTTTCAAATTGCCTGTCCCATCCCTCATCCATCCCAGATCCTGGTGTGTAGCCCAAGGAGTCAAGGAGGTCTATCGGATGAGCATGTCATGTGGTATTAAAAACCTGGCTGTTCTAGGGGCTCCTGGGTGGCTCAGTTGGTTAAGTGTCCCGCTTCGGCTCAGGTAGTGATCTCAGTTGGTGGGTTCGAGCCCCGCGTCGGGCTCTGTGCTGATGGCTCAGAGCCTGGAGCCTCCTTCAGATTCTGTGTCTCCCTCTCTCTCTGCCCTTGCCCTGCTCCCTCCCTTCCTCCCTCCCTCTCTCTCTCTCAAAAATAAACAAACATAAAAAAAAAAACTTGGCCATTCTGGTGGCCCAAAACGTACCCCCACCCTCACTGGCAGCCATCAAAAACAGCTGTGCAAAATGTGTTGCTTCAGTCAAATCTGACTCCCCAAAGGATGGATGGCAACACAAGCTAGGCAAATGAGGCTTCATCTCTGAGTTGTTTCTAGAATATGGAAAAATCTGGCTTTAAGACCTCCAAACATTTTGGTCCAAGCTAATAGGCTCTACTGATATGTTGTGATTCTGAGGATTCGTGCTGGCTTACCTCATACCTCCGATTTCTCTGCTTTGAACTTGCTTTCTCATGCTAACAACTTATTAACCAGCCCTGAAGCTACTTCCTGTACTCTGTTTACCTGTATTGAGTCATTCCTGACACAGCCATTTGGCACAGAAGCCAGAGCTCTTACCCTGGTAGCAGAGCTAAGGCCATGTGGTAACTGTTTCCCATCTTCTACAGTAATGGTTCTCAGTGAAGGGGGGGTGCATGATTTTTACCCCTCCGGGGACATTTCATAATGTCTGAAGGCATTTTTGGTTGTCAAAACTGGGGGGTGAGTGGATGGGTGCTACTTGTATCTGGTGGGTGGAAACTAGCATGTTGCTAAACACTCCCAATTGCACAGGACAGCCCCCCCCACCCCCACAACAGTTACCTAGCTCCAAATGCCAACTGCGCCAAGGTGGAGAAACCTCGATTTAGAGGCACTCTATTGTATTTTTGAATTCTATATAAACAAGCAGGACCTCCCATTTTGGGAGGGTTGGAAAACCATGTGGGATATAAACCTCACAAACTTATTTGAATTCGTCATAAAAATAACTAATGTCTTGAAATGATGAATGAAGGCTGGCGCGCCTGGGTGGTTCAGTCGGTTAAGCGTCCCACTTCGGCTCAGGTCACGATCTCACGGCTTGTGGGTTCGAGCCCCGCGTCGGGCTCTGTGCGGACAGCTCAGAGCCTGGAGCCTTCTTCGGACTCTGTGTCTCCTCTCTCTCTGCCCCTCTCCCGCTCATGCTCTGTCTCTCTCTCTCTCAAAAAGTAAACATTAAAAAATGTTTAGATCGTCATCAAGTCCCATCATGAAAAACTAAATCCTAAAAAAGTAAAGGTTTTGGTATTTGCTCTAAAATGAGTAAGTCTGGATGAATAAACCTTCTCTTCTATAACGGAACCGCATTGTGATCCACTAGTCCTATGTAATTTTTCTCTTAGCTGAGCAAAAATGTCATTAAAGGATAAAACTACTTTAATAAAAACCAACACTAGCTTGAGACATACTATATGGAGACGTACGTACCGTTCCCGCTCACAAGTCCCGAGCAATCGCTATTCACCAGCAGCGTGGTGGAGTGTGTGGAGTTACTGTTTGACTGTAAGGAATTTGAAGAGCTGGACACTCCTTGGTTTACGGTCTGCTTCTTTAAACCATTAGTAGCAGTTTTACTCCAATCTATAACAGAATAAGCATTTCAGAAAAGCCAGATAGAAAGCTGAAGCTCAAATGCAAGAGACAGATCATCGCAGTATAACCTGTTCTATCTAGCAACTGACCTCGCTTCCATTTCTTGCAAAGAACTCACACATTTCACAAGGTGGTGTGATAAAATGTATTTTCACTGAAGACTATATACATCTGTGCTTTAAATGACTTCCTGGTTAGAAGTAAGCTATATTCTCTTGGACTGGAGTCCACACTGATTTGATTGTGTCTGTAAATATCCCCTGAATTAGGTAGTAGTCGGGAGCCCAGGACTATCTTAACAAGAACACAAGACAACTGTGTTGTGATGACTGATGGCTCTTCAACGTTTTAGAAGAACCGCGCCAACGGTACCGCCATTTTCCGAGTACAGATCTCATGCCACCAGATCTTTGCAATATTGCAAAGGTTGTGTTCATGGGTGGTATTCGTGTAAAAGGAATTTATTTTTTCAAACAGTACTTCATTTTTCTTATTTTCTTGCAAATGAGCAATGTGCTCTACAATTCGGCAGGGCGTACCTGAAAATAACTTCAAAATAACCAAAGGTATGCTAAAGCTTGTATACAAAGACTTGCCTGCTAACAAATGAAGCAACTGACCACTGGGACCTGTGGTAAAAAGGTTGAGCCAAGACATTTTTTTATAAGAAAATAATATGCTTTATTAAAGAACCATAGAATTTTTAGAATGTTCTTATTTAATTTCCAGTTAGTTAATAGCGTACGTAATGTTAGTTTCAGGTGTACAATAGAGTGATTCAACACTTCGATACATTACCCGGTGCTTCTCACAAGTGCCCTCCTTAATCCCGCCACCTATTTAACCCATCTCCCAACCCCCCAGGTTGAGTTAAGACTTAACAAGTTCTGAAAGCAAATATCAAAACTCACTTTGTGTAAATGGAAAAACTGAGCTCAAAAGGAAATTCTAAAAATTTCACTCTTGTTTCATGTAAGAAGCAACAAGCCCATTCATTCTATTGCTCATGAAGCTCCCAGTTCCCAGACGGGAATAATTATTTTTTAATTCACTAGATTTTATTCCCTAACGTTCACAATTGGGATCTGTTCACTGATTTCTAGATCAGACGGCCTTTTGGCATTGATTGCTTTCGATCTTAACTTCTGTCTTTTCCTCAGGATTTAAGAGGAGAAAAAGGTAAATCTTTACCAGAATTTTCAGCCAGCCGTAACTTTCCACAACAAAGATACCGCCTCCATTGCTTTCTGACGTTCTCTTTCGCTACACAGTAAAAGATGAATATGAAAAATCCTACGGAGGAAAAAAAAAGTCACATAATTCCAAACTAAGACCTGAATATCATGGGCTTCCTTTGCACAAAAGATAAAATATTTGGCAGCTATAGGCAAAGTGAAATTTTGTGAATAAAAAAAAAAAAGTCCAAAGTCCTGAAAAAGTTTGCTGTTGAAAGGCACCCTGCAGGGACTCTCTGTAAGATAAAAAAAAAAAAAAAAAAAAAAAAACTACTTATAAAAGTAATGATAACTCCGTATTTCCAGAATTAAACTGTCCCTCCTCTCACATCCTGTCCTTGGCCTTCTCTACCTTTGCAAGTACAAGCCATCCACTCAGGATGCCAGCTCACACCGAGGCTCCTACCTCCCCAGCCTTCCTTCCATATTCATCCAGTTTCATGTTCTGTCAAGTGCCACATCCTTGTCTGTCTCAAATCCCTGACTCATCTTCTCCAGCCCACGGCTGAGTCCCAAGCCTGGTACCCTGCGGTGATGTCCTTGTCTGCCTTCCAGCCTCTCTCTAATCTGCTCAAGGAAACTGTCCACTGGTGACCTTGGCCACAAAGAGAGCGACGCTACAGACCTGAAGAGGCACGCAGGCTCTGCCTCCCACCCGCCTTCTTCCTGGTGATGCAGGCGAGGGGCTCCCCACTGCTCCCATTCCTCCAGGCTTTTGCCAGTCAATATTTGCTAAATGAATGGACAAATTCTGAATTCTCCCTCTCCTGAAGCCCCAATCTATCTACTTGAAAATCTTGCGTTTTAAATCTCAGGTTTGCTTCTAGTAGGGTACACTTTATTTATTTGCCACCCTGGGCGGCTACCCTTGGCCGCCTAAGGAGAGAAACAGCGTGCATGGGAGAGACCAAAATGGGCCTACCTAAGTCCCAAATCAGAACCTATACACATCTCTCCTTTAATGGACCCCAAAGCCCTGTGAATTAGGCATTCGTTCCTTTTCAGAAATGAACCGATACCTTGCTTTCGTCCACTCATATTCTAATGAGGAGACATTCTAGGGAAATGAAGACAAAGAGGCAGGTTCAGTTTCCACATTAAATATATGAGGATGGGTACCTTGCTTTCGTGTTTGTGAGTGGTGCAATTTGGGCATTTTTTTTTTTTTCTTCTAGCATGCCATTATGGCAGATAAAGCTTTTCTGTTTACTACTATGTAGCGTAACACCTGGATGTACCAATTCAGAAGCTGGTACACTGTTAAGTCAAAATTAACAACCGTATGTAACCGACAAGCATATTAACTGGCTTCCTCCAAATCAGAACGGATAGCCAAATCAGGCATTTGAAGTCAATCACGGGTTGGGATTCCTTGGAAAGCCAGCCAAATGATCCATTGCCTGACAGAACTACAGGAGGACGCTGTGGGAGTTAAAAGCAACAAACAGGAAAAGATGAAAACAAGCGGATGAGAATGCAATTAAAAGGCATCCCAACAGAGGATTTGGAATAAAAAGAAACCAACAGACATGAATTATCGTTATTGTAATGTAAACCTATTAGGCTGCTTAGCTTTTAATGCCAAAGTACTTCCATTAAAAATTAATTACATCTGACAAGTCTTTTATAACACTGATCTGAAAGAGGTAGTAATTTTGCTTTTCTGAACAACACAACTGGACGGGCTCCGAAACGGCTGCAGCTGGGTCTCAGTCACAAACGGGACGCTGCAAAGGAGATGCCCAGAACCTGCCCCTGTCCTGCGGGGGGTGGCCCGGCACAGCATCTTCTCAGGATCAGCCACTGGGCCAGGCTGCGGCCACTGGGGTCTGTCTGTTGACTTCACATTTATCACTACCTGCAAATCAAGCACAGACCTAGAAGGTTGGAGCGGCAGGACGTCACAGGGACATTTATGGTACGCGCGCTCTTCTGTATGCATGTTTACCTCGATCAACAGATTTAAAAAAAAAAAAAAAAAAAAAAAAAGGAACCAAGTGAAGGAAGAGTGACTCCAGAAAGAGCTCCTGGCAGGCTCCCCTCAGTATGTTCCCTCCGAGGAGACAATCTGGATAAGAAGGAAAAATACCCCTTGCTGAATTTAGTGAATGCCTTTCTTCCAAGGATCTTAAAGCATGCCCCACCTTGTCAAAGATAAATCTGTTTTTCAACAAATCAGTCTTAAGCTCTGAAATAAGCCACTCTGCGGATGCTCTAACTTTTAGATAGCTTTAAGTTCCATTGGGATCTTTCATGTGTATTTAGCGCCGAAGAACTTACCTTGTAGGGTGTTAAAGATTGCAAAGAGATACATGAAGGTGACGTTAACTGGTCCCCAGGCAAAGAAGGCAAAACCCCAAGTAATGCCCAGCAAAAACGTGAGGCCGGCAACGCTCCTCAGGTCCTGAATACTGGTTTTTCGCTGGGCTCCAAGTTGTTTCTTCTTTTTAATTCGACAGAGCTGAACCAGGACCACAATGAACATGCTGATGTTCAGCAAGAATATCACACAGAAATATCCCACAACTGTAATATAGAATACAGCATTGCTGTTGATCCAGCAGCTGGAATTTAGGGGGGGAAAACAATGGGGAACGTATTACAGTGCTGCAGCATGGTTCAGGAGGATACAATGAATCTATATCGTTTTACTGAAACATTTCCTAAAAGTAGAAGAAGGAAAAAAAAGATAAAACCACTGTTCTCCAACAACCACTGAAAGCTCTAGGGAAAAAAGAACTAACAGTCTATTTTAGGACACTTGGTTATTACAAGTATTTAAAAGATACTCTTTGAAAACATTCAGGATTTTACCCCCTTTAAATACTAGTAACTCTATTCCATGAGTCTTTACTAATGTAATATAGCAGGTATTTCATATGTATCAGAGCCTTAGAAAATTATTTTCAAAACACTTTTTTTTTAGAGAGAGAGCAAGCGATCATGAGCAGGGGAGGGAGACAGGGAGAGAGGGGGAGAGAGAGGGAGAGAGAGAGAGAGAGAGAGAGAGAGAGAGAGAGAGAGAGAGAGAGAGAATCTCAAGCAGGCTCCATGCTCAACGTGAAGCCCGACGTGGGGCTCGATCCCACAACCCTAGGTTCATGACCTGAGCTGAAATCAAGAGTCAGGTGTTCAACCGACTGAGCCGCCCAGGCGCCCCACCCATTTGTTTTTGTAATACTTAAGTAGTAAAGTAGTAGCATGGCATTTTCAACTAGCTTATCTCATTGCATACATAACTGGGAAGGCTGCTACAAATGTTACTGGATTTTGTTAGGGTGAGAGTCAGGGTCGATACGCTTTCTTGGAGAATTCTGTTTTTCCAGTTCACTTCACATCCCCTCCGGGGCTTTGTACTCACAAGTCGTCCGGCGAGCCATTAGGGAATTTCCCATAGGATCCAAGGCCATAGTTATTTGGAGATATAGCCAGGACGACGATCACAACCACAGCCGGTACCCCTGGAAGATGGGAAACGTCAGTCACGCATACTTCTAATAACCAAGGTGCTGAGGAGAAAGACTACAGATCACGTGCTATTTTCCTCTGGTAGCAGACTGGTGAGCTGTTCACCCAAGCCACTTTCTCTTCCTCCTGGGCACACGGTGGACATCTCCCAGCCTGCTTCGCAGCTAGGTGTGTGTGGCCACATAAGTAGGTCTTGGCCGATGGGATGTGGAAGATTTGCTCCACCTCTAGGCCTGCCCCATAAAAACTTCCTGTGAAATCCTCTACTCTCTTTCCTCCCAAATTCAGGGCAACTTTGGAAGTCCTGTCTTGAGGCAGAGTCTCCAGCAGCTTGGATCCTGTGCATGAGAAATTATCTTCTCCTGAGACTTTTTGTCGGCCACACACCTAGGGTTTCCCTTAACTTACACACATCTGGGATGTAATTTTGAGTCTCAGGTGGCAGGCCAAGGGAAGGACTCCAAAACGTAACCCAAATAATCCACATATTAGGGTGACCAGCGACTCCTGGCAGATCTTACATTATGAACCCCAAATCTTCAGTTGATCATCTGGAACCCATTGATGGATTGAGGAGCAGACCTGGTCGATTTGAGGATGCTGACTACAGTGGCTCTCCAAAAGGCCTGCTGGCACTTCCACTAAGAGAAAGCACGAGAAGGCTCTTCCCAGCTTAAAATGGCCTTTGGCTGGGAAGGAGTCCCTCTCATCCCCCATCCCGTCACCTCTCACTCCAGTCACCGTGGACATCTCACACTCTGTGCACACAGACCGACCTGACATCCAATCTCAAGGCCCTGGCAAATACAAAACAATTTCTCCTCACAGGTTGGGGTGCCTGGTACAATCTAACGTAGTATTTCATTTAATTCTTTTCTATTTGCACCTTACAGAGACACTGACATGTGATGGCTTCCTAGGTGAGACACTTGCCTAAAAATAAAATATCAGGGTTGTGGAGCTCGTCTAGGACCTTTGGGAATGCGGCCTTTTGGTATTCACAAAGACAGAATCCATGCCCAATGTCAGAAGCGGGGACTTATTTTTCTGGGGAGAAGTGACTTATCTTCCTGGAAAGGTGTTCTGTTATTCTTGACAAAGACAGAATGACAGGTGCAGTGACAAGGGCGGTAAGTGGTAAGGTTTTTAAAAGCCCTCTCGGTGATTCTAATGTGCAACCAATGTTGAGAACCACTGCCTTAAATTCACCACATCAAGGAGGGAAACTGAGAGTCAGACGCTCCAAAGTAGCAGGTGACCCCAAAGTTATGGACGACATGATCACAGGTGTATAAAAATATACGTAGGGAAAGCTAGGGAGTGAATGAATGAAAATACTCACAGGGGTTCCCAGTGATTGGCCTGCCTACTGTCAGTACAGGCAGTATTTTGTTTACTTTTCCTTTTTTTCTTTGCAGCATTTTCCATACTTTATTACAATCAGGTAAAATTTGTATTTGAACAAAAGGAATATGTAGCCTGAAAAGGGGGAGTGAGTCTGGGCGGGATGGTGGCCATAATTCAGTGGAAAGGAAATGCGTAAGAATACAGAAAGCCAGTCTGGGCTGTTGTCAAGTTGTGTGGATTGGGTAAATCACGTTACCACTTTGAGCCGGTTTCTTCACCCGATGTTAGTAATAACGGCCTTGTGCTAACCTCACTGGCTCGTGTTTCATGGGGTTACTTGTGTGAAAATACACTGAAAAGTAGGGCATTATTCATAATGTTATATACTACTTCTAGATTATCTACAAGGCTGTTCAGTCGAGAGGTGTTAGCTGATAATTTTTTCGCCATAGAGAGCAGAAACAAGACCACTGGTGCCAACAGAGAGCCAAGTGAATTTAATGGCAGAGCAGAACTGTAGGGCTTTACAACATGGTTATTGGCTGCCTTGTAAGGTGTTAAAAACAAGACAACAGGCCTAAAATTGGGTCACTTATGCTAAGCCCCAAGTCACGAACCCGAGACTTGACTTAATTAGTTTCAGCTCTTCCAGAAAGGGCATCCTAGACCAGTCGACCAGGAATCGCGTTATCAGTACTCGTTAGGTAATCTGCCTGACAGACACCTCCGTCATCCCCTAAAGGAGAATAACCTTGTAATAATCAACCCACTTTTTTGCCTAGCATAACTTGCTTGTTCCTGTTCCCTTCAGTCTATAAAAGTCTCTCATCTTGTACAGTTCCTTTCTATCTGCGTCTTAGACTGGATGCTGCCGATTCATGAATCACCGAAAAAAGCCGATAAGATTTTTAAAACGTAGTCAGTTGAGGGGCACCCGGGTGGCTCAGTCGGTGAATCGTCCGACTTCGTCTCAAGTCGTGATCTCACAGTTCATGAGTTCGAGCCCCACATCAGGCTCTGTGCTGACAGCACGGAGCCTAGAGCCTGCTTCGGGTTCTGTGTCTCCCTTTCTCTCTGCCCCTCCCCCGCCCCTGCTCACCTTCTGTCTCTCTCTCTCTCTCTCTCTCTCTCTCTCTCAAAAATAAGAAATAAAAAAACATTTTAAAAAATACAGTCAGTTGAGTTTTGGTTTTTTAACAAAAATAATGAGCTCCCTAATAACAGAAGCATTCAAGCAGAAGTTAGATCATCTTTAGTCAAGGATAAGTCACGATGAGGAGGCTCCTACATTTGGTGCAGAGTTGAGTGAAGGGACCTTCAAGACACGTGCCGTGTCTCAGACTTTGTGACCCACCACCACCAACACGTGGCATGATCTGAAAACTGTGTCACTGTGGCAGTGACGTTCCATCGGGTTTTACCTGTACGTTCATCTCATTCTGCTCTTCTGAGGATAGTGCCATGCGTGTGTGTAACATCTGGGACACACAGAATAGAGTGGGGCTGGCTGGGAGGTGGGGGACTGAGAGCTGGGCCTCATTATCACCCCGCTCACCTCTTCAACTTATTGAGCACCTTCTGTGTGCCAGCCCTAATTCTAGTGACTGGAGATACAGAGAGGATTCATAGCCCCAACCTAAAAGGGGTTTATGTTCACAACCAATCCAGCGTAATATACAGGTGTTCTAGAAAGAGACTGGACAAGGTCGCCCTGTGGGCAGTGCAACGTATAGGGACAATAAAGCTGTTTTAGAAACCTGCCAAGTGTGACCTGCTTTATCACCGTTTCTGTGTAATGAAAAATCAAGATACTGGAGCGAAAGCAGAGAAAGCCCAGGCAACGTGCAAGCAAAATCATACATACCCCAACCGACAATGCAGAATTTAAGGATGTATTTCCGGATGTAAGTATTAAACACTTTCACGAGGGCCAGGTACATATGGAATGCTTCCAGGCCCATCCATGTGAATGAGACCAAGAGAAAATAATGCAGAAATACGGCCACTGAGATGCAGAGGCCTCGCACGTCATACAGAGCAACCCACGAGTCCAGGAGGAACACCAGGTTCAGCAGGAGCAGGGCTGAACACAGCTGGAGGAGGATTTTGGAAGGGTAATCCCTCCGAATCTTTCTAGAAGGAAAGGACAAGGAAGGAATCAGCAGCACATTCTGACAGCCCTTGTGTGAGCGTATCTAAGAAATTTATTTTTATTCTTCGGTCAATGTCTACATGCATAAATTTCTTCTCTGTGTGTGTGGGAGGGGCAGGCATTAAAGTCAACGACCGTAAGGATAACAACAACAACAACAACAACAACAAATCGAAACAGAATATCCTGTTATAACAATATGGAAAATTTGTATTGACATTCCTGGGGAACCTTTTACATGCTGACTGTTGACCCATCCTTTCAAAGAGTTTGTAGGGGAATCTACTAAGCCCCCCCCTCATTTTCCCCAAGCTATTGCTGGAAGCATTGCTGTCGCTTCTCATACGATAGGCTCCTATATTCAGATCTTCAAAACATAGCCAGGTGCCCCAGTTATCTCATGTTATTAGTTAAAATGAGATCACGGAAAGAAGAGTCTGAACTATAGCGAAATGAAACGGGCGTAGGAAATTACAGCTAATTGATGACATGTACACATCTATGTGTGTGAAATTAGACCTGGTGAAATCATTCGGAGTAATTTAGCCTCATTAATCATATTTCCAAAAATCCACTAGAAGATCTGTAGTCACAGCTGGACCCAAAGTTTGGCACTGAAAGTAAATTTGTGCGTTTCCTGATCAGTGTCCAAAATCCAAATCCCAGAATGTACATACCGTTTAATTCAGTTAATGTAATCGAAGTGCCTGTTTTCTTTGTTTCCAACAGAATTTGTTGGGAGGCCCCACTCCTCCCCACAGTGACCAAAGGGACCCTTCGGGTAAGCCAAGGAGATGCCGTTATTTGGAATGTCATTCTTGCTCTGACCTACTTACAAAGCTGCGCTCATGGAATATCTGTATTTTTCAATGAGGCTTTACACCTTTTATTCTTCATCCTCTCACCTGCTAATGTTTTCCATCTCCTGTGTTTGTTCAGAGTAACTTCGAAATGTAATCAGTGAAGCATAGCTCTTAGGCTGTACACAAAAGTGTGGTCTATATCAGAGTATAAGCTGTTAGGTTTTAAGGTTTGCATTGATCTTTCATTTCACACGTAATGTCGGCTAGCTACGAGGCATCATTCTAGGGTACAGAGATGATTAAGACACAACCCCTGCCTTCAGCAAGTGCAAAAACTGGTGGGAGGAAGTGAGTATATTACCCAAAAAGCCCCGTTAAGTTTTGCATAAGGGTGGCACTTCTAGGCAGTATGCAGGACGAGGTAGGCCAAGGAACGCACTTAATTAAGACATTTTGGCAATGGAGGGGAGTACTGTGCCTTAGAATCCAAGTTCCCAGTGTCGGATACTCACTCAAAGGCTAAGTAGGTTACAAGAGTAACTGACAGAAAAATCGACGAGAGCCCACAACCAATATATGTGATAAACGTCAGAGCCATCATCTGAGTGGGTGGCAAGGATGTTCGAGATAGGTCCTGGAAAATAAAACACTGCTCTCAAGACCAAATATTTGAAATAAATAAAAGAGCTAGGATTTACAGTTATGGAGTATTCTACGTGTCCATCCACAGTTCATTCCACAAAACTACAACGTGGACGCGATTATTATCACCAGGAAAAACGAATGAAACTGAGTCCCAGTGAGGTTAAATAATGTGCCCAAGGTCACACAACTACGAAACGGAGGAACCAGGATCCAAATTCTGGTCTGGCTGACTCCAAAGCCCAGACGCTTATCAGTGTGTTATGATGTGCTGGAAAAGCACTGGGCTAGGAGCTTCAAGACCTGAATTTGGCTTCAGGCTCTTCTATTTCTTAGTTCTATGACTGTGGACAGTCGCTGGACCAATGAGTCTTATTTCTAACTTCTTACAATGACAATAACAACACTTCATTCCCCCTCTCCTGCAGACCTTTTGGAGAGAGTACAGAAGATAATTTATGTCAAAGCGTTTGGTGAAAATGTTAAAGTGCAATGCAAACCACACCATTTTTCTTACCCATTTTAACCTGAATCCCCTAGTTCTCGCTATTCAAAACAGGAAAACTTGTGTGTAAAAATAGGCTGGAGAAAATACTTCCACGTTCAAGAATTTTCTTTCCAGTGCATTTGCTTACTGGAAGGGTAATTTCATTAGTCTCTAACTTTGCCACAATGTCATATCTGCTGATCAAAGTCATCCATCACGTTAGACATCACGGCATGATGCCCAGCTACCCCTCAGGCCCAGAATCTAAAGCGAGATAATGTGGGATTATTACCAGCAGGACGCCAAAGCTTGTAAGGTGGCTGCAGGTACAGACGGTTTCATTCGGTTTCCTGTCTTTAACAGAGCAGCCATCGGACGACCAGCCTCCTCTGCCACCTGTTGGCATTGGGAAGAGTATCTGTCCTTTCAGCAAGGCCATGGCATCGATGATCGCCCCATCGCTCTTGTCCCTTTCTTCCTCCCTCTGCCCCTGCCCCCTTAAGACTGAAAAAGTTATGACTGGAACCTACCATTTCTGCGCAAGTCCCAAAATACACATCTCACTGTTAAGTCATCCTGCAGTGGAAAGATAAATTACAAATAATTAATTTACTGAACTGAAAAAACTGAAAAGCAACTGGAAAAAAATTATGAATTTTTTAATTTCAGAATCTCATTCTTGATTTTTTAGAGAATTCCAATTTTATTCTAGTCCCTAGAAAGAGTGGGTCTCAAATAGGTCAGCGCTTCTTAAACTCAGCAATTGTACACAGGAATCACCTTGAGGCCTTGCTAACATGCACATTCTGATTCAGGGGGCCAGGGTGGGGCCTAAGAGTTGGCATTTCTAGCAAGCTCTCAGGTGATGCTGATGGTACAGGTCTGCAGACCACGCTTTGAATGGTGAGGCTATAGATAATGCTCAATCTGACCTGAAATGAGAGATGTTTTCTCTTTGGAGGTGAGAATCAGACCTGTAGCCACAGATCTAAATGCACTAAAATTAGGTAATTGATAATAGCTGGCTTTTGCCACCGCTCCTTCTTGGAAATTAGGTGGCCAGTTATCAGGCATGCTAAGACCCAACAGAGTGACCACGTGATTCTAGTCTTACACACTGCCTTGACCGAGTTTGAGGTTCTGCTGGATCTCCTTTTTTCTGGCCAACTCACGGACACGGTTTGCACAAGTGTATTTGGTCAATGAACAGACCAGACGGGCCTCTCCCACCTGGCTTGGATTGATGTGCTTTAACGTGACCGTCACATTTCTTGTCAAGTTGTTGACCGTCAGGTTTGCAACACTGGATGATATGACGTAGCTGATCAGAGAAAGGTTCTCCAGGGCAGGGTCCTAGCACACCAAAGAATCGACAAGATGGCAAGGGTAAAAATGAAATGTCATCAGAGAATTTTAGAGCTGGAAGAGACCCTACAGCCCACTTAATCCACATGGTTTATTTTACAATCTAGGTGAGAAATTGAGGGTCACCAAGTAATGTGACTTTAGAAAGAGCTTGTCTGGGGCGCCTGGATGGCTCGGTCGATTAAGCGTCCGCCTCTTGGTTTCAACTCAGGTCACGATCTCATGGTTCGTGGATGGAGCCCTATGTCGGGCTCTGTGCTGACAGTGCGGAGGCTGCTTGGGATTCCCTCTCTCTCCCTCGCTCTCTGCCCCTCCCCTGCTTGTATGTGCATGCGCACGCTCTCTCAAAATAAATAAACTTAACAAAACAAAAAAAAAAAAAAAAGAAAAAGAAACAGCTTGTTCCACTCTACAGTACTCTAAATACTGAGTTAAGTTTCACACACTGACACAAAGGGGCCCTCGTAAATTGTATAGGGAATATAACATTAAGCCACTTAAACTGTGTGTTCCTGAGCAAGTTAAACCTCTCTGCGTTTCCATGTCCTCATCTGTAAAATTGGGATAATAATTTAATAGAAGTGCCAGTTATTGTTACTCATCATTACCAATATCGCTAGGTCCTGTTTAAAAATAAACTGCAGGGGCGCCTGGGTGGCGCAGTCGGTTAAGCGTCCGACTTCAGCCAGGTCACGATCTCGCGGTCCGGGAGTTCGAGCCCCGTGTCAGGCTCTGGGCTGATGGCTCAGAGCCTGGAGCCAGTTTCCGATTCTGTGTCTCCCTCTCTCTCTGCCCCTCCCCCGTTCATGCTCTGTCTCTCTCTGTCCCAAAAATAAATAAACGTTGAAAAAAAAATAAAAATAAACTGCAGCTTTCAGTAGTTTGTTTGACTGATAGCAGATTTAAGAATATGTGAGAATTAAAAGAAACGAAACTGCTGCACTCCAAGATAAAACCTAAACCAAAAGCAGTTAGCATGAACTTTACCTGAAACAGGGCAGGCGTTTCAAAGAAGTTGAACTGAACCCTGGAAGCCAGCTCCACATCATGAGCTGGTAAATTACTCATCAGTGATGAAGGCAGAGTAATAATGCCAATACTGTTCTCAGGAGCCTGAGGTTCCAGAGAAACCTGAAAATCAAGTAAAGGATACCAAAAATGCCTGGGGCTAGTATAACGAAGAGGTGGAAAACGCGAAGAGGTGGAAGACGCGAGAACTAAGCTGGAGGATCCCGTAAAGGCATTTATTTGTGGTGCCTCTGTAAAATCGGTTGTTCTTGTGTCTGTGACTGCTCTGAAATTGGAGAGGATGTGTAGTTGGGCGATGAGGCCTCAGAGCAGGAAAGGAAACAATTTAAGGATACGCAGAAATGGTCAGAAAGTGTAGGATATTACATGTCAATTACATAATGTCAACATTACATAACATGTACATGTCAACAGAACTGGGTGGAAAAAGTGCACGGTAACTGCAGACACACGAACTTGGCCATCTGTTAGGGTCAAGTCTTCATAGAACCACACGCACTAAACTTGCAAAGGGAAGACTATAAAAATTAAGTTAAAAGGCAAGACTTGGTTTTTCTTGGGTGTTTCCAGCCCCTAATCCCTATAATAGGTGGCTGGAAAACGCTAGGAGCAGGAATGATACTCAGCACCACTACTGAGGCCAGTGCCATCGAAACACTTGTTAAAATATTGAAATGGGTTGATATGTAGTCGATGTCCCTGCTCTCTCGCCACTGGACACCTCTCTGCACCTGAGCAACACTACCCCCCTGCAAAACTTCCACAGTCTACCTGCTAAAGGGTTGACACCGGGCACAAAGACCTCTGAGATCCTGCTTCAGCCAAGACCAACGTCCTTTTTCTGATCCTGTGGTACCTCATTGTTCTAGATATTAAATACTTTGAGTATCGCCCCTGACTATAAGCAGTAATTGCCTCCGTCATGGAGACTACAGTTATATACAAGAAAAGGTTTTTTCCACAATTGATTAGGATGTACCTGAAGATTTGCAGGGTCTTGGGCAGCAAAGGTAGTTGTGTTGAAATTACTAGCATTCACTCTGATCACGGCCAGAGCCAAAGAAGGGGAGGTTAGAGTTATGGTCTTGGTTGAAAAATTCAGCTGTAAGCCAATGTCATCCACTATTTTTAGCAATCTGCAAAGATAAGTGGTAGTTCAAATTCAGCACTCCCACTTTGTCTTCCCCATTCTAAGCAGAATATGCAGTAACAATTTAACGAGTCATTATGAACCTCTTATGTGGGAGAAAAATACTTGGCTATAATTAATCCTGATAAGAAGTATTCTTACAGTTAGAGGGTCTCCTCTATGACCACATCAGTTTGCGAAGTCATACCTTTGGGCCAGAGGAGCCAGCAAGGCAGGTGGGGAATGAAGGAGTTTGCTGACATGGTTTATCATTTCTCCCGCGAGGTTAGGCTCCAAGCTGCCCAAGGACAGAGCCTTCTCCATCTGGGACACTTGGTTCTCAAGATCAGAATCACTGCTGCTGCTGCTGGTGTAAACAATTTCTGTAACAGAGAGCCAAATCATTTTATGAACACATAATGGAAAAAATCACTAACAAAGAAACACACATAGACTCTATGTCCTGGCAAACGTACGCCTAGGTATTTGCCCCAGGGAAATGTAAACGTATCTTAAGAAGACTTGTCCGTGAATTTTTACAGGGGCCTTTTTCATAACAGTCCCAAACTGGAAACTCAAATGTCTATCAACTGAAGAATGGATTAACAAACCGTGATCCACCTATATAATGGACAATTATTCAGTAATTAAAAGGCAGGAGCCACTTGCAACAATATGGATGGATCTCCAGTTCTCCAACGTATTATGTTAACTGAAAGAAGCCGGACTCAAAAGGCTACATATTCTATGAGTCTCTTCATATGACATTTTAGAAAAATCCAAAGTACAGGAAAAACAAAACCGATCGGTGGTGGCCAGGGGCCACCCAGGGGTAGTGGACAGGAGTGGACTATAAAGGAACACGGGGGAACTTTGGTGGTCGTGTGGCTGTTGGGTGCTTAATCCAACCTCACGGAACTATAAAAATTTCATCTATCCATAGATCTGGATGAGTTTTACTGTATGTAAATTATACTTCAAGAAACCTAACTGGGGTGCCTGGCCGGTTCAGTCGGTGGAGCACGTGACTCTTGATTTGGAGGTTTGTGAGTTCGAGCCCCACACTGGATGTAGAGACTACTTAAAAAGAAAGTCTTTAAAAACAAAAAACAAACCTAACTGAACAAAATGTAAAAGCACATCAGTGTATTTAGTGTATATTTGTAAAAGTATAAATATACTTGTTTTTAATTTCTATCATGCGTACCGGATTTTACATGGATAACTAGAAGCTCTTTTTACGAAAAAGAGACTATTACGAAATTAGTAGCTGGACGACCAGCTGTAAGTTGGTTTTTAATAGTGCTTTTCAATTGGGAAATGATCCAAACCTGTCTGGCAACGAAAAAGTCTCTTAATTCCACCACCTAACGTCCTATTTCTTATTTTGCAGATTCCCTTCTTATCTCCATCCAGGTGTCGTAACATACTCTTATAAACATAGTGTACCAACTCTTCCTTGTTGTGTTCTTTTCACTTCATTCCAGGCCTGGAAAATGCCCCCAGGTTTCCATCGAGCTGTTCTTATGCGCAGCTGCAGTCGGTGAGCTCAGGTGACTTATCGACTTAGCGTATTTCATTACTCCTCTCTTGTGGGACTGTCATGTCTACTTTTTAGCTACCGAGTAATTCCCCGACACGTCTTTCATATGTATGTCACTTGGCTTCTGTTGCGTCACTGGCTGAAACCCCA